>NC_054383.1:33541419-33859231 GCF_017654675.1 Xenopus laevis | reverse complement strand
CAAACAATGCACAAGTGTGCTCCTTAGTGATTCCTAATTATTTATAACTGGTTCTATTTTATACGCATTCAACTGTCTGCATTTATTTAGCAAACTCTACCCCAAAAGGAGGGAATTTGTCTAAGAGGAATATTGCTAACTGTGTGTTTCTAGAACTATATAAATGCTGAAACTAAAGTGAAAAGATTGTGTGTGCATTTAAATACATTATATTATAATTCTGCATTGGTAAAAGGGGTCTGTTGGTTTTTTTAAGTTAAATATATGTTATAGAAGTTTTGGTTTAGCCAAGGTGGCTTCTGTTCTAGCTCAAAGGGGTCAACACTGACAATGCACAAGGCTGTTTCTATAGAAGATCTGTGGGCAGATGTGGCCATAAAGCTCCCTGATGCAATGTACAACATGTCACTGAAATCATTTGTATTTTTTGGTGGTACCAACATGGAGAAAGACCAAAATGGAGTAGCAGATCAATTGCAATCTTACTCTCTCCCCGCTGTGTCAGGATTACCATAGCATTGTCTCTCCTGCCCTGCAAGGATGTATACTGAAAAAAACGAGAGGAAAGCTCTTCTTGTACTTCTCCTAGGTAGGAAAGAGTAAATGTAACAAACAACACTCCCAGTGTGACAGGATATTACTTTCACACTGACTTAAAACTATAGAGAATAACACAGATTCTTGTTTGCACTGTATGCGGCATGGCATAATTGGTGCTTCCTGCAGGATATAATTATTAAAGCTGTATTGATGCCTGATGCAAAGGCCCAAAAAATAAAATGTACGCAGTTGTTGCTTTAAATTTTTGTACAGATATGGGAAACAGTGTCTGTACTGAATATAAATTGCCTATTTTTAAGGAATTCTCAAGTCATGTCTTTTTTACAGGTACTTTCTATATTACAAGATAAGCATACCATTAAAGCCTGCATTTTCCTGAGTGTGTGAGCCTAGACCAGTCAAATATGCTGATTATACTGTAGGTATTTTTAAATGGGTATGGGACCTGTTATTTAGAATGCTAAGGGTTTTCCAAATAAGATGTTTTCCAAATAAGGGGTCTTTCCTTAATTTGGATGACCATACTTTGTCTATTAAAAAAAATCATTAAATAAATCCAATAGGACTGTTTCACCCCCGATAATGATTAATTATACCTTAGTTGGGATCAAATACAAAGTATTGTTTTATTAAACCAATAGTAATCATTTTTGAATAAATAGAGTCTATGGGAGATGGCCTTCCTGTAAATCTGAGCTTTCTAGATAAAGGGTTTCCAGATAACGTATCCCATACCTGTACCTAATATAAAGTCTATTGAGATGTTATCTCTGGAATGATTGAACTACAAAAAACAATTCTCAAAGCAATTAGTGATGAGATGTCAATTTATGAACCTGATGAAAGCTGGATCCGTTTGACTATAAGGTTTATTCAGACCTTTTATAACAAAATATAAACGAAAGCAAATAGCAATGGCAGAAGGCAAAACAGCCACTTATCTTTAATACATAGAGAGGTAACCTTCTATCATTAGCAGTAACCTCAGATCAATATGGGATTCCACACAAGCATTAAGTGCTAAATATTTACGAGAGAGGAGAAAAGGCACGGTCTCTTAAATACAGCATCTGTCACAACACTTAGTAGGGTAAGACTCCTAAATCCAGCAGCATGACTGTTTGTGATGGATACTTTAAAACAAAGGAACACCCTTTACATGCCTAGCTCTCCCCCCCCACCATGGTGTTAGTAAAATTGCTGGGCAGCTGCTTCAGTGCACGTGAAGCTGTTATTAGTTTAACTTTGCTAATAAGCATATAAACACTATTTGTATTTAATATAGAACATGTACTTATTTGGTACAGACAGCAAGGTTTCATCGTTGGCAAACTATAAAACAACATGCAGCCCTACAGGACATACACTGCTAGAAATTAAAGAGGCTTCCAGGTTTAAGAGGATGGAAATCCAAAAGTGATGTAATGCTTTCCTGAGAGAGGTGTGATGTCATTCTTCAAATGAAATCAGCTTCTTCCAGTAGTCAGCCACTTGACACATGATACCATCAAGAGATGAGATAAATGTTTTAATTAAAATAAATAGCCAGTTTAAATAATGAAATCTCCTGGGGGGGATGGAAAAAAAATAAATCACAGAAAATACTGGTGGAGTATAATGTATAACACACATCAATTGTTTCCTATTACTCCAATTAAAGGGGTTCACCTTACATTTTTTAGTATGTTGCAGAGAATTGGCCTTAATTTTATGAATATTTGTGTGTGTTTTTTTTAATTATTTAGCTGCTTGTTCAACCTCCAGTTTGAAATTTCAGCAACTATTTGGTTGCTAGGGTCTAACTTACCCTAGCAACTGGGATGTAGTTTGAATGAGAGACCGGAATATGAATAGGAGAGGGCCCAGAATAGAACAATAAGATTTTAACAACAGTTTTTTTGGCTGCCAGGATCAGTGACTGCCTTTTGAAAGCTGGGAAGAGTCAGAAGAAGGCAAATAATTAAAATAATAATATTAATAATAATAATAATAATAATAATAATAATAATATTATACAAAATAAAGCATGAAGACCAATTGAAAATCTGCTAAGAACTGCTTATTCTATAACATACTAAAAGAAAAGCTGCTAAAAATAACACTAGTTAAGACTGAACACTAGTACCTGTTAAACAAAGCCACTGCTGCCTATCCTTTCTATAAGAATTCTCTGCAAAAGCCTTATTTTAGTGTTAGCTATGTGCAATCATTTCCTTATAAAAGGAAGGACTGAGAAATGTGTCTATTGGCAAGAATTAAAAGAATGGCAATAGCAGGAAGCAGCCCCAACACAGTACACTTTTTTCATTATTTCCCTTCTGATTCTTTTCAGTTTTCAAATGGGAATCACTAACCCCATCCAAAAAACAAATTCTCTGTAAGGCTACACATTTATAGTTATTGCAACTTTTTAATTACTTCTTTTTCTATTTGGGCCCTCCTCTATTCACGTTCCAGTCTCTTATTTAAATCAGTGCAGGATTACTACGGTAATTTGGACCATAGCAACCAGACTGCTGAAATTGCAAACTGGAAAACTGCTGAATAAAAAGCTCAAAACCCACAAATAAAAAATGAAAACCTATTGCAAATTGTCTCAGAATATCCCTCTCTACATCATACTAAATGGTGATTCAAAGCTTTGAGTGCCATTTCAAATAAATAATACACTGTACCTTTAGCATTTCTTTGTTTTCATAAAGCAGTTCAGTGAAAATGACATGCCGTTTATTATTCTGTAAATGAGTCCTTAGTTGTCTGAGCATTTTTAGTGTACAAGATTTATATGCACTGTTACACTGTTGCTAGCAGGCAAACAATGAACACACTAATGTGCATATACTGGTATGGGACCTGTTATCCAGAATGCTTGAGACCTGGGGATTTCCAGAAAGCAGATCTTTCTGTAATTTGGAACTTCATACCTTAAGTCTACTAGAAAATCATGTAAAAACATTAAATAAACTCAACAGGTTGGTTTTGCTTCCAATAAGGATTAATTATATTTTAGTTTGGATCAAGTACAAGGTAATGTTTTAATATTATTATTTATTTCTTTTTTTAAAAAATTGTATTATTTGTATGAAATGGAGTCTATGGGAGACAGTTATTTGGAGCTTTCTGGATAACGGGCTTCCGGTTAACATACATCAAATTGTACTTCAAATACCTACATCAGGGTTAGATTAAGGCTTGTGCCATGTGTACGTTGTACAACATATGCACACTAATCATTTCCGGCGCATTTTCGCCAAAGAAAACGGCCGCCGACGTCAAAAAATGGATGCCGGCGTCAAAAACGAGACACCAGCGCCATTTCACGAATTTTTCGCCGTTTCGCGAATTTCGCGCAAATTCGCCCATCACTAATCTCAAAGTTAAAAGGACTCCTGTGCTTATATCCATTCAGTACTTGAAGAAAATGTTATTTTAACACATTTCCCTGATTTTAAATTTTCCCGGATTTTACATCATTTTTTCCTGGTCCCCTGAAAAATGTAAAATGGGGGTTCTATTGTACTTTGTAGAGCCACCTTCTGCAGCAATTACAGCTGAAAGTCGCTTCGGATAAGTCTCTATGAGCTTGCCACTGGGATTTTTCCCATTCCTCAAGGCAAAACTGCTCCAGCTCCTTCATGTTGGATGGTTTTCGCTTGTGAACAGCAATCATCAAGTCTGACCACAGATTCTCAATTGGATTGAGGTCTGGACTTTGACTAGGCCATTCCAACACATTTAAATGTTTCCCCTTAAACCACAGTGTTGCTTTAGCAGTATACTTCAGGTCATTGTCCTGCTGGAAGGTGAACCTCCGTCCCAATCTCAAATCACAGGCAGGCTGTCACAGGTTTTGCGCAAGAATATCCCTGTATTTCGCAACATCGATCTTTCCCTCAATTTGGACCAGTTTCCCAGTCCCTGCTGCTGAAAAACATCCCCACAGCATGATGCTGCCACCACCATGTTTCACTGTGGCCATGGTGTTCTTGGGAAGATGGGATGTGTTGGGTTTGTTCCAAGGTAATTGAAGACTACACAGGCACACCTCTGCAACATATTCCGGTAGTGGTCTCTGGATCAACCTCAGGGTAATGATCTCTCCTTATTCCCTCACCGCTTGGATCCCTATACTACAGGCAATATGGCCTGGGAGAGATACCTCCAATCTATCACTCCTATTTTGGAGCTCAGAACTGCTCTTATTTAGCTCAACCCTGACTATATTACACTCCTAGAGTGTACTAGTACTGGGAGCTCACCTGCCACTTTCTATTCCTCATTCACGGGTTTGCCTGGTCCCTGACTTGGACACATGACTTTCTGGGCCTTGATGTACCCAGGCTCCCCAGAGCACACCCAGCTGGATCACCATCCAGAGGCCAAAGAGGAAGAGGCGACTCCTTACACACACTATATTGCAGTGTGGCAGGAAATTGTCATTACCCCTCTTGGCCAATCACACTAAGAAAAGGGAGGGGCCTTAAAGCCATAGGGGCAGATTAAACCCCTATGGGCCCCTACATGTGTGTGTGTGTTCGTAGAGCTCTTATGTGTATGTGGTATAGTTTTGTAAATCATACCAGAGCGGAAGTTATGGGATAACATGCAGAAAACAGATATATATTCCAAAGTTTGTCACAAAGAAATCCACAAGTCTATGAAGAGATTATAAAAGCGAACTTTCCCTTTAAATTATACTCTAATGTTGCAAATAAAAGTAATCTAATCAACTTTCCAACAGTTTTTTGTAGGTATTTAAAAAAAAAAAAGAGATCATTAGCCTAAAAGAACATTTTCAATGTTAAATCCTTATGGCAGTACCTTTATAAAAATCTTTTTATGTTAAAGGGCAAGTAAAGGCTAGTTCACTTGGGGGTGTTTTATTTTCCTGGGGCAGTGCATTTTATTCCATAAAAAAAAGAACCAGCCCTTATATTGGTAGCTAGGGTTGCCACCTGGCCGGTATTTTACCGGCCTGGTTAGTAAAAATTATGGTTGATCCCAATATTATTAATAGGGAAAAAAAGATAAATATATAGGAAGGCCGGTATTTTTTTCCGGCTATTGGCAGCCCCCCGATTTCTTTGTCCTGTAATGTAACGGCTCAGCATCTTTGTCAAAGATCAGGTTTGCTGGCAGCATGTGGGTTACTTGAATCAGAGCCTTCGACTTTCAATAGGTGATTTCTTGGAGCTGTTCGGCCATGCCCCCATATTATCAACCATGACCTGTTGTGTTACAATACAACTGCACCTTCTGCTTACCTCCAGGGACATGTGCAGAATATATGGAAGAGTCGACAGCTGTGCCTTATTTTGCAACTGATATTTTCAATGAGATGCTGCTCTGTCTATTATTTCTCTGTAGATTTTTATCCCTGTACTAAAAGCTGAAGGGGAAGAGCTGCTTTCCTCCAGCCCACTGTTTTTCCATTTAATGAATAGAATAGGAAGATCTAGAATATTTTCTATTATAGTCGCTTACCTCAAACCATGGGCTTGCGTTTGTCTTTCCTGAAAAACACAACTCCCCAGCTACTATTATAGTTAGTGTCATGCCACCATCTGCCCCGAAAGAATGTCTGTCAAGTTCTGATTTTGCTTACTGCACATGTACACAGACCAGCCACAAGGGATCCCTGGGAGATGATGGCATTTACTTGTATAGTATATTTTAGTAAAGAGGAGCATCACCCGAGTCTGAGGTAACCAATTGTAATCACTGTGGGTTGCCAAAAAATGTGTCACCCCCGTTATTACCATTTCCTTCAGCTTTAATTTTTAAATCCAAAGTGGACCAACGTTGCATAATATTAATCAGTGAACAATGTTTCTTTTAACTGGAAAAGTGTTTGAAAGTGTTTGAAAGTCACATGAGAATAATGATTTGTATTCAGTGAAAGAGCTAAATATTACATTTTGCTAAAACTAGTGCTGTGGTATGGCTGCTTCACAGGCCGTATCCTGGACTGGGTCCATTGCTAACAGCCCCTATTGTTAGGCAATATCACTGCATTGGCTTAATTCCCCTCTTATAACGGGCGATGAAAGCTGAAGACCAGAGGCAGGAGCACTAAGGTAACCAAGGCTAGCTAAGTTATTACATTTCAGTCAGTATATTTAAAGTAAAGACGAGTACCAGTAGAATCAGTGTGGAGGAGCAGCGTGTGGGAGGAATGACTTCACTCTCTCTGGTATTTCTTCTCATCACTGACTCGAGAGCCGTGACTTTTTATAGGCCCTTTGGAAGCATCCTCTCTGTGGTTTCCTGTATCATCCTCACTGGTTTTGTTTGGTAAATCTGGGTTTCTGTGTGATTGTGCCTTCTGGATTTGCAACTGGATTCTCTGCTTCCCTGACATATTGAAGTTTGCATGTGATTATTATGATCTTTCTTGTTTCCTGTTTCTCATTTGGTATTTACGTCATGTCTTAGGGCAGTGATCCCCAACCAGTAGCTCATGAGTAACATGTTGCTCTCCAACCCCTTGGATGTTGCTCCCAGTGGTCTCAAAGCAGGAGCTTATTTTTGAATTCCAGGCTTGGAGGCAAGTTTTGGCTGCACAAAAAACAGGTGTACTGCCAAACAAAGTCTCAATGTAGTTTGACAATCCACATAGGGGCTACCAAATGGCCAATCACAGCCCTTATTTGGCACCCCAAGAACATTTTTCATGCTAGTGTTGCTCCCCAACTCCTTTTACTTCTGAATGTTGCTCGCAGGTTCTAAAGGTTGGGGATCCCTGTCTTAGGTTTAATAATAATTAGGTTTAATAATAATATGAGATAAATTTGAGTTTTAGTAAATAACCTCTTAATTGTGTAGCCTTACAGAGCTTTTGTTTTTTACATTGGGTCAATAGGCCATATTTGAAAGTTGGAAAGAGTGAGAGGAAGAAGGCAAATGATAATAATAATAAAAATAATAAAGACCAATTGAAAATTTGCTTCAAATTGGCCATTCTATAACATACATAAATGTGAACCACACCTTTAATACAAAAAAAATGGAACAGTCTGTTTCAGGTCATTTCTAAGAACGTAATCATGGGGTAAATTAATTAAAATTTCAAATAATTGATGCTGTAGGAAAATTGTGCTGTTGTCAAAATAGGGTTAAAGCACACCTCCACTGGGAGGCAATGCGGAATAGGAGCCAAATATAGAATCTGATTTAGTTTTCATTTTTTCCATTTTTGTTTTGTATATTTGTTTTTAGGTATTGAATGTGGTAGTGAGAAGCTGCTTCTACAAGATAAGTGGACTATGTGCAAAATGAAAACAAATCGCTGTTGTGTAAATATTTTATCTCACGTAACTAACTGTATCACATAGGTGCCCACTAGATGGTGGTATGTTACAAACTATAAATAAATAGTACGCGCAACATGTGTGGTTATTTTGATGAAGGGTCAATGTGGACCTGAATCCTTGCTATAATGGTCTATGCTAATTAAACAAATAAAGGAATTTTAACCATATAAAAATATTATTTTGCTGTGGTGTCCAGAATCCAGAACATGAATTGCAAGATAGACATGTACCTAACACCTGCATTTACAATGAGGTACATACAGGGGTCCTTTTGTGCATTGTGACTATTGCCACCTGTCCGGTTTTGAGCCAGACAGGCCATTTTCTATATAGACAGGTTTTCCAGGTTTTCCAGAGATTGACATAGCAATTGGCCATTCACCGATTGCCACATCATAACCCCACCCCTGACGACACTGTCCCGACCCCAGTGTGTCACGGCCCAGCCTTCCACAGATTTCTTTCGGGAAAAGGTGGCAATAATAGTTGAATCACACAGGTATACAATGCAAACCAATATTTATTCCTCTGGTATTCGCATGTGGATAAAACATGGTGAACTGCAGGTGTTTTCCACTAGGTGTTTCCGCAAATGACCAGGTTTATGTCCACTATATGTATGTAGTTTTTCTTAGGATAAAATGGTGCAGTCTCAAGGATATATTGATATTTTAAATTGCTTCATAATAAAATGTATCTGGAAAACAAGTATGTGGAAAATATATTTATTCCTTAGTATCCATTCTCCTTTGAATAATAATAAAGATGTTCTAATTAAATCACAACAGACAGCACAAAGCATTTGCACCAAATGCCCAGTCAAACATGAAATCATTGTGGTACATTCATAAATATACAATAAATGCAAATTACTCCCACAGCACCCCCAATTAAGTGTATAATGGATTTATCAAAAAATCATGGCAACAGAATGCAACTATCATTATCCAAGTAAACAACAATTCACCTAAATTAGTATTGTGTTTGCAAGTTCAGTCCTTAAAAATGTAAAGTCACACTTTCCATTGAGACAAGTAGTTAGATATAGGGGCCCATTCACTAAGTTCGAGTGAAGGAATAGATTAAAAAATACTTCGAATTTCCTTGGCTACTTCGACCATCGAATTGGCTACTTCGACCTTCGACTACGACTTCGAAACGAACGATTCGAACTAAAAATCTTTAGACTATTCGACCATTCGATAGTCGAAGTACTGTCTCTTTAAGAAAAAACTTCGACCGCCTAGTTCGCCACCTAAAAGCTACCGAAGTCAATGTTAGCCTATGGGGAAGGTCCCCATAGGCTTTCCAAGTTTTTTCTGATCGAAGGATAATCCTTCGATCGATGGATTAAAATGTAATCGTTTAAATCGAATTGTGCAAAATCCTTCGACTTCGTTATTCGAAGGATTTTAATTCGCCAGTCGAATATCGAGGGTTAATTAACCCTCGATATTCGACCCTTAATACATCTGCCCCATAATGCGATTTTCACCACAAGGAAGGCACTGTACTTCCTTCAAACGATAGTGTTATAGGATCAACACAAGGCTGAAGCTCATATAACATATTACCATATTTATACCAGCAATATGAGCACATTTTATAACAAAACCTTATATTGAAATGTACTGTATTCTTCAGAGTTGCTAATCTGGCTTTAGTGCTTAATGATATGGAAAGAAATGCAACCTTAGGGAACTTGGGTCTTTTTTTTTTTTAAAAAAGTAAGAATCTTAGCAAATGGCAGTTAATTAACTGTACTTAATTTCCCCAAGCTGAAGCAAAAAGCCACCTCTCAGGGGACTTACAAATAAAAACAGAAAAGGGAATTCACTGTAACATTGATGTCTGGGCCCTTAATCTATTCTGAAATCTATACCTTTACCTAAAAGCGTCAGCCCTTCCAGAGCCAAGTCCAGGTTGCAGACAAATGTAATGATTAGCGCATTGATGTGTGGATGGGAACATTGCTCCTATAATCAATTCTTAGTGTGTTCTTTGTGAGCGCGCTGACTGCTTGCTATAGTTTGGCACATGCTTTTGCATGGTTTATGTTAGTCAAGTGTTACAGATACAGAACTAATGGGATTCTGTAACAAAAAGAATAGCCCTTGGCTCACATCTAAATGCACATCATTCACTGTATACAATAATCACACCTGCTGAACTTATATGACTAACAATTCATAAAAATTATATCTATACTTCTAAGGCTAGATTTCAGCAGCTCCAATCTCTCTCCCCCCCCCCTCCCACTTTGTTTTTCATTCTCCAATTGCCTCAATACATCAGTACACAATGGTTCCAGCAGGAGATGTCCTTAAAAAAAAAGCTACATTGGTGTGGGACTCATCATGGAAACTGATGTCAAGATCAGCAGTTGATCTCACAACAATCTGCATGGAAGCAACATATCTAAATGTATATATCCTGGCAGTGGAATGCTTTTCATACACCTTGAAAACAAGTTTAAAAATGATTTAATTCATGTAATAATGTTTTGGCCGCTTCATTTTCCCTTCTACTTCATTGTTTGAGTGTCCCACATTGCCCTGCTTGCCTTTGGTTCTTTTCAGCTCCCTGCTTCTTTACAAAAAATACAAGAAGGCCATGCATTCCACTGTGGAACACAAAACCATCTTGGATTTTTTACAGGAACCAGACAGAGGGAGGCGGAGAGAAAGACAAGCAGCAATGGAGAAGCAGGAAAGAAGAACTTTGGTGTTGGTATTCTGTTTCTGCAAGTGTAGGTGAGGAAATGCTTTCACTCCATCATTTTCATCTTACTGAAATGTCTGGGTTAATAAAGTGATATTTTGCCATTTCTACAGTGATTATACTGTCAAGTCTGTGCTTTATATGCAGATGATCCATTTCCTGCAGTAATTATACTGGCATGTCTGGGGTTAAAATGCCATTATCTGGTGCATCTTGGGTTAATATGCAGATTATCCATTTTTCAAAGTAATGTACTGGCTTATCTGGGGTTAATATACGGATTATCCATTTTCTGTAGCAACTATACTGGCATGTCTCGGGCTAATATGTGGATTTTCCATTTTCTGTAGCATAAATCCTGGCAAACCTGAGGATAATATGCAGATTTTCTATACAAATGATACTGGAATTCCTTGAACAAAATGCCCAATATATATTTGAATAAGTGATTATTTTGGCTTGTCTGTAGGGATGGGCGAATTTTACCCGTTTCGCCAAAAATTTGCCGCCGGCAAAATGTCGCGACACCCATTAAAGAGATAGGGGTATATTTATCAAAGAGTGAAGTTAATAGTGAAGTTCCGCCACTAGAGTGAAATGCCGCCACTCCCCATTCATTTCTATGGGATTTTTAAAGGCGTATTCATCAAAGGGTGATCTTTCACATTCACCCATTGATAAATACGCCTTTTAAAATCCCATAGAAATGAATTGAGAGCTGCAGAATTTCACTCTAGTGGCGGAACTTCACTCTTTGATAAATTTACCCCAAGGGCGTCAAAAACATTTTGTTGCGTGGCGAATAGTCTATGGGCATCATTTTTCGCCCATCCCTACTTGTCTGGTGTTAAATTGCTTGTTATCTATTTTCTGTAGTAATTATACAGGCACATCTGGGGTATGTTTTGGTAAAATTGTTGTGGTATTTAGGGGTTTGTTCCCAAAGTTCACGTAGCCAAGAAATTTTACACAGCAGATTTTGATGGTCTATACACACTACTTAAATAGCCCCACTAGATATACAATTATTTAAGCTGTGAGCAACTTTATGGGCTTTGCCAACAAATTGATTTCCTACAAACTTCGCACCTAGTTATTTCATACAGGTTTAGTCTTAGAAAAAAGGTAGTTTTTACATAATGACTTTGCCCCCCACAGAAAATTTCTGCGGATGCCCACGGTACCATTGAATGTGTCCTTGCCCTAACTACACTTCATAAAAATGAAAGGACACCATCATTAATTTGTGTTGATAAATGAGTTTATTATGCAACTGCTTACTGCTTGAGTTTTATGGACCATATAGTTAATGAAATATCTGCTTAATCAAGCTTATCGTTTGCCCAGCGTTGGGATCTTTGAAAGTACATGTATAATTCATTGTCTGAGATGCAAGCTAGACAATTAAAGTATGAATCAGTAGTGGTCCAGAGTCGATATAATTATCTACAATTCATTAATTGCTTCTCATCAGCATGGAAATAACTTTCAAATATATAAAATAAAACTCAGAGGATCTTTTTGTGTTGAAGGACAATCAACAAATTGCTTAAAGGGCTTGTTCACCTTTACATTAACATTTAGTACATTAGTACATGCAGAGAGTGTTATTTTGAGACTATTTGCAATTGGTTTTAATTTTTTTTTTTTTTTGTTGGTTTTGAGTTATTTAGCTTTTTATTCAACAGCTCTCCAGTTTGAAATTTCAACAATCTGGTTGCTAGAGTCCCCTAGCAACCATGCATTGATTTGAATACGAGATTGGAATTTGAATAGGAGAGGCCTGAATAGAAAGCTGAGTCATAAAAAGTAGTAATAACAATATATCTGTAGCCTTACATTTTGAAGGTAAGATAAGGGTAGGGTAAGTGACCTCCATTGGAAAGCTGGAAAGAGGCAGAAGAAAATTTGCTTAGAATAAGCCATGCAATAGCTTTATTTATTGAAAAATGAATTTCACCTCTTGCCTCACATAACTAGAACAATTTTAGAAGCTAAACAATTATGTATTGCAAATTGTATGAGTACAAAGACATTAATTGTTGTGTGTGATTACACTGACCATTACAATTACTGTTTTTCTATGTATATTTCCTATATTAGTACATTTATATCAGGCCAATAAATAACATTTAATGACAGATAGCAACCTAACGCTTTAGTTAAGGGAAACAAATATGCCTAATTTATTGTTATACAATGTACTTAATACCTACACAGCCCAGCAAAGCTCCATTTTTATAAGTCTCCATTTTCACAAGTGTTAAATGTGTTGACACAATATTCTCTTGCAAATTGGTGATGGCTGACCCGAAACCCATGGGTCAAGCACAAGCCCGGACTGGCAATCTGTAGGTTCAGGCAAATGCCAGAGGGACTGCTATAAGGTGCCATAGAAAGTCAGTATTTAGCGGGCTGGTGCGGGCTGATTGGGCCTATGTGTACCTGAAATGCCAGGGCCTATTTTAATTCTCAGTCCGGACTGACTCAAGCAGGTTCTGGCCAACTTTCATATAAGATTGACGGGTCGGCTTCTGCCTCCAGCAACCTCTATTTATAGGTGTGCGCCTGCCCCATTCCCTTTTGTGACATCAGAGATAGGCGGGTCAGGCTAGGTGTGTAAATAGAACTGCCGCACTGAGTTGGGTAGGGTTCAGGTTGGGAGGGCTCAGGTCTGGTTTTTGCCAACCTGCACATAACTATTGCAAATGTTCCATTTGTCACCCATTCTTACCAGTTTCATTACTAGAGTGGAAAAAGAGCCCATGTATTGGGTAGTCCAAGAGTTAGCGACTGTTAGTGGTCCAAAATGTATGGGTTGACCTGGCACACTTCACCTGTAATGAGTCACAGGTAGGTAGCAGGCTTAACCCATACCTTCTGGTTAAGTAAAACACTCCTCCCTGTCTCTCCAGTGATGCTGGTCTTCACTTATCCCAACCACCCCCCCTCCTCCCTTCCCCGGAGAAGCAACCACAATGCTCTATCCACTTTTGAGATTAGTTAATAGGGCAGGGGAGCTGCTGGTAGTAGAATATTGGATGGAGTTGAGAGGGGAGGGTAATGGTACCACAGATTGTAAATACAGTATGTCTGCCCATGTATCCTTTATGCCTGTGCTTCCCAATGTATACATGGGAGGAAGTTTTTTACTCTGCAAGTCCAGGAGATCTTGTTCCTACTGAAGACTGTGGCAAAAACAAGCTAAACAGATTAACCAATACCAGGGTCGGACTGGGCAGGAAACCAGGAAAAAACCTGGTGGGTCCCGTCTATTTTGGGCCCTGCTGGCCCAGACCCGCTCCCTGCACTCCCTCTCCAAACCCCCCTTCCAGACACTGACAGCGATTCTGCACAGTAAAAATTTACTTGAGGGGGAGGGGAGGGCCAGCGGGTGCGGCATAGAGAGGACATTGTGGCTGGGGGGACCCAGGGGATGGTGTGGGGAGCCCGTAAAGCTGCAGGCCCAGTGGGCCCTGAGCCTTCCAGTCCAACGCTGGCCAGTACATCCCTTATAAAAAATAATAAATAAATAATTTATTCTAAATCTTTTTTATTGCATATTTGCTTGTTAAATTCTTTTTTATTGGAAGTTCAATAAAACATATGATTAGTTACAGGTTTACATGGTCTAGTACATCATTTTTCACACCCGTTATCATCTTTTGATAATATTCTGTCACCAATAATGTAGACATAATTTCCTTTACTGATCTATGCCTTGTTATCTACAAAAGGCATGTCGTTTTTAGATATAGTATGCTATTATAGAAATTACCATAAAGAAAATGCTTTTTAATCAGTATGGTAAACAGGAAAAAGTAATTATATGTTCCATTGTTATAACAAGATGCTGCTCTGGCACTTGACAAAGCACAAACTAACCTCTAAGCATGGTGCAAGATACTGCTTCACACTGTGCTACGATTTTTTAATTATTAAGGTAGAACATAACTCAACAAAGAATTAGTCCAGAAATACCACACCTTATGTTTTGGGCTTCTGCGTCTGTCCAAGCTCACCTTTAGTGGTGAAGATCTTTGCCTTCGAAGAGTCTCTCAGTAGTTCTCCATGGGGCCACTTACAGGTACCAGTGGGGCAAGAGCATGGATGTCATTGGTGGGCCCCCACTGATACTACCCTCAGGTGAACTTGAAAATAATTAGACAGGTAATAAAATAAAATATAGAAAGGATACCCAAAGTACTGGAAAAAAAACACACAAGCAGCAACAATATTACAACCTACCTTTATGACCCCTTTGAGTATGTTGTAATTCTCTTAATGAAGGGTCTATCTTTTGTGGGGGGAATGCTTCATCATGTCAAGCTACAGGTAAGTGGTGCCCAAGAGAAGGCCTCCCACCATGAGGACATGGCTGGCATTCATGAGAAAAAACGATCACCCACTACCGTGATGAGCAGGTGTGGCGATTTACTTCACAATAGTGATGAGTGGGACTGGACTTCAGCCAGCCCAAAAGCTGTAATTACAGAATGCTGAACTAGGGGAAGTAAAAAAAAAAGTACATGCCTTGCGCCCACCCCCATTCTGCACTAGTCACAACAGAAGTAACCCTAGTTTCAGCCCTCTTTTGTCCACTTATGGACCAATTTACAATATACAGTATACATTATAAAAAAATACCAAATTTCATGCTCATCATATTGCACCTGTGTTTTGTGCAGCAATTTACATTTTTTCATAAATAACAAACCCCTGTACTCATATAACAAACAAGAGTTACAGAATAATAATGGGATCAGAGGGCCCTGCTCACAAGAGCTTACTGTGATAACTCACCCTGGTGGTCTAGTGGGTAGGTGGAGATACCCACCACGCCTCCGGTGGGGACGCTTGCCACATGGTGATGCTATCTCTTCGTTGCCGGTTTCTCCTATGTCGCGTGTGGCGCGCACTTCCAGGTTTTATGTGTCGCTAGCGCCATGACGTCATCGCATTTTGGATCGAACTTTGAATATTTGAATTGGCTGGAAATCATTGCCCGTTGTTAGGTCTAACTTGCTTAGTATCTGGGTGCAATTTCTGTCTGTTTGTTTCCAGTTTTGATCCATGCCTGCCTGACTATTCTGAACTCTGCCAATCAAGACCCTTGCCTACCTGACTATTCTGAACTCTACTGATATTGACCATTCAGTGGGGTAACTAGTTGTTACTGGGCCCCATAGCAAATTCAATTTAGGGCCCCAAAATATTTATAAGTTGGCCTATTTTACCAAGATATATTAAAATTGCTAATTAGGGTCTCACTGGGCCCCCTACACTCCTGGGCCCCCCTGCAACCGCAGGGTCTGCTTCCTCTATAGTACCGCCCCTGTGACCATTGCCTGCCTGACTATTCTTTGAACGCTGCCTGTACCGACCCCGACCTGATTGACCTTGCTTGAACTCCGCCTTTATGGACCAATGCCTGTCTGACCCTGCATGAACTATGCTTTTCATCTACTCCTTGGAACCGTGGAAACCTTGGAAACGCACATGCCTCTTTGCTTGTTCAGAACATCTGCTTTGCTCCTCTCATTTTAAGACCTGGCGACATCTGAGTAGCTGAGGGCTCCTCCCGAGGCAAAAGGCGGCTGCTACAGTGGGAAGATTGAGCCATGACCAGGGAGCTTAGCACTTGTTCTGGATTTAAGGAGCCGTACGTGACACTTACATTTGACAGACATGCTTGAAGTTTAATAAAGTGAGCAATTCACTATTTTGATGTTACATAAATAGGGCCTAGGGTTCCCTTAGTCTCTGACTGGTTCCTATGCTCTGTAGAATAACTTTAAGAGAAATATTTATTCCTTTATGCCAATGTTCCTTCTCACATAATTTTCTTTGTATTATCTATTTTTGAAAGCCCTGACTGTATAGATTAGAAGGGAGGATATCTGTATCCCTCTTGAAGATTAATGAGACCAAATCATTCTGTATCATTCATTATATACAAATACTAATTAATACAGTAGACAAAGAGGGTTTTGCTTTTTAAGATTTTCCGTCTGACACTGGATAAACCTTGATGTGTTATTTTTATGTTTCTTATAGAAAACCAAAACACAACCAAAATATGGAAGTTTTAATCTCCTAACAGCATGCTGTCAGGGCCCGGTGCTAAAGGTTTAAGAGTTGCAATGTTCCCCTACACCTGTCCCTTTGTGTCTCCTTTATTTGTGATCAGAGTGTCATACCCATAGGAGCTTACATTCTAGAGAAATCCAAACCTTGTGAAAAAGTGAAAGAAAGAACTCAGCAAAAAGATTAAGTTGATGACTGTATCTGTCTTTGTGCCTTTAACAATTAAAAATATTGTATTCAATATGTTAACTATCTTTGCTACAACCAGTAAGAGAGTGGCTGGGGAGGAGGGGGTTTTCTTATTAGATATAGAGCCTGCAGTCCGGGCCCCCCTTTTCCCTGGGCCCCAATGCGACTGAGGGGTCTGCTTCCTCTATAGTTACACCATGGGCTGCAACATGTTTCATTTATCCTTTGACAGCAATTTTACACACACTTTACACTTTGAGATGATGGTATTAGCTCTAATACCATAGCTTTAAACCATTAAATCACTGCATTTCAAGTCATCGTTTATACATCTGTCTCATATATGTACAATAAGCATTAATATTCAATTGCTGTTAAGATCATCAGAGCTCATGCTAAATGTACATTAGAAAAATAGTAGTTTGTTACAGTGACTACTCATAGAAGAGTAAAGAGGGGAACCCTTGTGCAGGACTGGGGCAAGTTTATTTTAGGAATGTCATCTGGGGCCACAAGCCTTCTGGGGCATTAGCAGAGTATGAATCTCATTTAATTTGTACTTTGCCCCCCCTCATTGGCAGGGTCAGACTGGGCCGGCGGGACACCGGGTAAAAAACCCAATGGGCCCCCGGCTCTTGTGGGCCCCGCCAACCCAGATCCATGATTTGCCGGCTCCTTCCTGCCACAAACGTCGGAAAAACATAGTGCGCGTGTGGGGGTTCCGGAGGGGGGCCCTGGACAGCACCCCTGGTGGGCCCCCCAGTCTGACCCTGCTTATTGGAGTGTGACTTTGTGTTTGGAGAGTTATTCAAGTGAAATTCCTTGTTGGTTTAGTTCCATGCTGATAAATATACAAATGCTAAAAGCTAAACATCTCAGATCATGTGAGCCAAAATGATTTTGTTTAATAAAATTAATCTGCAATCAGTGCAGCCCAGCAACTTTTGAAGTGCCCCTGATTTTTCACATGACCTGGCTACCTTAGGTTAGTGCAACACTGGGTAGATTATCCAGTTTATGACATGTTTAAGGGATGTAGGGACCCCCAGGGTCGCTTTAGATCCCCGCAGGTTCAGTTCCCTTAGTTGCTGGGCAGAAGGGAATGTAGGTGCATTTGCATATGGATGCTATTAGCAGGCTGACCACTTCCTGCCTCACTTTAGTATAGTGCTGGGAAAGGACTGGCACTTCCTCTTTGCCTTCCACCTTAGGAAGAGGGTGGATGTCTGCTTTGTGCCTGGGCATGGGTCCAGTTAAGTCGGGATACAGGGCCCCGTGAATGAGGCATTAGATAGTGGCAGGTGTAACTCCCGTAACAGTACATTCTAGGAGTATAAGTCAGTAAGGGTTGAGCTAAAAAGGACAGTTCTGAGCTCCAACATAGGAGTGCCAATTTGGAGGTATCTCTCCCAGGCAGGGGTGTAACTACAGAGGAAGCAGACCCTGCGGGTGTAGGGGGGCCCAGTAGGTATAGGGGCCCCATGACGCCCTACTTCATGTACCGTTTCAATACATATTGGTAAAACTGGTGAACCTCTAGACATTTTGGGGGCCTGAAAAATAATTTGCTGCGAGGCCCAGTAATATCTAGCCATGCCACTGCTCCCAGGCCATATTGCCTGTAATGCAGGTATGGGACCCTAAGTCTACTAGAAATTCATTTAAATATTAAATAAACCCAATAGGCTGGTTTTGCTTCCAATAAGGATTAATTATATCTTAGTTGGGATCAAGTGAAAGCTACTGTTTTATATAAAAGGAAATCATTTTTTAAAATTTGGATAAAATGGAGTCTATGGGAGACAGCCATTCCGTAATTCGGAGTTTTCTGGATATCGGGTTTCCGGATAAGGGATCCTTTACCTGTATAGGGATCCCAGTGGAGAGGATTTCCACGAGGTGATCCAAGCCACTACGGGGTGTGTCGCAGAGGTGAAGTGAGATTCCAAGTCTGTCCCCAGGGGAGTGTCAGCCGGTGTTATGCTCTGCGTGTGATATTACCTGTACCACTTGCCTCAGAGAAACTGTGCTGCGAGTAAACCCTTTGAATGTTAAATAAACCCTTTTTTTTTGTTGTTTGCAAAAACCTCTGTCTTTTTGTTTCTGCATAGCAGCAAGAGAAGTGTAGTTGCACAACAAATGTACCTCCACCCAAATCCATTAAAGGGGTTGTCCACCTTTAAATTGACTTTTAGTATGATGTAAAGAGCGATATTCTTTGCAACTGGTTTTAATTTTTTACTATATAGCAACTCTCCAGTTTGCAATTTTAGCAGTCTGGTCCAAATGGAATATGAATAAGAATTGGCCTGAAACATGAGCAATAATAATAAATGTGTAGACTTACAGAGCATTTGTTTTTAGATGGGGGTCAGTGACCCCTATTTCAAAGATGGAAAGAGTCAGAAGAAAAAGGCAAATAATTAAAAAAAAAAAACGATAAAAAGTAATGAAGAAAAATTAGCGTATAGGTGATACACCCATCTAAATCTATCTCCTATAAACTTACTTAACATGGTGATGCCAAGGACCAGATTTTATCCTACCACCTCATTAAGACCCTCTTAATTGAACAATTTTTCACTCAACCACTCTGTTCCTATCTGACAACTGAATACATAAAGCTGAATTTTATAAAGGTTTCTCTCCTGGCACAAATGTCTTTTCTAATGTTTTGGGGTTTACTTTTTAGTCTCTCATTGACTTGCTTCCTACTTCAGGCTGTGTATTAACACCAACAACAATGCACTGCATGCTTATGTTTCAAATATAAAAGTAATTTATTCATTGTCTGTCTGTATTCAGCAGAATCCTTAATGGGGACGTAGTTAACATTTAGTATGATGTAGAGAGTGATATTCTGAGACAATTTGAAATTAATTTACATTTTTTTTATTTGTGGGGTTTGAGTAGTTTTGTGTTGCTATTTAAGCAATCTGGTTGCTAGGGTCCAAATTTCCCTAGCAACCATACACTAATTTGAATAAGAGACTGGGATATGAATAGGAGAAGGCCTGAATAGAAAAAATGAGTAATAAAAAGTAGCAATAACAGTACATTTGTAGCTTTACAGAGCATTTGTTCTTAGCTGGGGTCAGTGACCCCCATATGAAAGTTCAACTAGTTTAAAACGATAAAAGAAAAATAATGAAGGCCAGTTGAAAAGTTGCTTAGAATTGGCAATTCTATAACATATTAAAAGTTCACTGAAAGGTGAAGCACCCCTTTAAGATTGTATAACTGATATTTTACTCTTAAGGGCAGAGACACACGCTAAGATTCAGGAAGATTTAGTGGCCGGCGACAAATTGCCTTTTCTTCAGACGACTAATCCCCCCGAAAAGCCTACCTGACAGCGAGAATCTAAATTGCCGGCGGGATGGCACTTAGAGTGATTCATTTTCCGAAGTCGCCCGAAATTGTCTCACAAGGAAACTTCAGGCGACTTCGGAAAATGAAGCTCCGCGAGTGCCATACCGCTGGCGATTTTTCATTATAGCTGACGGGAAGTTAGGGGAAGGCAGATTGGGGAGATTGTCGCCCAGAAGAAGAGGCGATTAGTCGCCACTCGCCAGGCGACTAAATCTCCCGAATCTCCCCATGTGCCCTTAGGGCAGGGGCACACGGGCAGATTCGGGGAGATTTAGTCGCCTGACGATTAATCGCCTCTTCTTCGGGGCCTTCCACCTGTTAAATGAAAAATTGCCTATGGCAATGGCACTAGCAGCGCTTCGATTTCCGAAGTTGCCTCACGGGGAAACTTCGGGCGACTTTGGAAATCAAAGCGGCGCAAGTGTATTGGCGCAGGCGATTTTTCATACTACCAGGGTGAAGGCAGGTTGGGGAGATTGTCGCCCCAAAGAAGAGGCGATTAGTCGCCAGGCGACTAAATCTCCCCGAATCTGCCCGTGTGCCCCTGCCCTTAACCCTTACAAGACTCATCTATTTAAGTGGTTTACTCTTTGACTACTTTCCACTTATATTACCCAAAACATTATCCACCTTCCCACCCCAGGGTGTCATTTATCTCATTCTCTGCCAGGCTTTGGTCCCAAGACTCAGATCACAATGTAATACTTTAGTTTGTTTGCTTAACTAACAACCATTAATTAACTGCTCTGTTCATGCTGAACAGAGATTGGTTCCTTTACAATGTTACAATTACTGTTCTTTCTTTAAGTCTTTCAACTACCATTTAATTGTTTTATTATGGTGTTCTATAACATACTGCATGCCTTAGGCTAAGGCTAAGGCCACACTAGGCGATAGCGCCGCGATTTGACTCGCGGCGACTTTTCGCCGCGACTTGACTCGCCGCGACTTTTAAGCCGCAATCGCTGGGGAAACTTTTGCGCTGGCGTCTATGGGGAATCGCGAAAAATCGCCAGCGTAAAAACACACGCGGCGATCTTTTTTCTATTGTCGCTCGAAATCGCCTAGCGAGGCAATTTCGAGCATATGCATCAATAAGGAATACAATATTGATCCAGACAGAAGTTATTCTTTATTTTTTATGTAAATAAATTCTATTAAGCAAATAAAAAAAAATGTATTTCCAGACCACAGACAGCAGCTGCTGTTCCTTCAATGAATTAGGACCCTGCAGTTTTGCTTCTCATACACAGCACAAAGCCATGCCCATAAGGCTGTCCCGATCTATCAGCATATACACACCTTGCTCTCACATGTGTTCCCCTTGATATGCTCATAGCGCTATTTTAATTCAAAACTGCTGGTGAGGATATGTATTTCTCATGGATAAACGGGAGTGCGGCAGATGTTGTGTCCAGTGCTCTGAGAACCTTAAGGAGTACAGGCTAAAGGACATGCATGAAGCTTAAAAAAGAACAGATCATTTCTTCTGCTTATTCTAACAAATGGGATATATCAGAGAAGATGTCTTTTCACACTTTTGGGCAGTGAAACGGCAAGTAGAAAGACTTAAATGTTTACTTCTTTCCCGATGAAATGATGAAGTCATTAAATGGCAGTGAACTTGTGCCGGAAAGTGGAAAATGTGATAAAATGTGCATGCATCATAATGAATTGAGGGAACGTCTGACTGTAATTTGAAATCATGCAGGGACACAGCAAATCAAACACTGCAAATGAGTTTTCTTCTTCGTTGATATGGGTATTTTTTTTCTCCTATACAAATAATAATGTTGAGCACTAGAGGCTTGATTTGAATTTACTCCAGTCTCCAATCAAATTTGCTGCTGCTTAAAGCCAGCTGAAGATTATACTGCTCCTGTGATTTTTTTGTTGTTGCTGTTGAGCTTGTAAGGATGGCCTGATCTTCAGTGGACGTCTGAGTGTATACTTGTTTTCCTTCTGCAAACCAAAGGAGCTGTAAAAAAGAAACCTTTTCTCCATTCCCCCTCATGGAAAATCTCTCTATATACAATGTAACAGTCAATGTGTTGCATGTAGATCTAGATGTGGGAAGCTCAGATTATAGCCTCCGTGCCCTGACTGGATTGCTTCTATCTCTGCTCATCCTGTCTACCCTTCTGGGCAACACTCTTGTGTGCCTAGCAGTCATCAAGTTTAGACACCTGCGATCAAAGGTAACCAACTTCTTTGTGATTTCTTTGGCCGTTTCAGACCTCTTTGTGGCTTTGTTGGTGATGCCCTGGAAAGCAGTCACTGAGGTCGCTGGGTATTGGCTCTTTGGTGCCTTTTGTGACACTTGGGTTGCTTTTGACATCATGTGCTCTACTGCATCCATCCTCAATCTCTGTATCATCAGTCTGGACAGATACTGGGCCATTGCAAGCCCATTCAGATATGAAAGAAAAATGACACAAAGAGTGGCTTTTATTATGATTGGCGTAGCCTGGACTTTATCTATTCTGATATCATTCATACCTGTCCAGCTTAGCTGGCATAAATCCCAGGAGGCAGACAAGGAACTAAAAGCCATAAATCATACAGAGAACTGTGATTCCAGCCTGAATCGGACATACGCCATATCCTCTTCACTTATTAGCTTCTATATACCTGTTGTTATCATGATTGGTACATACACCAGGATCTACAGAATTGCTCAAACGCAAATAAGGAGAATTTCCTCTTTAGAAAGAGCCGTGGAGCATGCACAGAGTGCTCATCCCGACTGTGTTAATGAAAACTCACTGAAAACTTCTTTTAGGAAGGAGACCAAAGTACTAAAGACCTTATCCATCATCATGGGGGTCTTTGTTTTCTGCTGGCTTCCATTTTTTGTCCTCAACTGTATGATCCCTTTCTGCCATATGAGTCTTCCAGGTCAAAATGAACCAGAGCCCCCATGTGTTAGTGAAACTACATTTAATATATTTGTGTGGTTTGGATGGGCCAACTCATCACTGAACCCTGTTATTTATGCTTTCAATGCTGACTTCAGGAAAGCCTTTACTACTATCCTGGGATGCAATAGATTCTGCTCAAGCAACAACGTAGAGGCTGTCAATTTCAGCAATGAACTAGTGTCCTACCACCACGACACAACTTTTCAGAAGGATATCCCTGTCACCTTCAATAATTCTCACCTCCCCAATGTAGTGGACCCAGACCAAGAAGTCTTAGAAGCAACGTGTTTTGACAAAGTTTCAGTTCTATCTACTTCACATGGGACCAGAAGTCAGAAGAATTTGCATTTGCCTGCTGGTGTTCAGTTTGAATGCGAGGCAGAAATTACTTTGGAGACTATTACCCCATTTACATCTACTGGACCCCTTGAATGTCTCCCACAGCTAGTTGCTGATGAGGATAGACAATATACCACAAAACTCTACTAAACCAATGTTAGCTGCCTATTGAAGCATGTGTTACAAATACTGTTATAGTGTCTGTTAACAACATAGCATCGGAAATAAAATATGTTTATATGGAAACAAGCTCACTGGTAAGATAATAAACTAGAAATGAATAAATGCATTGTTTCACATAGCAATTACTTTACAATTGGTTGGATAGATTGGACATTATTGAACTCATAAACAGTATAGCTGTGCCTATTTAAATGTAGCTTTCTTTGTATAACCTGTCTAATGTGTGTATAACTGCAATAAGAACACCCTATATAGGGTAACTGATGAATGATGACACTCAGCTCAGGGATTCGACTCAATGCACCAATAACACACATTTTTCCAGTGGCAAGATATTATTCAACCCATTAAATTACTTTGTTCAATAGAATGTGGCCATATAGTCTATGAAATAATACAAACGCTGCATGAAATGTGATGGGCTTTATATCCCTATCCAGGCATTCTTGTCACATCTTCTGATCTTCATTTATAAGTGAGCTTTAGTAATGCCTCTACTGATCATATCATTCAGAAAATCATAAAAATTATTTCACTTGGAAATAAAAAGAAGCTGTCTTATTCTAACCTTAAACATTTATATATTGATGTGGTTGTATAATATAACTTATCATACTGTCATCATATAAATATGTGAACTTAAAGCTTCACCATACAAAAGTTTCCTCTTTAAGTAATTGCATACCCATCTGCTGTGTACCTTTTATTTTCCTCTCTGGTTTTTATTGACTCACCATATCAGAGCAAATGAGTCACCCCTTGCTTTGCTTTTTCTACGCAGCCAATCTGTATTTCATTTAGAAAGTCCTTAAAATGTCTTTTACATTTCCAGGCAGGGTCTTACACCGTAGTGGCAGCCTAATGATATGAATCTTGTTTTACATTTCATTAAATTGTAAAATGATATTTGCATCAATATTCTTAAATTCCACTTAAGATAAGCTGCGTGATTAGGTAGATGTTCAGTCTAACAGACCTTACTAACATTGTTTGCATCTGGAAGCATTTTGACTTGATGCTTATTAAAGAGATCAGAAAATAACCCTTTTTATTATCAATCATAACATTTTCTATGAATGCTATTTATAATTTTGCCATAAAAGTATTTGCTTAATGCTTTTACATTACCTTTCTTACTACCATATTCCAATATGAGGGGGATGCCACAGGGGCGATCCCGTTCATTTTGACACCCCCCACCCCTCCCCACGGCACTCAACTTTTCTGCGCCTGAGGGGGTCAGGGTCGGTCCACGACGTGCCGGAGGGGGTCGGGGGCAGTCCACGTCATGTCGGGGGGGGTTGGGGGTGGTCCACTAATTGCACTCTCTGCACTAGAAGAGCCACATTTCCGGGTTGAAAAACGGAAATTCGGCTCTTAGTTACCAGGAGCAGCATTTTTGCTTCCCCTGGCAACCATGGGGACTCTACCGCCTGAGGCGAGTGTCTCAACTCGCCTTATTGGTGGAGAGTCCCTGGGCTGCCATATTTGTGCAACATTAGTCCGTTAGCATTAGAAACTCTAACTGACAGGTTACAGGGACAGTCATGTTGGCAAAACAGTCAGGTTTAGGAACTTCAAGTGACAATTGCTTACAAAAGCAAAGCTTTCAATGAAAAATGATCAACATAACCTATAGGTAACTTCTAACGTAGATTAATATTTTGAAAAGAAACATTTTAGTGTCAGTATCACTTTAAGTCAAATACTGGTGTAAGAAACAAGGTAAAAAGCCATCCTGTTGGGTGATAAGAAACAGGTGATGTACAAGCCCACCCGATACAGACCCTCTATGGTATCCAAGGTCCTCCTTCCATAATTGCACTAGATGCATGATTATAAGCAAGTACCTTTAATGAATGGAACCATTACATATAATATGTGTGTCCATTTTAGCACTACCACACTACTTGTGGCTGCATCTTCCAATATGTTATATGACAATTAAGGAATAGGTTGTGCTAACCTTGATGTGAACAAGAGCAGGATTCCTGTAGCAGTTGCCACCAAAGCTGTTACAATTTGGTGATATTTGGCCCTGTTAATAAAAAAATAAAGCTGTCATAAAACAATCTATATCTCAATGTATGCAATTATCAGGGAAATTATCGTAGGTTGTTGGCAGAAATTTATATTTATGAACCTTTATGTTTTCATGTGTTGGGTGGAGAGAGAGTCATATACTGCTGATTTAGTGCCTTACAAAATGTTTTTCTTCAATTAACTTACATCTAATAACATATATAATACACTCAATATCTTTCTTTTTTCATAAGCAGGTTACCTTCTTGTTCTGTACTATTGCTCCCATTCCCCACATCAAACCTACCTGTTCAAATTTAAATGTGTCAAAACAAATTGATTAATTGTATTCTCTGTTCCTCAGATGCAATTAAACCAGCCAGTGTTTCAATTATAGTGCAAAAATAGACTCTGGTCAATGGCAGAAAATTCCATAGTTTTAACAGAGTCTCTCACATGGGGAATACAAAAGAGAATGTGAGCTTTATAATATTTGCATAATCCAAGAAATTTCACATAATTACACTGTAGTTTAGCTTTAACCTGGCACTCAAAGACATTGCAAAATTGTGTATAAATCTTAGTCATAGGCCAAAGGCTGTGGTGAGGAGAGGTGTGTTATTTTATATACATCTAGAGGGCCACAGGTGCCCCTTTCATAATATACACATACTCACTTATTAGTTTTAAAATTTAAAGAGAATCCTTAAATCAGGTACTAAAGGAAATATACATTGTTTGTTAAAAAAAACATTTTCACAGGGAAGAGCCTCAACTTGTAAGTCATTTACCATGTACGTCACTCTTACATGAACTTTATAAAGGGTTCTTAGGATCTCTAAAACATTTGGTTTCACATGGCAAAGAAATGCACATAATACACAAATACATGACTTCACTATTTCCTTGTCTGTCTATTGTCTTTGGGGTGCCATATCTGATAGGTGTTGTGAAAGAATTACCTGGTGGTCTAGGGAGGTGTTGAGACATAGCAGGAATAGAAATACACCCTTCAATAGAAAAGCACTTGGCCTTCGTCTTTGAGCCTCCTGCTTTTTAGTTATGAGTTGTCAGATTGTTGGCTCGGTCTCCGCTAAATCTTTAGGTCTGAATCTGCACAATCATGCATAGTCAATGAAATAACAGTCCGTATTTTCAGCAAGTTACAGACGTGGTGCATGAACAGTATGCACATGTACATTACAGTAAATTAATATAGCACCTAAAGTGCCTGCTTTTCTGTATACTGCATATGGTCTTAATAGCACGTGGCAGCTGTAACCTGCCTACAAGAACACCCATCATTAGACATGCTAGGCAACATATGCAGCAGTAGGGGAAATTAAATGAAATGTTATTCGGTGTTATAGCATAACATAGAAGACCCTTAAGAGTTTCCAGGAGCCTTTCATGAATCTACAGAGCTAGGGAAGAAGAAACGGTACAGTATTTTGACATTCAACAAACACAGAAAGGTATAACTCAACCAAGGTCTGCTCCATGATAAAATAGAGCAGAAATAACTTTTCTTTGTGTTTATACATAACGTAAATTATGACTGTTAATTAGAAAGATTTTAATTATCTATTTGTGGATATTATCATCTAAGTCAAGACCCCAACAGAAATACCAGTTAAAGTCCTGTTACCATAACTGTATTTGTCTTTTTCTCTATCTATCTATCTATCTATCTATCTATCTATCTATCTATCTATCTATCTATCTATCTATCTATCTATCTATCTATCTATCTATCTATCTATCTATCTATCTATCTATCATCTTCTATCTATCATCTATCTATCATCTATCTATAATATCTATATATATATCTATATCTATCTATATCTATATCTATATATATATATATATCATTATCTATCTAAAACAACAGTTGATTTCATTTATTTTCTAATCAGCCAGAAAATCTTCATTTGGTACTTCAGATTTCAAATCTCTGCCTGTTGTGGGACATTACATACGGAAAGTGAGAGTATCTGCTTTGATAACAAGGGAATCGGCAGTAACATTACGGAGGCTGCATTGTCAGAGACGATTGAAATGGAGATAGAAAGTAACAGCACTGGCTCAGCTCCTCGCAGAGGATATCATTTAATTGATTTAAACTGCCCCTCTTCTTTCACAAAGAATTAAGCAACAAGGCAATGAAAAACTTGCACATCTTTTTAGAGCTATTCTGTCTCCAGCAGAAGAATCAAAAATTACAACTTAATGCTAGACCGATAAGTCACTATTATCTCTTTGGGTCTTTGACTACGATAAGCAATACTAAACCTCTTTGTGAGCAACTCATTTTAAACATTGTGACTACTGAGATCACTGTAAGGGTGCCTGACTACTACATATTGGCTGTCATCAAACAGTGCCCATGTCTACTTGACCTAATGTTACTTATTATCAATATACTATATAGTGCCAATGTATTCTGCAGTGCTTTACAGAGATTGTTCAACAGTCCCTGTCCCAGTGGAGCTTACGATCAAAGGTCCCTATCTCACACATCACACACACACTGCATAACCTCTACAGTCAATTTCATCAGCAGCTAATTAACCTGCCTGTTTGTTTTTGGAGTATGGGAGGAAACTGGAGTCAGGAACAAACCCACGCATTAGAACAAACATTGTAAAGGGATATTTTAAGACTTGAAATGTGAATTGTGATAACTTATTTAATATGAACGCTGCTTCCACAGGGAAACAAACAGTTATAATAAAACATAAATTAATAAACACGCTACACTGGATATAAAGTTCATCCTCCTTTTTAATCCACTGATTAAAAGGAAGTGCTTCAAAAAAGACACCTATATGTACTGAGCAAATACATAGAACTTATGGTGTAATGTATTCTGCCTAGTCTTTTGATATGAAATGTATATATTATTTTTTTATTTTTTTTTAATGTAAAAATGGGTAAATGAGGGCGCCTCAGGCCCCGACCTCCCTCTCTGTCAGGTGGCAGCCACACTGCATTTATTACATCAGGTTATCCACTCTAACCAATGTATTACACATTAGGGGGTAATGTAATAAATAGTATTACATTTGCATACTGTCTAGTAACCCATAGCAATCAATTGACATGTAAAATGTATGGGTCAGCTGTTTCAAAAGCAAACCTCTGATTGTTTGCTATGTGTTACTAGATGTGAGCAAATTTAAGAGATTATTACATTACCCAACATCCAAAATGTGTCTTAATCATGGGCCTCTAACCCCACTAATCTCTACTTTGTGGCCTTGGCTTACTTACTAGCCTGAATAACTTTCTCCTAGAGTGAGTTCCACTTTCCACAAACCTGTCACTGTCTAACCTTGCAGAAGTTACCTTGGAGTAAAGAGACTCTACCTCTGCGCCATGCCCCTTGCAATGACACTAAGCCTTTGGCCCTTCCTCTTTTTAGATGTTTCATCTTAAACCTAAACAAGGATGACATTTAGGAGTTAATGCTGCTTGTTTTCCTAAAGAAGAACAACCATTAACTATACTCCATAAAATTTTATTTTACCTCCTTGTATCCTGCAAAGTTTAGGTCCCTTACTTTTTTAAGTGCTCTGTTTACAGCAGCCACTCAGTTCCATGTCTAAAACTGCATGCAGATGTAATCAGAGCGATCTAACCTCTGACCACCTTTTGTCCATTACTTTACCTACAGACACCTAAAAGCTCCTAGAGGTTTAATCTCTACAATCACAAAATCCTGCTTTCCTGTCTGCACTGCTGTAAAGTGGCCATACACAGAGAGATCTGCTTGTCTGACGTTGTTGCCAAACGAGCGGATCTCTTCCCAATAAGCCCACCTTGAGGTGGGCAATATTGGACTGATCCGATCCTGGGCCCCACACACTGGCGAATAAGCTGCTGACTCTGTCTTTTTGCAGCTTTTATCGCCCTGTGTATGTTCACCTTAAGGCACATGGCAATGGGCATCCACAAATAGGGGCTGGAATTTTGCATTCCTCACAGCTCAGAGTTTGCTGTCACTGTTTAAATGTCCCATGTTGCCCTGCTTGTTCTCAGTTCTTCTTAGCTCCCTGCTTCTATAGAAAAAAATCCAAGATGGCCTTGCAGTCCACTGTAGAACATATGACCATCTTGGATTTTCTGCTTGCGCAAGTGTAGATGAGGGAATGATTTCACACTATCCATTTCTGCATTCATCTTACAGAAATATCTGGGGTTAATAGAGTGCTCTTTGGTCATTTCTACAGTGGACACTGAGCCTTCTGTCCTGCAGTTGTTCTTCTGGTATTTCCTCGGCCCGCTCTCCTGACTGATCCGCTGTTGCCTGTCCTAACCTTGGCCTGTTTTCTGACTCCGAACAACTGCCGTCTTTCCTGACCTAGGCCTGTCTCCTGATTTTGAACCATTGCTGCCTGTCTTGACCTTGGCCTAGCTGACTACTCTTCTGGACTATTTTTTGGCACTCCGGACTATTTACACACCACCTCCCCTGTTCACAATCCCAGGGTTGGTGTTGTGAAATCTGAAGGTGTTGCACTGTCATCTGGTTTTCCAACTTGATGGTACATTAAACTGGTTTATATGCTGATTACCCATCTCCTGTAGTAATTATACTGACATGTATGGGGGTAACATGCTGCATATCCATTATCTGTAGTAATTATATTGGTATATATTGGGTTAATATGTAAATTATCCATTTCTTGTGTAATAATATTGGCACGTCTGGGGTTAATATACTGATTATCCATTTTCTTTAGCACTTATACTGGCACATCTGGGGTATGTTTTGGTAAAATTGGTGTGGTATTTAGAGGTTTGTTTACAAAGTGTATATTGCCAAAAGAATTTACACAATTATACGACTGTGCTTAAGACAATAATCACTTAGACGATAAAGGCTCATTTACAAAGGTACTAGAAAGGACAATAATGGAACATATCTTTTGTACATGTATTAGTGTATTAAAGTCCCACTGTTCAAACTGTGCTTCAAAACGCAATAAAGCAAGTTAAGTAGATGGCGGCATATTATCCTATTCACTTCAATGTCCCTATAATTACCAATGTATGTAAGCAGGCAGCACATAAACTATTAATGATCTGCAACAACTGGATTAGACTGTTGGATGCATTGTACTTACTGTCCAGCGATCCCTCATAAAATATGTTAATCATGCACAATGCCAATGAAATTAAATTGTAAATAATTCTTTAAATGGGAACTATCGTGAAAATAAAAATGTAATATAAGCCTCATAACACTGAAATAAGAGACTTTCTAAATACAATCAATTACATATTCTGCATTGTTTCTGAAATTATCAAGTTTATCTTCAATATTCCTCTCTCAGCATCTGTTTCTCTTCATTCTGTGTTCATGCAGCAGTTGGGTGTCAGATAGTCATTAACAGTTAAATCCAATATATCTTATGGGGGGGGGCTCCTTTTGCCTAGAACATAAATTAGAGCTCACTCAAATAACTCCAGTACAAACAAAATCGAACAATAACTTCCCTTTGCACAAATCCTGCACGTAGAGAGACATGATGTCTGGTGATTTTAATAGAGTGAGCTCTAATACATCTTCTAGGTAAAATAAGCCCCCCCCCCTATAAGATATATTGGATTCAACTGTCAATGATTATCTGACACCCAACTCCTGCATGAAGGCAGAATGAAGAGAAACAGATGCTGAGAGAGGGTTAGTGAAGATAAACCATTTCAGAAACGGTACAGAATTTTTAATTACTGCAAAGGCTGTCTCCCATAGACTCCTAAAAATCCATGTTTTTAAAAATGATTTCCTTTTTCTCTGTAATAATAAAACTGTACCTGGTACTTGATAAGATATAATTAATCCTTATTGGAAGCCAATCCAGCCTATTTGGTTAATTTAATAATGAGTTGATTTTCAGTAGACTTAAGGTATGAAGATCCAAATTGTTTTGTTTCAGTTAATCTCACTCTCAAAAGTTCAGAAAAACTCGATTTATAAAGTATCCTTATTTATGCTACACATAATCTGTGATGAAAGTCAATCCTATGATCCTGAAAAGTTTGATTTTTCAAAGAGCATTTTCCTCTAGGTTGGTAAATGGCACCCCTGTTTCCCTTAACGAGCTTAAAAAGTACAAACAATCCAGAATCTACTGGTTCAAAGCATTAGAGAGCTCATTTACGTCTAAAAATAAGACTATAAAATAGAGTAGTGTGAAAACATTAGCTGCACTGCAGAACTTGTCACATGTGTGGAAATGTTATTTCCCAAGACTAATTGTAAGAAAATAAGACATTTAGAGTTTGGCATTTTGCATGGGTGTATTTAAAGAATTTCTGCCACCTAAAGTTGTGGGAGATGATTCACCATCGTATTGTTCTAAAACTACACCTTAAACAAACAAAAGCACTTACTTACACATGCTGGTGTTATTTTAGCAATAAAGGATTAAATTCAACTGACCGTTCCAATAGTGAATTTACAGAATTAAAATTTTACTCCTGTGATTTATAGAAAGCGGCAACATGTTCTGCAGTGTAGTACAATAAATGGGTGCATATATTGAGCATACAGATTTACATACAAAGCAACCACTAACTGATACAAGGGTAAAGAGTTTATATTCTTACATCTTTCAAAAGCAATTAACTTTATAAAACTTAAAGCTTATGCAAATACATAGCAGTAACTATGTATTTCATGGCACTTTACAGAGATTATAGATCATTAATGTCATAAATTCCTCAGTGGAATTTACAATCTAAGGTTCCTATAACTCTCATACACTCTATGGTCATGTATATATACAAACATATCTATACACTGACATATAAATAGTGAATAAAGTACCCCCTCTTGTAAAATATAAGGATATTATAAGTTACCGAGGAGTTTCATGACCATATAAAAGTACGAGGCCGAAGGCCGAGTGTTTTTATACAGGTCATGGAACTCCGAGGTAACTTCTAATATCCTCGTATTTTGCAACTGGGGGTACTTTATTTATTTTAATACACACGTTTCAGTGAGTCATGTGACAGAAATGACATCAGAACTCACCGTTTATAACTGATGACATCAGAACTCACCGTTTATAAGGATATCATTTACAGGATATTCATGGCTTTTGTGTATTATACTGATATAAACTAATAGCTATAACAAAATAACTGTAGATATTGGGATCACTTTAGCTTTGGATATTACTCTTGTTCAAGAAATCATCCAACCCAACATTAATAGAATCAGCCATCACAACATGATCTGCCAGGAGATTCAACAACCTCACTGTCCTTGCCATGAAGAACCACCTACGCTACATCAAAAGAAAGTTCTGTTCCTCTAGACTAAAGGTGTGGCCTCTGGTTCTTTTACTTTTCTGGGAAAAAAGATTCACTGCTATCTGTTTCTATTGTCCCTGTACTTGTAAAGAGTAATCATGTCCCTTCTCTTGGAAGTTCCTCTTTCTGCATTCATTGGCCCATTGACCCGGTAGATCTGGGGAAAATATTTCTTATAGCATGCTAATAAATTGGAGTATACTGAGAGTCATAATCCAGCTATATACAGTATAGGAGAGGAAATACTACTATTTCAACGTTTATCCTGCAGGATGATTGGACATATAGGGACACATATACTATGGGTCGAATATCGAGGGTTAATTAACCTTCGATATTCGACCGTCGAAGTAAAATCCTTCGACTTTGAATATCGAAGGTGAAGGATTTACCACATTTACTTCGATCGAAGGAAAAACGATTAAATCCTTCGAATCGAACGATTCGAAGGATTTTAATCCATCGATCGAACGATTTTCCTTCAATCAAAAAAACCTAGGAAAGCCTATGGGTACCTTCCCCATAGGCTAATATTGATGCTCGGTAGGTTTTAGGCGGCGAAGTAGGGGGTCGAAGTTTTTTTTAAAGAGACAGTACTAGGTCTATGGTCGAATAGTCCAACGATTTTTATTCTCTTCCTTCACTCGAGCTAAGTAAATGTGCCCCATAATGTTATTATAGTTCAACTTTCCCACACATGTAGATGTAGATCAGCCTATAATTTATCTAACAAATCAACTTATGGACAATCAGTCAGATCACTGGGAAGCAGTGTAGGGAGTTTGGCCCATGCAACTCCATTTGGCCAGTGAAGCCACACAGATTCAGGCCAATTTTCCATTTGAGCCGATAAACCTTAGTCCAGCTGCAAAAGATGATTATTGGCCAAATCCACTATTTTAGGCTGCAACAAAAACACTAGAAACATCTGTTTGCGTGTGTGGCCAATGTTTAACCTCACTATGTTGCTATAGAAATGATTCCAGCAATCACATTGCCATAAATCTTTCGAGCTGTTGACACTTCATCCCAGACCGAGCTGCATCATATTAGCTTGAATCTCTTGATGATTACTTTTGTATTGATTTCAATTGTCTGACTAATCTAATCCCTTTATCACTCGCATGATAAGAGCATGTAAGGTTAACTTTAAAATATCACAGATTTTCTGGTTTGGTTAGATAAAGGCTGATGTCACAGGGTTTTAACAGTAAATTAATTATACTATATTTATATTTTAAAAGAAATATCAAGCTGGAGAAAGAGAATTAACATACATATTATATGCATTATCAGTTTTATGCAGTGTTTTTGTTACCATAAGCAGCATTGCAGAGTCTAAGCATTTGTGTTCCTTTTATACACAAATGGGAAATAAATGCTCCCAAGTCTCCATGCACCATAATAATGGCACAGTTCCCAACCACAATCCACAAGGCAGTTATAGGAATAATTTCAATTTATAAAAATTGTCATTTGTATTATATACATATAATTAGCACAGATCCATTGACTCTGAGGCATTTGATACCCCACAAACGACTGCTCTGTTGGGCTTAAGTCGTTTGCACATGGATAGGAAACTGGTTATAGGATCGGGTACAGAGAGTGGTACATTCTCTGCTTGGAGTAAGGTTCTTAGTGGGGTCCCTCAGGGCTCGGTATTGGGTCCACTTTTATTTACATTGTTCATTAATGACTTAGGGGAGGGTATTGTCAGTAATATATACAGATGATATGAAACTATCCAGCCCAATTAATTTCATCCAGGATGTGACATCCTTGCAACAGGATTTTGAGAAACTGGCAATCTAAGTGGTAAATGATAAATGTAAAGTCCTGCACCTGGGATGTAAAAATATCCAAGCCACTTATACCCTTAATGGGACTGCACTAGGCAAATCCATTATGGAAAATTACCTTGGAGTCCTTGTAGATGATAAACTTGGCTGTAGCAAGCAATGCCAGTCCACAGCATCAAGGGCAAATAAGGTCTTGAGCTGTATTAAAAGGGGCATAGAGTCAAGGGAGGAGGGGGTCATTCTTCCACTTTATAGAGCACTGGTAAGGCTCCATCTAGAATATGCCGTACAGTTTTGGTCTCCATCACTCAAACAGGACATTATTGTATTAGAGAGGGTACAGAGAAGGGCAACTAAGCTGGTAAAAGGTATGGAAAATCTGGTCAAATTGGGGATGTTCACACTGGAGAAGAGGCGCTTAAGGGGTGATATGATAACTATGTATAAATATATAAGGGGATCATATAATAATCTCCTAACCAGTAGGTCTGTTCAGCTGACACAAGGTCACCCATTCCGATTAGAAGAAAAGAGGTTCCGCCTAAATATTCTGAAGGGTTTTTTTTACAGAGAGCTGTGAAGATGTGGAATTCTCTCCTTGAATCAGTCATACAGGCTGATGTTAGATAGCTTTAAAAAGGGAATACAGGGTTATGGAAGATAGCTCATAGTACAAGTTGATCCAGAGACTAGTCAGATTGCCATTTTAGAGTCAGGAAGGAATTTTTTCCCCATCTGAGGCAAATTGGAGAGGCTTCAGATGGGTTTTTTTGCCTTCCTCTGGATCAACTAGCAGTTAGCAGGTTAAAATAGAGTTCAAAGGTTGAACTGATGTCACCAGAGGGGGGGGGGAAGGGGTGGGTATAGCTAGTGGCTTGTGACTGGCTAAATTCTAATCTATGGCCACTCACAGATCACCAGTGTTACTCCTCTAATGACATCACAAATGGCATGCTGAAATACCATTGCCATTTCTATTCCTTGCTAAGCACAGCCTATTGCCCCCAGGCCTTCCAAAGTACAGCCTGTTCCCCCCAGGCCTTTTAAAGCACATCAAATTTCCCTCCAGGCCTTATAAAGCACAGCCTGCAACCCTGGGCTTCATAAAGCACAACCTGTGACCCCAGACTTTATTATAATTTGTGATGTCACTAGAGGGGGGGTAGGGGTGGGTAAAGCTAGTGGCCTGTGGCTGGCTAATTTTTAATCTATGGCCAGTCACAAGCCACCAGTGGTACCCCTCTGATGACATCACAAACTACATCTAACAGCATCTCTAGATGATCAAATAGGATTTAGAATTTACAAAAGATTTTGGCATTAGTAAGTATATCAATTTACTTATATATCCAGGCCAATACGTAATCCCATTTAAATATTGAGGTCACACCATATGGGTTATTTACAATGCAGGAAGAAGTGCCTTGTTTGTCATTTATTGTTTAAGTAGCTCCTTTTAGAAGCACAGAGAGTGCCAGTATGCCCTTTAAATCGAATTCAGCTTGTGTTTAGCATTGGGGCACTGTACTTAACACTTGCCCCTGCCTTACGATCAATATACTCTCCGTAACCACTAGTGAAAGTGAAATCTTTCCATTGTTTTGGTGCAAAATAGACAGAGGTATCCACCTGCCCTGGTCCATTTACTGGAGATCCTAAATGATCCAGTACAGGGAGTTCTTGGAATGATATGTAAAATATATGCATAAATAATATCATGGGAGTGGTGGAATTTGCCCTGCCTCAACCCTTCTGACCTTACCCAAATCTTAGGTAAGGTAAGGTAAGTAGAGCAGGTTTTTTGCTCCCTCTAGGTCTAGGCAGAGTTGTTTTGCAGCTAAATATGAATAGGAAAGGAGTAGGATGCCCAAAAAGATTCCAGAAGACCCCAAGCAACATGGAGCACCTGGCAGTACGAGCTGAAGATGTTACACTAATGGAGAAGGTAATGTATTAATAATCTATAAATAACTGCACTGTGAATTATTGGGTAACATAAGAGAACTGTAATTCTATTGTTTTTAAAATCCCCTTTAACCACTCCCAGACAGAACATCCTAAAAAATCCTAAAACCTTTACATCCAGTATGGGCCCTTTCTTATTTGTTATATAATGTATGAAATGCAACCCTGTAAAAAATTGTCTCATGAAGCCTTTGAATATTCCTTCCGTAGATAGCAATTTGTTTGGATGAAACAGGTTCCTGGAAAAGACCTTCTGTATATTGACAGGAATGACCAAACTATTGGAAGCACTTGAAATTCTCCCTTATGAAGAGGTGCAAGATGAAGTATGATAGTCAATAAGGCCCCCCTTACAAGTTAAAAAAAAAATTGTGGCCCCAAAGAATATTTTTTTAAAAAAACATTGACACCAGGGCCCCCCTTACAAGTTAAAAAAACATTGGGGGCCCAACCATTGTTGGCAGAGGCCTTTGATTTCCGAAGTCGCCCGAAGTTGCCTCACGAGGAAACTTTGGATGACTTCGGAAATCGAAGCGCCGTGAGTGCATTGGCGTTGGTGTTTTGTCATTAAAGCAGGCAGCAGGCAGGGAGAAGGCAGTTCGGGGAGATTGTCGCCCCGCAAATTAGGCGATTAGTCGCTAGGCGACTAAATCTCCCCGAATATGCCCGTGTGCTTGAACCCTTACAGTGAGAAATGTAGTTGTTTAGATTATCTGGACTCAAACCTTGCTATATTTCCAGATAACATTATCTTAATCTTAATAAACTATACAAAACATGTCTATAGACTGGTCCGGTTTAAATCTGATTGCCTCGTATAAATGGAGAATTAAAATCGCATTAACTCCAGTAGGTGCTGTTGGTCAATAGCTCCACTTTCTTTTATTTTTACAGAGCACCTTTATTTTGTTCACCTAAAACACCTATGTCAAGCCTATGACTAAGTGTCCCTAGTGACACGAAATACGTTAGGCATGAGTTGTTTATACAAATAAAATTTCTCATTTTTACCTACTATTAGTCTGATTTATGCATGACCCATTTGAGTGCCTTGCTTCAACATTTTGTTTTTCTACATTGTCTGCTCCCCTGAGCTGAGGGCCTGGGGCAGGAGCACCTGGGCCACCCATTCTATTTGGTGAGTTATTCTACTGGCAAAGTTTTTTTGTTTATATAGCCCTCTTCTGCTACTGCATGAGATCAAGCACGCATTTAGTTGCATGTGGCGCTACAGGAGTCCTGTGCCTCCGCTATATGGGTGAGCAGGTTCACTTTATTATGACGTGCCTCCACCCAAGGTCAGGCTGAACTGTAATACCCCTCCCTGGGAACTTCTCTGATGCGCAATACACATACACAGTGGAAAGGTTGATGGATTTATTTGGCAGGACACTATAGCTTTAAATTACAGTGATACAGGTAACCTGCCAGCCAGGAGCAACTTCACAATGCAGCTGATGATCTCTGAACTGCTGAAGGGAATCCCCACTTGTAGCAGTTGCTTCAAAGTCCTGAGAAGGACTCCCTTTGGCTTTCCATTCCCTGAGAAGAGTAGCTTTGTTCTTCAGAGCCCTGACAAGGATCCCCTATCCTTCCGATCTAAAGAGATCGCTCTTTTCTGCCACTGGGGTTCCCTACTAAGTTTCCCACACACAAACTCTGGGAGTATGTACACTTTACTTGTACTCTCTGATTCTATCTCCCAGCAGCACTTTCTCTCTCCCTCTATTATGTGTTTGGTTTGCAGTATCACCTAAACACCTACCCTGAATTGGTATAAGGGGTCTGTTTGTTTCTTAAGTTCAATAGACGTCAAGTTTCTGTTTAGCCAATTTGGCATCTTTTATAACCAGAAGGGGTCAACACTGACAAAGCACAAGGTTGTCTCTATAAAAGATCTGTGGACAGATGTGGTGATACAGCTCCCTGATGCAATGTACAACATGTCACTGAAATCATTTGTATTTCTTGGTGGTACCAAAATGAAAAGACAGGAGCAGATCAATTGCAATCTTACTCTCTCCCTGCTGTGCCAGGATTACAATAGTGTTGTCTCTGAAAACAGGATAGGAAAGCTCCCCGCCCCTTGGCTCTCATACAGTTGTTTCAGTAAAGTCACTTCTTCTAAGGGATCAATGTCAATTTCACTTGCTATAGCTAAAATTTATTTTTGCCTGAAAAACTCAGATAAATACTCTGAAAATGCACCACAATGAGATACGCAAACATTTATAAGCTAAACTATTATATAAATCATGAATACATAATGGAAAAATATACCACAATGATAAAAGAAAGCAAAATAGGTGCAGGCCAACGTGGAAATATCTCTGTCTTACCAGCTGTATATCAATCCCTCCAGCAGTTTGTCCTATACAAACTGTCCCTTGGCAGTTTGTATAGCATCTGGTACAATCTTTTGCACCTTATTGCAGTTTTTTTTCTTTTTGACCAACTGAGCCCTAATGTTTCTGGGCTAGCACATGTAGCTATTGATGCTGTACATTAACAACCCTTAAAGCAGTCCATGTGATCCCATGATTGTGGTGCCAGAAGCTGAGATTCTGACTATGTAACAAGATCTAATAATATATGAGTAGGTTTTTCAAAGCTGCACAGAGAGGGAGTAGAAATAATAGGAAAGACAGCAGGGGCCCCGCCCTATAATGGAACATCCCAGGAAAGAGATCATTAAACAGAAAATAAGGTTTATTTTGCATGACTACTAGTTACTTTACATAGTTTGTCCCTTCCTCTCCCCTGTAAAAACAAGCTGATAATTTGGAAAAGGCCATCAAGGCCCAGGCATAGGGCAGCAGAATTTTAGGGTGTGGCATGCTGCCCAACCACACCCACACTGGTTCAGAAACACTGGAGATACAAATAAGATACAATCGTTTTTAAAATTTCAGTGGACCAATCCCCATTGCTCTGGTCCCGATGATGAAAAATTAATAAAGGGGAGGGGGCAGCAGGCCTAGGGGCGCCCGCTATGTAAATCCGGCCCTGCATAAAGGGACTCTTGTAATATTCTATGGCAACTTGTTATATATGGTGCCAGCAGACTTGTATCCAATAAGCTGTATTACTTTTTGCATTAGATGTCTATTGCCTCTCAATGTCTAATTTCTTGTATAGTAGTGGACATAACATGATGATGTGTAAACCTTCCCCAAAGCTTTCCTATTTGTTTTGTTGTAATTAAATATAAGAAGGGCAGATACAGTTATGATTAGATTTTGAAAGAACCAAAATGCATCCACAGACTTTTGTATATCAACAATAGGAGCTGGGTTTTTCAAATGTAACAGGATTCTGAGTTTTCATAGTAAGTTCCTCTTGCATTAAATGGCCACTGATCTAGGGAATATTTTCGCTTTTATAGGTATAAATATATATAGGTATAAATAGACAGGGTCTTCCCTAGGTCTCACACTTTCTTCTACATAGGCTAAATGTCTCAAACTAAATTATAGATGCAAAGTGCCTTTTTTTTTTGCCAGAATGCACTTTACTCTTAATGCTATGTTTGTATCTGTAATAAAGTTTGAGCAGCCAACTCGCAGAGGTAGGGGGTGCAACGGCAGAGTTTAATAAGATTTGGCATGATCTGCATGAAGTTATTATGCTACGGTTATGGTTTAACACAATCTATTAGCTAATCCCAAAATGATATAGCAAAGTGTAGTGCATACTGTATCTGTGTGGCTCATGTGCAGCCATGTTATTCTTTTAAAGAGCATTTGTGAAAGATCTGTGGCTTTGTACAGATGGTTGAAGTGACTTGTGTTTGACCTCTTGATCAGTTTAAAGGAAAAATGTAGGATTATGTTCAGGTTTGTGCAGTCCATGGCTGCTATTTACAAATACAGTTCAAGGATGATTAAACATCTGCACATCTGATGCACTCTGATCTTTTCTTATATCTTTGGAGTTAAAGGAGTAAAAGTCTTAAAAACCCATATAGTCACCCCATATTGTTTCTGTATTCTTTAGCATAAAATTCTTGGGGAAATGATAGGAACCATAGCACAATATCAAACAACAAACAACCTTTCTCCTTTAATAATCAGCCCTATAGCATTAGTTGCTATAAGAGTTGAACCTTGTTTTCTACATTTTTTTTTAAAGGGATCCTGTCATCGGAAAACATGTTTTTTTCAAAATGCATCAGTTAATAGTGCTACTCCAGCAGAATTCTGCACTGAAATCCATTTCTCAAAAGAGCAAACAGATTTTTTTATATTCAATTTTGAAATCTGACATGGGGCTCGACATTTTGTCAATTTCCCAGCTGCCCCAGGTCATGTGACTTGTGCCTGCACTTTAGGAGAGAAATGCTTTTTGGCAGGCTGCTGTTTTTCCTTCTCAATGTAACTGAATGTGTCTCAGTGGGACATGGGTTTTTACTATTGAGTGCTGTTCTTAAATCTACCAGGCAGCTGTTATCTTGTGTTAGGGAGCTGTTATCTGGTTACTTTCCCATTGTTCTGTTGTTTGGCTGCTGGGGGAAAAAGGGAGGGGTGATATCAATTCAACTTGCAGTACAGCAGTAAAGAGTGATTGAAGTTTATCAGAGCACAAGTCACATGACTTGGGGCAGCTGGGAAATTGACAATATGTCTAGCCCCATGTCAGATTTCAAAACTGAATATAAAAAAATCTGTTTGCTCTTTTGAGAAATGGATTTCAGTTCAGAATTCTGCTGGAGCAGTACTAAACTAACTGATTCATTTTGAATTTTTTTTTTTCCCATGACAGTATCCCTTTAACGACTGATTTTCCTAGTACTGAACAAGTGCATCTTGTCCCCATGTTTGATAAAATGTTATATTGTTTTGTAAAATGAAAGTGCCATAATAATCTCTTTAAGATAATGCAAAGTGACTGACATAGTGCTGGTAATCAGCATTCTCACTGATGAAGTCTCTTGCATCTACAATTACATTTTTGGGCAGATTGTTTTGTCACCTAATATAGAGAACTAAGGGGTGCAGTGGTACAGCTTTAAAGCTAGGTTCAATTCCCTCTTAATTTTATTCTAAACTTAGTTTCTGAACTATGTATGGAGAAAGCTGAACTGTTCAAAGCCTTACATTTCTCTCAATGTATTAATAATGTTGATACCAGCTCCAGATATGTGCCAATAAGAAGAGAAGATGAAATTTCTGTTATTGATTCCTATTATCTGCAGAAATATACAGTAAATGTAGGATACTGCTAAATGAAGACCTAATGTTGACTCACAAAGCAATTTGCATTTCTCATTATGTTGTCCTGATTCAAAAACTGTCAAGGTTCTCAGTTGGAACTAAGAAGATAAAATAGGAAATGCAGTTATTAGAAACAGCTCATATTCCCCATCTACCTGGAAGTCTTCATTCATTAATAAACAGAGAACCGTTTTTCACTTGTTTTCTGGGGCCATATTATTTCACTTGAAACTCTATTTCATCTAACCGTTTTGAATCTTGAACATTAAAAATGAATCCCTGCCATTAGTGTAAAAACTATTTATAGTCCTTGTACCTTAGTGAAGTATTTGACTGTTGCCCATTCTCAGAGAAGAGTCCTTTTGATGAGAAGGATATAAATAATGAGCAGAATGCCGATACATGCACACGCAATTCATTTTAAAGGGGATCAGTTAGCATATTCTTTAAAAGCATTGTTTTCTTTGTCACAGGTTCCCTATACTTTGTGCTGTCATTGTTTCAATAAGAATATTGACTTCATGCTATGAAGATCCCAGATCCTATTCTCCTGTCAGTGGGAAATTTGTCTTTGTTTAACTGCTTCATGATTAAGCAGCTCTCTTTTAAAATGTAGAATACTATTTAGGTTAAAAGATTTTGAAAAAGGAAATAATCAGCATATTTTCATATGTGATGCCTATTTTGTAGCACACACACCGACTCATTCCAGTTTACTGTATGTAGAATGATTTGAAGTACTCTTCTACTGCCTATAGAGATTCAGCTCTTTCCCAAGATAAAATGGTTTCAGATCATTTTCAGAAGTGGCTATTATATCTTCTACTACAATCTTATTCTGATTTTATAATATTATGTTGCCCATATCCTGTAATTACAATCACTTTCTTTTCTCTATATTACTATTGTGTTTGCTAATACATTTTAAATTATGTGTTTATTTGCATGTAGCTAATTACATTTGATACACAGCAGTGTCAAGAAATCAGACAATTTTTGACCCCTTATAACATTGTTATGCAAATAACAGGCATTTGAACACAAATATACAAAAAATACAGGTATGGGACTTGTTATCCAGAATGTTTGAGACTTGGGCTCTGCTGGATACTGGATATTTCTGTAATTTGGATCACCATACCTAGTCTACTAAATGACACTTAAACATTAAATGAATAAATCAAACATGATTTCTTTGCTGTCAATGTGGATTTGTGCAGCATAGTTGGGATTAAGTGCAAGCTAATGTTTTATCACTACAGAGAAAAAGTAAATAATTTAAAAAAAATTGAACGGGCTTTATGAAAGAAATCCAGATTGGAGAAACCAGCATTAGCAGGGGATTTCCACTGGAGTATCCAAAAGGGGGTGGTAGTCGCACTGCAGGGCTGCAAGTGTTAGACTTGCCTGAAGGATCAGTGTGACACATCCAAAATGACTTTTGGAATGAGTATCCTGTTTAAGGTAACAAAATCCTAAAGGTGCGCTTGAAGAGTGCAGAGACTGTGTTGCTTGGAAATACTGTAAAGGACTTTGCCTTCTTTTAGTTAGGCAGATAGTTAGTGCAAGCAAGTTAGATAGCAAGTTAGATAGTGAGGCCCCTATTTCCACCTGGTTAGGAGTGCTGTTTATACTAGTTGGCTATTTAAATCAGATAAACAGTTATTCATTTCACTAAACTGTGTTTTATTACTGTTTTCCTAGTGGGGCCACCCGTTGGTGCAATCCCTGATCCCACTAGGTGGAGGCACTGCACTATTAAGTACCAGGTACCCAGTCACGGTGGCTCAGGTTTGTCCCGTACTATCAGACAAGCACCACACAAAAGGGGTGTCAAAAGTGTTACACATATAAAGAGAGCTTTGCATTTAACACCTGTTCAAGTCATGTGTTAGGTAGGGTACCCTTGCACACTGTGTCTAATTCACCCTTATGCACCAAAGGCAGTGGCAGTGCAACCAGAAAAGTAGTTTAGCACAAGCAGTGCAAGCACATTGACTCTTTATGTAGCTCAGCCTCATAATGCAGTAGAGAAGAATTAGTTTCTGACATTGCACTGTAACAGTTAAACAGTTCACTGCATGCACAGGATCTGTTTATGTAAAAAAAATCAGGTATTTTGAAATTCATTAAAAAATAGGTGACTCCGTCTCTGATAAAAGGAGAGAAGACAGCAATTATAATGACTTTCTATTAATCACTGCATATTTAATTGATTACACATTTGAAATATTCATTAAGATAAGAGATTTCATTCCATGTCACACATCTCTCAATCAGCATTAAATAGGGGTTTGTTCATTACAGTGACCCTCCGGGATTTTGATTTGCTTTAAGATTGTTGATTTAGAGGCTGAAATATTTAAAAAGCAAGCAATTAGGGGGAGAACAAGTTATTTTTTCTAAGGGCTTCTGCATGTTTTTGCAGTTAAACTTGCAGTGCATTTATATTCTTTTTCTTTCCCACTTTCACATTCAGTGAAATGTAAATAAGAAAATTAATTTGTTTTCAATGACTCACAGTTAAGTGAATAGGAATAAGTCAAAAATAAGAATATGGAAAAGGATTGTAGAGGAAGAATTAAAGTCTCTATACAAGTAGAAGCAATAACAATGTAATTCTAAAAGTCATATTGGGTTGTAAACGTGAAAGGCAGTTGTACATTAGCCAATTGCCAACTGTAAAAGGATTTCATCTATGATGCTACAGCATTAAATATATTTTTTTCAAGTAACTCCCATAACTAAATATTTGGATTCAATGGTTGTACATTTTCTAGTTGAGATCATGAAACCTGTTTTGAATAGTGATACTTTATATACTTTGGCCCATGCCCTGAATTTGAAAATATATTATGTTCCTAAAAATGATAAGACTTAATAAATCTGAATTCCTCTAGGACCCAAAGATAAAGGTTTTCAAGTTAACAAGTTAAAGTTTCAAGTCATATATTTTTTTTAACTCTGTTATAAGTATTTCTGTTTTATTTCTACATTGTAAATCGTCTTTCTCTCCCTCAAAATAGCAGAACAGTCTTGATACTGTTGGGTACAATGTAAACACGTGGCTGGCTCATTTATATAGCTCAGGGGTGCCCAAAAGGTCGATCGGGATCTACCAGTAGACCTTTAGCTGCTGATCAGTAGATCTCAAGACACTGTCAACAAACAGCTTGTCTAAATTACCCTTCCGTTTCATTCTTTTCATTCAGATATTTTTTATGTTAAGGTTACATAAGAAATAGTTGTTTTTTAAATATAGTACCTGTAATATAAATTCTCTTATAAATCAATATAATATTTAAGTAGTATTTTCCATGGAACAGAATGCTAACAGTGATATTACGGATGTAGATCATAATAGGCATCATTACTAAAAGTAAACCTTGCATTAGTAAAGTATTGGCACTCCTGATATAGCTTAATAGGCACAAGGCAATAAACACAGCTGCAGGGATCTATTTTGATTTTTTGTTGTTCTGGCAACATAAATGTGACATTGTTGCAACATTGAACATGCATGCTTTTGGGGGGTTATTTACTAAAAGCCAAATTTGTCAATTTTTTTTATTAAACAAAGCTTGCATCCACGAGTTTACCTTATTTATCAATAAACTTGAAAAAGCTGGGTTGGAAAAACTCGATAAATTCGAGTGAAAACATGAATCATACAAATTTTTCATACTTTACTCCCGAATTGCTCTATTTTTTTGGGTTATCGCCCAAAACCCTCACATTTTTTCTGATTATCGGGCTTAACCCATGGCAGACCACGATATCTTTAAAATGGGATAAGGACATCTGCCATTGATTTATACTTGACCTCGACAGATTTGAGCTGATGTTTTTTTTCGGATTTGAGCTTGAATAAATCTCAAAAAAAGTTTTAGTTTTTTTTTTTTGCCCGATCAGAAAAAAAATAAGGTTAAATAAATAACCCCCTTTATGTCTTATATTTATATTACTTTTTCATAATTTCAGATTCAATGTGGCCTAGGGGGGGATAATACATCAATATGACATCTGCATCTGATTCTTTAGGCTTAAGTTCACTGCAATAAAGGAAATCAATTAACAGTCTTGATCACGTTTGTTTGCAAAGGAGTAACAAGAGGGTGCTTAAAAAAGAATCATCTTTTGAGGGGCATGGTGCCAACAGCAGCTCTAATGTGCACCCCCTGTCTGCTTGGGATGTCACACGTCAGTATTTAAAGTAGAAGAACTTCTATTATACAGGTCCACTTTCTTTATAGTTATGCCACTGTTTATTTGACAAACGTGTACATTGGATCACTTACTTTAGAACAGTGTCGGACTGGCCCGGCGGGATACCGGGAAAAAACCCGGTGGGCCCCAACCCCTAATGGGCCAGTCCCCCGTCCCGATCGTACTTGAAAGAAAAAAAGTTTTTTTATGTGCCGCGCAGCGCCATTTGCGTATGCACGGCACCTTTCACTGAGGAGCGGCGCCTACATGCAGGCGCACCAAGCAGCGCCTTCGTGCAATCATGCTTGGCGCGTCATAGTAGCGAGGCAGGGGGGTCGGAGGGGGCCCTAGACATTAGTCCCGGTGGGCCCCGGGCCCCCCAGTCTGACCCTGCTTTAGAATATACATTTATACTCTCGTAAGAAAAACACATCATGCTAAAAGCAAAAAATGTTCCAATATGTTATCTTACCCTTGCATATGTAAGAGCTTTTGTGTTTAGTTCTGTTCAGAGGCCCTGAGCACATACATTCAATAACATGCAAACACAACCCTTATTAACCACTATGGGGCAGATTTAGATATGGTCGAATATCGAGGGTTAATTAACCCTCGATATTCGACTGCCGAGTGTAAATCCTTCGGCTTCGAATATCGAAGTCGAAGGATTTACCGCAAATAGTTTGATCGAACTAAATTGAACGGTTAAATCCTTTTAATCCATTCTTCGACCAAAAAATTGCCAGGAAGACTATGGGGACCTTCCCCATAGGCTAACATTGCACCTCGGTAGGTTTTAGGTGGCGAACTAGGGGGTCGAAGTTTTTCTTAAAGAGACAGTACTTCGACTATCGAATGGTCGAATAGTCGAATGATTTTTAGTTCGAATCGTTCGATTCAAAGTCGCAGTCGTAGTCGAAGGTCGAAGTAGCCAATTCGATGGTCGAAGTAGCCAAAAAAAACATTTGAATTTCGAAGTTTTTTTTATTCTATTCCTTCACTCGAATTAAGTAAATGGGCCCCTAATACTTAATATGCTTGGCCTATGCAATCTAATATTAAGCCATACAATTGATCATTAAGAAAGAAAACATATTCATTTTTCACTAACACATTGGACACAGGACACTGCCGGAACCCTGGCGCTACTCCCATCTACAATAGGTGCACTTGCAAATGATTTTCATTTGCCTGCGTAATTAAAGGGGTTGTTCACCTTTGAGTTAACTTTTAGGGGCAGATTTATCAAGGGTCGAATTTCGAAGTATAAAATACTTCAAAATTTGACCATCAAATTAAAATACTTCGAATATCGAAGTCAAAGTATTTTTCACCGAATTTGGGCATCGAACGATCAAAAATAAATCGTTCGATCATACGATTAAATCGTTCGAATCGACCGATTTTAGCGTACGATCGAACAATTTTACTTCGATGTGTGAAGACTTAGAAAATGGTTGTAGAAGGTCCCCATAGGCTAACATAGCACTTTGGCAGGTTTCATCTGGCGAAGTATTGAAGTCAAAGTTTTTTTAAAGAGACAGTACTTCGATTATTGAATGCTCGAATATTCAAACGATTTTTACTTCGAATCGAAGTCAAAGTAAATTTGAAGTCGTAGTATCCTATTTGATGGTCGAAGTATCCAAAAATTACTTTGAATTTCGAATTTTTTTACATCGAAAATTCCCTCAAATTCACTTCGACCCTTAATAAATCTGCCCCTTAATATGATGTGAAATTCGGAGACAATTTGTAGTAGGTTTTAATTTTTTAAAATTTGTGGTTTTTGAGTTGTTTAGCTTTTTATTCGGCAGCTCTCAAATTTGAAATTTCAGCAATCTGGTTGCTATGGTCCAAATTACCCTAGCAACCACGCACTGATTCCCATAAGAGCCTGAAATACGGATATGAGAGACCTAAATAGAAAGACGAGTAATAAAAAGTTGCAATAACAATATATTTGTAACTTTACAGAGCATTTGTTTTTTAGATAGACCCCCATTTGAAAGCTGGAAATAGTCAGAAAAAAAAGCAAATAACTTAAAAACAATAAAAAAAATAAATAACGAATACCAATTGAAAAGTTGCTTAGAATTGGCCATTCTATAACATACTAAAAGTTAACTGAATGGTTAACCAACCCTTTAAGTTTAAAATGTGCACTTTGAAGCGGTAGGGGGAGTCAGTTTTAGGCAAAATTTGCCTGTATTGCCACTACATAGTTTCAGGAGCTCCAAAAATGTATATGTGTACCATAAGTACTTTTTTGTCTGTTTTAAATCACTGACTTCCTTGTTCATTTAAGAATCGTTTGATTGGTCTGTTTTATTGTAGGCAACATCTGAAGCCCCTTGCTACAAACACATTCAGTTTTTGATATTTTATTCTGAAAGCCTAAAAGCTTGTGTTAAAATGTAATTTTGTCTCTAGATCAGAAAACTGCCTTACATATTTAATGATTATGTTGGCAGAAAGAACTTTGCAAAGGGAAGCAGATACAAATACAATATACCTCATCTACATTTTGTCTCTGGGGAGAAATCATATATTTTGCTGACTTGAAACTATTCTGCAAACTTTTACAAGCATTTCTCATGTGAATTATTTAACGGTAAAGAAAACTCAAATTCACTGGGGTTGCCAATGTATATAGCTCCCTTAAAACCATTTATATTCTACTAAATTCTCCAAACATTCTCCAAAAGAACTCACCAACTCTGGGTACTTATCATTAGAAGCATTTGCAGAAGGCTGTGCAGACTACTACCAAATGACATTAAAAGCAAGCAAGTTACAGTAAAAATGTAGGGTTCCGTTTACTAAAACTCGTTAAAAATATGCACACAAAGGAGCAGATTTATCAAGGGTCAAATTTCGAAGTACAAAAAACTTAGAAATTCGACCATCGAATTAAAAAACTTCGAATTCGAATATCGAATTCTACGTTTTTTCAAAAATTTGGCAATCCTGCGGTGAATAAAAATCGTTCGATCGAACGATTTGAACGGTTTTAGCAATCATTTGAAGTATTTTATTCGATGTGTAAAATGTTGTAGAAGGTCCCTATAGGCTAACATAGCACTTTGGCAGGTTTAATTTGGCGTAGTATTGAAGTCAAAGTTTTTTTAAAGAGACAATACTTCGACTATCGAATGGTCGAATATTGGAACGATTTTTACTTCGAATCGAAGTCGAAGTAAATTTGAAGTCGTAGTATCCTATTCGATGGTCGAAGTATCCAAAAAATTACTTTGAATTTCGAATTTTTTTTACTTCGAAAATTCACTTCGACCCTTAGTAAATCTGCCCCAAAATATAGACAAATTTGTCACCGAATATGTTTTCGCCAGTTTACTAACCTGCGGTAAATATAAATTTGCACATTTTCTTGCGCAAGAATATGTTTTCGCCAGTTATCGCATTTGCTGAAAATAACGCTATGTACACATTAATGCCTGGTTTACTAAACAGCGAAATGTACTATAAAGACAAAATTAACGTCAGAATATTCGCAAAATTTATTTTTTCGCCAGGAAATTCTCAAGGGGACAGGAAATATCCCATAACACCTTGTTTTACCGATCATTCTGTTCCTGTTGCCATTCCTGACAAGAGAAGAGAGAAGTGACAGGATAATCAAAGATGTTTTGGATTAGTCTTTAAGATGAAAGACAATTTATTATGTCTGGGAGGGACCAAAGGCTTTATCAGCCTAGATTAAACTACATTTATATGATGCACACAGATTTATTGGTAAAACTTGTTTATGAATTTTAATTATATAATTCTATTGGCAGGGGGTAAAACTTGTGACTGGATGTATTGAAATGTGGATTTATATGATGCATACATGTTTGATTGGGTGAAATCTATTTACTGTGTTGTTGATAATATCTATAAAGTTTAGCAGTTTTGAAGATACATATCTGACCATGAATCACGCCATAATAAATGGCATAAAACAAGACTATTTTATAGCATAAATATTCACAAACGTAATTTGTCGCCAGAAAACGCGCTAAAATTACCGCTAACATAAGCTGGTCCGTTAACGTAGTGATCGATGTTTAGTAAACTTAGTCGCTGCAAATATTCTGGTGGAAAAATATTCGCAGCGATAACATGCAGAAACTTAAATTCAAAATTTACCGCACTTTAGTAAACGAACCCCTAAGTCCTTGTGATCCCTGTGAATAATGTATAATGAAGCAGTCGAATTCTTAATGAATCAGATGAAAGTGAACGTAGGGGTAGAACTCCACGGGCAATTTTAAGTGAGATACCAACCGTTCCGACCCACTGAGATGAATCTCAGGCGTCACGTCAGATGTGCCGAATCTACGGTAAGTAATAGGAATTACTTCATCTTAGTGCGTCAGAATGGATGGTATCGGACTTAAAATCGCCCGTGGAGTTCTACCCTAGGATTGGTCAGACCAGGGATTTAGTTGGCCAGCTTAAATATATTGCAATATATGGACCAAAAAATCCCTGTTTTGTGCAAAGGGTAAGACATTTTTAGTAGCTTAAGGCACAAAATGTCTTGGGGCAGGTTTATTAATTTTTAAATGTTTTTTTCCACGAAAATTTCTGAGTTGTATTTTTTGGTCAAAAATCACATTTTTGGGTTTAAAAGTTTTTTCTTTTAAAAACTAAAATTTTCGAGATTTATGATACCCAACCCTGGAAATAGCTTGAATCCGAAAATACATCTCCTAAAACTTGTGGAGGTCATGTAGAAGTCAATGGCAGAGGTCCCTTGAACCATTTGAAGAGGTTCTAGGGTTTTTTTTTTGCTTAAAACTCGATCAATTCGAGTTTTCAGGTTTCTAGACTCTAACTCATCAATTTCATCAGGAATCAGGTTTTTCACAAGTACTTTTTCTTAAGTAAGATACCATTGGAGTTTTGAGTTCATTTGAGTTCATTCAAGGTAAAAAAAAAAAAAACACTCGACCTTTGATAAGTAACCTTCTTAATGTCCTTAAAGAGATACTATCATGGGAACACATGTTTTTTTCAAAACGCACCAGTTAATAATGCTACTTCAGCAGACTTCTGCACTGAAATCCAATTCTCAAAAGAGCAAACAAATTTTTTTATATTCAATTTTGAAATCTGACATGGGGCTAGACATTTTGTCAGTTTTTCAGCTGCCCCTGGTCATGTGACTTGTGCCTGCTTTCTGGCAGGCTGCTGTTTTTCCATCTCAATGTAACTGAATGTGTCTCAGTGAGACATGGGTTTTTACTATTGAGTGCTGTTCTTAGATCTACCAGGCAGCTGTTATCTTGTGTTAGGGAGCTGTTATCTGGTTACCTTCCCATTGTTCTTTTGTTTGGCTGCTGGGGGGGGGGGAAGGGAGGGGGGTGATATCACGGCAACTTGCAGTACAGCAGTAAAGAGTGATTGAAGTTTATCAGAGCAAAAGTCACATGACTGGGGGCAGCTGGGAAATTGACAATATGTCTAGCCCCATGTCAGATTTCAAAATTCAATATAAAAAAATATGTTTGCTCTTTTGAGAAATGGATTTCAGTGCAGAATTCTGCTGGAGCAGCACTATTAACTGATTCATTTTGAAAAAAAATTTTTTTCCCAAGACAGTATCATAAATATTAAATATATATCTTTTTTTACTATTACTATCTTAAGGTCTCATTTGTACCCAAGGCTGGGAATTTATAGCTCATTAAACAAAAATAAAACTTACTGAACTAGACCGATGAAATATCCTTACTGGTTATGAGTTACTGTAATTCTGTTTTACCCATATAATAAAACCAGCCCCCACTCTATTGTGTGCGTTTTCTTGATTTTTAGTTCTCTCTGAAGTCCTGGAATTCCAGGACTATCTTGGAGATCTTGGCTCATGGCTTCTGTGTGATGGGCTAATTTGACCCATTTCGCTTTACCGAAAATTTGCAAAATGGCAAAAGTTTGCCGAAATGAATAGGTCTATTAGTGATGTTCTGGTCGGGTTTTTCCTGACCTGCACCTGCCCGATATCAGCCCTCCGTCCAACTGCGCCCGCCCGAGCCCGACTTCCGGGTTCCTTTTATAGACCGGCTCCGCTGTGCTGATGACATCACAAAAGGGACAGGGCGAGCAGGCGCGTCTATAAAAGTTGAACCTGGAAGTTGGAAGCCGGCATTGTAAGGAAAAGGACAGTGCCAGGTCGGCCCGACTCGCGGGTATTCTGCCGGCCCGCGCATCAATAAAGTCTATGGGTGACAAATTTTTTTGACCCATTTGAGTCTATGGGCGTTATTTTTTCAGCGAAGCTTGGCAAAAAATTTTGCTCATCAGAAGGACAGAAGGAAGGGGATTGGCATTTTTTTGGAGAAAATGTCTGAAGAGACATGGCCCTTACACCTAAACCATGACAGTATGAATGTACGTATATTTTATAACATCATAAGCCCAATTACAAACAAAAATGCACTGTTATTGTGACAGTTTCTCATGGCTTGAAAGTAACCTAGAGACCTTAATTCATCTGAACAATGTAGAACTACAGGGGAAAACAAACGCGTTGTTTATTGTATCTTTAAACTCTTTGCAATCACTTTTCAAGTTCTAGCAATGCAATCATTTCTATTTTTTCTTTTTTCGCAGTTAATTCTGGGTTCATTGCCCTCTGTGAATTTGTTTCATCGCCAAAGTTGTTATTTGTAAAAATGTAATGAAGCTCTAGTGGCTTTATTATCTTCTCCCATTCAGTTCTTTTATTTTTATTCCATTGCAGATATTGGGAAGATTAAAAAAGAACAATAACAATTTTTTTTTTCAAGATTCATCATTCGATAATTGCTGTGAGCTTGTGTTGTACAAACCTATTTCATAAAAAACATCCTTGTGAGGAAGGAGGATTCAGACACTGTTATTTTGTACTTGGTGCAAAGCTTCTAGGAGAGCAAAAGATTACTTACTTATATATAGAATTAGAACAATGTTGCGTAAACTTATAAGCTAATAGAAAAAAAGTAGTATTAGTACAATCAATGGCTTTACTCCTTATGTAATCCTTACAGAATCAATAGTCTGATAAACATTGATGAAATATATGAAATGCTTGTGAAAAAGTGGACCTTCAATGCCTTCATAATCATCATTTACGTGGCTAAGATGCAGTAGCACAAGGGATGCACCGAATCCACTATTTTGGATTCGGCCGAACCCCCGAATCCTTTGTAAAAGATTCGGCCGAATACCGAATATATGCAAATTAGGGATGGGAAGGGGAAATATTTTTATTTCCTTGTTTTGTGACAAAAAGTCACGCAATTTCCCTCCCCACCCCTAATTTGCCCGGTTCGGCCAGTTAGAAAGATTCGGCTGAATCCGAATCCTGCTGAAAAAGGCCGATTACAGGCCAAATCCCGAACCGAATTTTGGATTCGGTGCATCCCTAAGCAGAACCAAAATCAATTGGATTCAGGCCTCTATTTAGTGAATGTATTTCTATGTATGTATTTACATATTTGTGTATACAGTGCTATACATTTTTATAATGCATTAATAGTACAGAATGTTCAGTTATAAGCATACTCAGCATTGTTCTAATTCACAAACATTGCAATAACCAAATATAAATATACAGTTTTAAAGGCTGAGTATCATGTGTTTTAGTAAAACAAAAAAAAATAAGTAAAAACAACCTTCTACTCCTTGAAGAAAGGAGATGTCTCCTTCGTTCTTGGTGAAGGACGAGTTATATACACATACACAAAGAACTGTGTCACAATAACCTAGTGGAATTTGCAAGGTCTTATACAATCTCTTTGGTGGTACTGTTCAGATGGTAGAAACGATCACTCATGTCATAGATATGTCAATGCTATTCAATTAATGTTGCTATAAAGACATTATATTCACAGCAACCCAGAGGTAGAACCCATTTATATGTAAACTAGTCCACAGCGCTATCTCACAGTAGTGCCTTACTCTTGGAAACCCCTATTCCTGAGCCTGACTATTGAGTCCGCATACTGGTAGGTAACACCGTGGAGTACTAACCTTAAGGCCTCCTTGCTGGAGAATCGGATTGCTCTACTAACAACCCTAATCCTATCTCTCACTCCTAGAGCGAGCAATCTTTCCTTAGACTGTCTACACCTACTGAAGCCTACCTCAAACCTAAGGTTTTTCTGGCACCAATCATTTCCTCCATCATGTTGGGTTCAAAAAGAGAATGAGCACATGCTAACTTTTCTTTTTACAGACTAGGGAAACCTGACAACTTTGGTCTTCTGCCACAGGGGTCCCCACCTCCAGGCCTCCTCCTGTTCCAGCCGCAACCACCCTCTGGACCCCCAAGCATACCTGTCCTCTAGATGCAGCTGTAATCAGGGTCAGAGGGAGATCAGGGGCAGTGTGGGGTCTCAGATAGGTTCAGGTCTTGATCAGTGGGATACTGGAGGGTGTCACAATACTGATACTGGAGGGTGTCACAAGGTGTTGCTGCTGCACCACGTTTGGATATATAGGAGAGCCATGTGCTGACAGACATTCCTGCTTTCACTTTCATTGAGAAAGGGTGGACAGAGACTACTGCAAAGATGTAGGTACAGGAGCCCCTGGTTGGCTGGGGTGCGGCAGCCCCAAGCCTGGGAGCTAGACCAGGAGGGTCTGAAGCTCCTAAATGCAAAACCTGGAATTTGTGTGTTGGCGCTATGGACAGTGCTGGGAGCTATAGTTCACCTGTGGAGGATCCAGCAAGTTGTGTGCTCGGCTAGGAGAGCTTGGAGCCTTTGAGGATCTCATCATGTGGATGCCTGTTCCAGCTCTATGTGAGCCCTCGGGTGAGTCTGCCTGTGGGAGGGTAGAGAAAAAGTAAAGGATCCAGCGTGTAGTGCGGGACTTTGCCTGGTAGGGAGGTGCCAGGATGGGACTGACACAGGTTCCTCAGGGTAGTGGGTCATGCTTTGTGAATGCATATGATTAAACTACATGTTTACTTTGCCTTTAATCTTGCATAAAGTTGATATTGTTATACATCACTGTGTGTGTGTATGTGTGTGTGTATTACTGTTTTCCTTATGGGGCCAACCGCAGGTGTTTTCCTGTATCCCATTAGGTGGAGGCATTGCCAAGAGAGGAACTTCCCAGTACCCTTTCACCTTGCAAAAGGGACTCAGGATCTGCACTGGTATTTGGTAAGACGGTACAACCTTGGCACCAGGGGGGTGGCCAAGAGGGTGTTATATATATAGGCCATTTTGTTTCCCCTACTTTTTTCCACTCTCAATACACCCATGGAAGTCGTAAATCATAATGCAATGAATAACTTGTAAATATTAGAATAAATTAACAAATTTGCATATTTTGATTAATCCCATGTATTTAAAAATTAAAGTGCATTCACATCAACACAGTGGAATGGCATTCTACACAATGCTAGAGATAAAAAGGAATGGCCTGGCAACTGCAAGCAACATCTACTTTGCTTTACATATAAAACAGCCTTGGAATAACATTTTATATGACTGCAGTATATACAGCATTTCTGGGCATGTGGCCATAAACTTACAGGTAGATTCAATACATCAGTTATTTGTTCAGCTGGATGATTCACATTTGCACCATTTACAATTGGATTCTCACTGCCTCTGTACATGTTTTATCTTTTAGAAATCATGACAGAAGAGCAGAACAGCTACAGCATCTAAACACCAAGTATATTTGACAGAGGCTAGAGTCTCAGAAAGAGTTCTGCAAGGTAGAAAGAACATTGCTTTAGGTTGGTTTGCTTTCAGTTCTTTTTCCATTTGTAGCTTTTATTTAGTTTGTTTTTAATAGGAATTGCTGCAAGCGCCAACAGATATTACATTAAAATAAAACAAGCTGGATGATGGAAAGAACGCTATCTTCAGATACATTCAAATGTAATACATTTAATAAGAGGATTAAAAGCTTACCAAATGGATAGCACTAGTATTTAATAACATGCATTTCCCCTGAAAATCTTGTTTTATTCTTTTACCTCTTCTTTACCATCATCCTTACAATGGACTTCATGCCAGCAACACAGTTACATCCAAAGAATAATAACCACAAGCTAGATGCTGAAAGTGTCCTGGTGACAATGAAATAAATCATATGTTAAAGTTCTTATTTACAGAATTAACTGGAATTAGAAGAAAAGGTTACTGACAAGTTCTCTGACATAAAAGAACATTTCAGGGTCTCAGAAAGTACCTCTTTGTGCTCCATGTTGGATAGAAATCGAAAATCAAAAAGAAATGGATTTTTTTCTTTTTAAATTAATTTGATTTCTTTATTTTTCCACCCAAGTAAATATATTAGTGTTTCATAATCTCCTGATGATCCCATTTACTCTGGACAGGACCCAAAAGAGGTAGATCTTTACTGTAAAATGGATGAGGTTTTTAGGAAGGTGGGGGAATGTGGTGGCATGGTCAGGACAAGCCAGGATCATTGCCTAAATTGTCTTGTTCAACTCACTGTTATGGAATGTTCTTATCAACAAATTAAGAACACTGATACACTGAGTACTGTTCAAAATATGTATCAGGCTGCCTTCTGTCTTGATGTCTCCGTTGCCATTCAAAACCTAAACTCTAATAATAAAAAAATTGCCTAGATTTCACTTTTTTTACTCTGACTCCCTTAATAATAATGTAGAGTAGTACATGGGGTATTGTATTGTATGTGGTTGTATTTTTAAGATCCGCCCCATTCGAGTTTATTCCCACACAAGTGCAGTGGCAATATCAGTATTCCAAAAGGACATACCAACAAAGCTGGATATAGGGACAAGGGAAGGCAACATAGTAAGTTAGGTTGAAAAAAGACACACGTCCATCAAGTTCAACCTTTTCATTTTTTTTTTATTTAACCTGCCTAACTGCCAGTTGATCCAGAGGAAGGCAAAACGACCCATCTGAAGCCTCTCCAATTTGCCTCAGAGAGGGAAAAAAATCCTGACTCCAGACTAGTGTACTATGAGCTATTTCCCATAACCCTGTATTCCCTTACTTGCTAAAAAGCCATCCAACCCCTTCTTAAAGCTATCTAATGTATCAGCCTGTACCACTGATTCAGGGAAGCAATTCCACATCTGCACAGCTCTCACTGTAAAAAACCCCTTCCGAATATTTAGGAGGAACCTCTTTTCTTCTAATCGGAATGGGTGACCTTGAGTCAGCTGGAAAGACCTACTGGTAAATAAAGCATTAGAAGGTGAAGGTAGAATCGAAAAAAGGCAGGCAAAGTCTCATTATGCTAAGACGGAGTTGTAGTTCCACCTCAATTACACTTCTAGAAAACCTGTCTAACACCGAAAGAGTTGCCAAAAAGATTGGCCACATGCATGCTGTGGGAGTTTAGTTCAGTGGTACCATTATTTTAAATATTTATGAACTTCTAGGATAAAACTGACATGTATTTCAAAAAGCAACAAGATCACAGACAAGAACTATTGAATGTACACTTAGAGCAGTGTGGATTAAAAGGGTGGTTCACCTTTAAATATACCTTTTAGTATGTTATGAAATGGTCAATTCTAAGCAACTTTTTAATTGGTCTTCATTATTTATTTTTTGTAGTTTTTTGATTATTATTATTATTATTATTAACATTTATTTATATAGCACCAACATATTTCTTCTAACTCTTTTCAACTTTCAAATAGAGGACATTGACCCCCATCTGAAAAACAAATGCTCTGTAAAGCTACAAATTTATTGTTTCTGCTACTTTTTATTCCTCATCTATTTGTATTCCAGTCTCTTATTCAAATCAATGCATGGTTAGGGTAATTTGGACTGTAGCAACCAGATTTCTGAAATTGCAAACTGGAGAACTGCTGAGTAAAAAGCGAAATAACTTACATTTCCGCAAATAGTAAAAAATTATCAAATTGTCTCAGAATATCACTCTCTAAATCAAAAAAAGTTAACTGAAAGTTGAACAACCCCTAAAGGGCTGTGGTTACCTTAGGCTGGTACAGAAGCATAGAACATAATGTACAACATTTCTGGCCTACATCTTTAGTTAAGCTTTAGTTCTCCTTTAAAAAGCTTCATCAAGCAGTTGATTGGTGGAAAGCTTCAGGTAGACTTAACCCCTCTCTTTGCCAGAGCACCCCTGACATTCTGTTCTTTAAAAAAACAAATTAAATACAAAGCATGGTTTCATATCACATACATGTGATAATTAGATGAAACAGGTGCTACAATGGTTAAGGGTAAGCTAATTATATATTGATGATAGACAGATCGTGATAAGGTCAGGGCAACAGCACAATGGAGGAGTGAGATAAACTGCTTGGATAGCAGTGGGTTAAATGATTCTGCTGTGTTAGTTCAGGTGAAGCAGTCATACAACCACAGGAACTTTTGGTACTTTTATTAGCACATGGCAGATAAAGGTGCCATAGCCTGTCAGCAGCTTATATCAGCCCATGCACAAGGGGCTTTACACTGGCCTGCTCCATGCTTGCTCTTAGCTTCGACAGGAAGAGGGAAACAGGAACAGGAATATGAATCATAAGGTAATGGCAAAACAGCCCTTAACCAAAATGTCCACACAAGGAGGATTTCCATGAGGCTGTAAAAGTAAAAGAGTTGGAGAATGAAAATCAGTCTTATCAGAATATATATGTCAAAATTAACTTCTGGTGGTACTTACAAGAGTCTGCCTCCTTTGGCATTACAGTAACTATAGAACATATAGAAAGTTTCTGGCATTTTGTCACTGCTTTCTCTGCAGAGTAAATGAGCACAAAGTTCAAAAACACGGCTAGGGTTGCCACCCCGCTGGTATTTTACCTGCCAAGGCCGTGCCGGTATTACAAATTTACCAGCAATGTAGTTGCCAGTAAATTTGTCAAAACTTACCTTTTCTCTGCCCTCTGTCCATCGAGCTCGACGTGGCTTCACCCCCTATTTGCGTCACAGCCGGTCCCTTTTGTTCCCACCCACACCACCAGCCGGTGGAAGTTTTATGTAAAGGTGGCAAACCTAAACATGGCATATCAGTTACACCAAAATGGTATAGATTTGGCTTTCACCACTCTGACAAAAGACTCCATTGTTTTTCACATATATATTTAATCTTAAATTTCTAATATTATCCACCTGACCAGAAGGAAAACTGTGCTTATTGCAGTACAGCTTACAAATAAAACAGATGAAACATCAAATAGTCCCAGTAGGTTTTATAAAGTGGTCTGTGATGCAGACATAATACAACTATGTATTCTCTTCAGAACATTACACCGTCTGCAGGAAAGGCTGCTCAGTTATAGCATATGGGGAAGAAGAATTTCTAGGTCACAAAAATGCTATCCACATGTGCTGAAGGGAAAATATTCATTTATTATAATATACATGTATTTGTATAATTTATTGGTTATTCAAAAATATATTTTTATAGATGATTATCTTTTTCTCTGTAATAATAAAACAGTACCTAGACCTTATCTAAGATATATTTAATCCTTACTGGAGGCAAAACAATCCAGTTGGGTTTATTTAACGTTTAAATGATTTTTTAGCAGGGTTAAGGTTTTGACATCCAAATTATGGAATTTGGAGTGTTCCCATAGGGACTGAGCATTTTTTTTTTTTCTGATACAGATACATGGTTAAATTCCCATTTTTGCATGTGGCAAAAAGTTTCACAAATCTGTGCTAGAATTACACAAGAAATACAAAAAATAATATAACCCCTAGGAGTGACTGCAATTTCTGTTCCAAAGTTTATATAGAAGGAAGGAAGCATGTGGTTCTGTCCCTTTGCAATCAGTAACCCGATAACACGGGGCACAGCTTAGGGAAGCAGGGGCATGACAGAGCACTAGGTGCAGAAGCCCCTTCTAGTTGTTAAGTGATTGGGCAGAGGAAAAAGTGATCAGGGTGACGTGGGACAGATAGGGGATTAGGTGCCACCCACTCCAGTTTGTAGCAGCACTGGGAAAACTCCCACCCACCCTCCCTTGTAGATATATGGTTGGTGACGGCGGGGTCAGGGAGTTCAGCGACCAATAGGTGAGTGAGCACGGGAGTTACAGGGTTAATGGGTAGCTGGAAGGCCTGGCACCCAAGGGGTAGCAAAACACCACAGGAATGGTGGGTTACAGGCTACTATGGCAGCTGGCAGCAGTGTTGCATTGTGCAGTTATAAGGTTTGCTACAGTATGTGGGTTAACAGGAGCTAATTGTTTGTTATACAAATATTATTGTTTTGCTATGCTATCTTAAAGGGATACTGTCATGGGAAAACATGTTTTTTTCAAAATGAATCAGTTAATAGTGCTGCTCCAGCAGACTTCTGCACTGAAATCCAATTCTCAAAAGAGCAAACAGATTTTTGCACTGAAATCCAATTCTCAAAAGAGCAAACAGATTTTTTTATATTCAATTTTGAAATCTGACATGGGGCTAGACATATTGTCAGTTTCCCAGCTGCCCCCAGTCATGTGACTTGTGCTCTGATAAATTTCAGTCACTTTGTACTGCTGTACTGCAAGTTGGAGTGTTATCACCCCCTCCCTTCCCCCCCCCCAGCAGCCAAACAAAAGAACAATGGGAAGGTAACCAGATAACAGCTCCCTAACACAAGATAACAGCTGCCTGGTAGATCTAAGAACAACACTCAATAGTAAAAACCCATGTCTCACTGAGACACATTCAGTTACATTGAGAAGGAAAAACAGCAGTCTGCCAGAAAGCATTTCTCTCCTAAAGTGCAGGCACAAGTCACATGACCAGGGGCAGCTGGGAAATTGACAATATGTCTAGCCCCATGTCAGATTTCAAAATTGAATATAAAAAAATCTGTTTGCTCTTTTGAGAATTGGATTTCAGTGCAGAAGTCTGCTGGAGCAGCACTATTAACTGATGCGTTTTGAAAAAAACATGTTTTCCCATGACAGGATCCCTTTAATGATATGTTATTGGTTATAGTGTACTTGAAATAAAATTGTTCTGCGCCCTTTTCATCCAAAAAGCATAATTGTTGTATTTCCTTAAAGTGGCTTGGAGGAAATGGGGGTGGCTGTTGGTTATTGGGTAAGCATGAAACAGGTACCAACGTTGTCATGTTTTGTGCCACAGGGTTGGTGCTGCTGGAGAACTTAAAGCAGGAAGAATGGGACATAAAGTCTTACGTATCCAAGGCCATAGAGCAGCCAGGGTAAAGGGACCCCATGAATGAAGTTTGTGGTGGTTAGCGCCAGTTATAGAATACTGTAGTAGTATTACACAGAGAGGCCTCCATATTAGAGCAGTTTGTGCTCCACTGAGAAGATTGTAGTATGAGTAGTTACCCAGATGGTTCTAACCAAGTGTTATCTTTTGGAGTACCCCTTAAGAATCCTGGTACACTTGGGTAGACACATCAGTGTGAGTATTACCAATGTGGAACTTGGTGATGAAATTACACACCATGAATATCGATGTACCAAGTGAAGTACTTTTCTATTTAATTAAACAACTGTTCCTGGTTAAGAACCACCGATAGTGAATAGTGAATGTGCCAAAGGTTCAGTCTACAGACCCTTCACTGAGTCACTCTAAATACTTCTATGAGGGCTCAGTCATAGTGATGGGCGAATTTGGGCTGTTTCGCTTCGCTGAAAAATTTGCATATTTACTGCAAAATTCGCAAACAGCGTCTCGTTTTTGAAGCCGGTGTCTGTTTATTTTGATGCGGGAGCACATTCGCAGTGGTTTTACGAATGTATTCCTCAGCGGCGAATCGCGGGAATTGCAGCGAATTCGCGCCTGCCGAATAAATTCGCCCATCACTACTCAGTCAAGATGTAGCTGGAGTACGGTAAACTGCCAAGAACAGCTCATATAAACTCACCTTGATAACATTTAGATATTTGCCTGACTCTTCCCCATTTCCCAAAACTCATACCTGGTTGGAAAAATCAGGTCAGAATTGTTGTAGTTTGTGAGCCATGCCATTTACCCCATCTCTCCTTACAATACAGTTCTGACTCTATCTCATAATAATATATTTAGTGCATGAAGCCGCCAACATAAAGTATTGTACACATGAACACAGCAGTTAATCTAAGCACTTATTAATAAATCAGCACATTAAAGAATAGAACTTACTTGTTTTTATCAAGGCACACAAAGATTTAAAACAGAATATGGTGTTTCTTTCCCTGTCTAAGCGGTTGAATATGTAAATACAGAGCTTAATATTTTATTTATAAGGTTTGTTTTAGCAGCAGCCCCGCATTAGATATTTCTGAAATGTGTTTGTTTTTGAACTTCAAACAAAAACAACTTTAACTCTTTTATCTGATTTTAAAATCCTAATATCCCCTATGCATGCCAAATGCAAATATGTATGGGTTTATGAAGACTCCTGACTTTTATAGATCTCCTTTGAATACAAGGTACAACGGAGCTGATCTATCAAGTTTACAAGTTTTATAGATGATAACCCAACCCAGTACCAGAAATAATCTGTCAAGGGGATACCCCAGGGACTAAAGGAAAATCTCTGATACTAGAGTTGGGGAAGATAATAGGGATCATTTATGTTGTGTGCACGTAGGCACAAATTGGCCACAATTGCACTGAAATTTTTCTGGATGGTGTCACAGTCTTTTAACATGAAAATCATGTATTCGGCAATTGATACAAGTAACTGTGGGAACCAGTGGCGTCAGGGCCGGGCCAAGGTATTTTGACACCCTAGGCAAGGGCTTCAATCAGTGCGCCCACCCACCTGGTCCTACATTACCATTTCCCACCTTACCATTCATATTGCCCCTGTACCTGTGCCAGTAGCCATCATGTTGCCCCATGTACCTGTGTCAGCACCTATCATATTGCCCCCCTATCATATTGCCAGCAGCAGCCAAAAATCCATCATATTGGGGGAATGTAATAAAAATCGCTAACGGAAAAACTATTCACAATGCGAAAAGTTTTGCCTTTGCGCAAACAAATTTTGCTTTGTGCGAATTTAATATAGCTTTTGCGAGCCCGGAAACTGTTTAGCGACCACTTCCGACAGTGAAAGACCGTTTGCGAATTTTATAGTTTGCGCCAATGCGCAGTCAATGTAATAAAACTTCTTCAAGCACTTCTTATGAGTGCGCAATTAAAATTCGCAATGCGCAATTAAAATTCGCAATGCAATAACAGTTTAAGGAACAATATTACATTGCGAGATGTGGATTTTTAGTCTTATTGGTGCGAATTGTTTTGCTTTTTGCGACTTTTATTACATTCCCCTGCATCTGTTTACCAGTGCAAGTAGCAGCCAAGATATTGCCCACAAATATGTACCTGTGCCAGCAGCTGCCAAGAGGGAATTGGGGAGTGCTTCCACCTGCAGTATGAATCACGGGCAAGAGGGGGTTGGAACAGGTGGTTTATAAAATTGAAAACTATTAAAGGCCAAGCAAATGAGGGTTTAAAAAAAATGTTCTCCCTAAATGTGTGCCCCCCCACACGATTGTGCCCTAGGCGGGCGCCTACTCTGCCTACCCCTAGTTCTGGCCTCAGTGGCATACCTACCCAATGCCGATATCCCCACCTCCACCACAAAATCTTCAGAGGGGCCCAACATGCATCTGCAACAAGAACCAACCCCCATGTGTACCTGCTCCCCCACCAGATTGCTTATAAGTAGGAGACAGCTGGGGAGCAGGGTTTCAAGAGGTGGCTGTAGCTCCAGGGTTTCCATGCATACTGGAGGCACTTGAGCACAATTCAGAAAGGAAGCCAGACAAAGGCAATGTCTTTGGATGCAATTCCAATTAATGGAATTTTTTGCACATCAACAATGCACTTTTGGTGAGTAAATTACCCCATATGAGTTCATCAGGTGGAAGACAGTGGGAATAGAAACAGGAACAAACAGAATCTGGACCAGTGGTGTAAAGTAACAGACCCGGGCTCCCTGCAAAAAAATCTGCAGCCTGACTGTGTGTGTCAGACTTACCGAACCAGGTAGGACCACGAATGTGAGGGAAGCAGAAGCAAGACGAACAAGAGGACTGCCCCTACAGCTTCCCCACCAGTACACCCTTGATTTGTACTAAGGGAGACTAATGAGGACGTAGTATGGGAGCCTATGGTACTTGGTAGCTTGCACCCGTCTGCGGAGGAGTGGGTTAATGGTGAGCTTCAGCTGTAATACAGTAAGAGTAGGATTAGCTGAGAGCGAACTTAGCTGGATTTGTTCACAAGGAAGTTGGTACAGCAGTCACCTTTACGTCAGTCGTGGACTGGGTGGAATAATCCGCTGGTAGAATGGTAAGCTTGAAGGTAGGGAACCGTTCACTCCTTACGTAGTAGGTTCGGTTGGTGCCTAGTTGTACCACAAGCAGGCTTCCCAGGGAATGAGATAGATGAGAACCAGAACAACAGCTAGGTAGCAGTAAAGTTCAGTAACTTGATTGGCAGAGGTTCTTTAGACAGAACAAACACAAGTCCAGTAACAAATAACAGATAGCAAGGACGAAGGGTTAATACTTAAGGCAAGGTAAGTAGTCAGGCAGAGGTCGGCAACAGAAGATCCAGAAGGCAAGGCGAAGTTCCAAGGATTACACAGAAGCGAAGTCAAGTAGTAAGCAGGGGTCAGCAACGGTAGATCAAATAAGCAAAGTTCAGAATAGGAGCAGGGAATCACTTACTTAGAGTAGGTAAAACGATGTCCGAGCACTGAGAGACTTCCAGCGTGGGCAGAAATACCGGCGCCTGCGTCACCACGCAGCGCCCAACGGCGCACTTGCGCCTGCGTCACCACGTCGCGGCGCACTCGCGCCTGCGTCACCACGCTGCGGCGCATACGCGCCTGCGTCACCGCGCGCCTTCCTAGACGTCATTGACGCGCATGCTGGAACGCAAGCGGGACGAACCTGACATTGCCCTCCCCTTAGGAACGGCCTCTGGACGTGAGCTTGGGAAGGTTTGCTTGGATACTTCTGATGAAAACTTCTTACCCGATCAGCAGCATGAACATGGTCAGCAGGTTCCCACGAATTCTCATCGGGACCATACCCCTTCCATTTGATGAGATACTGGAGCTTCTTATTCCTGATTCTAGAGTCCACAATCGCTTCAACCTCAAATTCTTCATGATCGGAAACAATAACCGGATCAGGAACCAAAGACCTCCGCCCCACAAATTGATTTGGAAACACAGGTTTAAGAAGGGCCGTATGGAATACAGGATGAACCCGTAAGGACTTTGGAAGTAGAAGTTTAAAAGTAACAGAATTAATTTTCTGAAGAATTTCAAAAGGGCCAATGAAACGTTGAGCCAATTTCTTCGTGGGACATTTAATCTTAAAGTTAATGGTTGAAAGCCAGACCTTATCCCCAACCTTAAATTCTGGCTCAGGAGTTCTCTTTTTGTCGGCAAAATATTTGAAGTTCAATTGAGCCTTACGTAAATTCTGACGAATAGTCACAATGTTCGAAGAAAGAAACTCAAGTCTCTCTTGGGCTGCAGGAACTGACACCAACTGAGGCACTCCTGGAATCATTGTTGGATGAAACCCAAAATTGGCAAAAAACGGGGATTGCTTGATGGAAGAATGGACGGAGTTGTTATAAGCAAATTCTGCCATTGGAAGAAGCGAGGCCCAATCATCCTGTAGGAAAGTAGAAAAACATCGTAAATACTGCTCCAGAGTTTGGTTCGTTCTTTCCGTTTGTCCATTCGTCTGAGGATGGTAGCCTGAGGAAAAAGATAAACCGATTCGTAGACCCTCACACAACGCACGCCAGAATCTTGAAGTGAATTGTACTCCCCTGTCTGACACAATGTCTTCAGGGAGACCATGGAGGCGAACAATCTCTTGGATGAAGGTTTTGGTCAATCCGGAAGCTGAAGGAACGCCACAAAGAGGAATAAAATGAGCCATCTTTGTAAGTCTGTCCACCACCACAAATATAGTGGAAAAACCTTCAGACAACGGCAAATCCGTGATGAAGTCCATGGAAATGGAACCCCAGGGGCGCTCTGGTACTGGTAACGGGTGAAGAAGCCCTACAGGCTTAGCAGCAGCTCCCTTGCACCTCGCACAAATTTCACAGGAACGGACAAACTTAGCACAGTCACTACCCAAAGTGGGCCACCAAAAATGTCGACGAGCCAAGTCTAGAGTTTTTCTCAGACCAGAGTGTCCTGCCAGTGGGGTGTCATGAACAAGCCCCAAGGCTTCCAATCTAAGTTTGGACGGAATAAAAAGTCTCTTCCCAAAATAAAAAAGACCTTCTCGTGTCTCTAACACAGGGCTGCTGGGAATAGAAGTTGGAGTAGAGAATTCTTTTATCCTTTGCAAAAAAGAGGGTTGGAGAAGCAAAAAGAAATTTGGTTGAAGAACAGGATCTGCTTCAGAAGACTGTGAAGATTCTACAGAAAACATCCGAGACAAAGCATCAGCTTTTACATTCTTAGAGCCTGGACGGAAAGTTATATGAAGCTGAAAGCGAGAAAAAAAAAGTGCCCAACGTGCTTGCCTAGGTCTGAGTCGCTTGGCAGACCGCAAATATTCTAAGTTCTTGTGGTCAGTTAGAACTAAGATTGGGTGTGCGGCCCCCTCCAGGAGATGCCTCCATTCTTCCAAGGCCCACTTGATTGATAAAAGTTCTCTATCAGCAACATCGTAGTTCTGCTCTGACCCGGATAGTTTCCTGGAAAAGAATGCCACTGGATGTAATACACCCTGAGGAGTAGAATGTTGTGAAAGAACAGCTCCAACAGCAATTTCAGAAGCGTCAACCTCTAGGACAAAGGGATGAGAAGGTTCTGGATGCATAAGAACAGGTGCAGTGGTAAAAGCTTCTTTCAGTTGATCAAAAGCTGATTGAGCTGCAACGGACCATTGAAACTTAATTTTCTGTTTGGTGAGGTCAGTAAGTGGTCTAATGATGCCAGAAAAATTACGTATAAATTTCCGATAAAAATTAGAAAATCCAATGAACCTTTGAACCGCCTTGCGGTTATCAGGAGTAGGCCAGTCCAGGATAGCCGAGACCTTCTTAGCATCCATAACAATACCACTAGTGGAAATGACAAACCCCAAAAACTCAATTTGGTCCTTTTCAAATTCACACTTCTCCGCTTTAACAACCAAACTGTGAGAGCGTAGGCGGCGGAAGACTTCTTGCATATGGATACGATGTTCCTCTAACGAAGATGAGTAGATTAAGATGTCATCTAGGTATGCCACTACAAAGGTATCCAAAATGTCCCGAAAAATGTCATTGATGAAGTGCTGAAAAGTTGCAGGGGCGTTACATAAGCCAAATGGCATGACGAGGTATTCGTAATGCCCGTAGCGAGTACGGAAGGCAGTCTTCCACTCGTCTCCCTTCCTTACACGGATAAGATTATAAGCACCCTTCAGATCCAGTTTAGAAAAAATAGTTGCCGAACGTAACCTCTGGAATAATTCGTGAATAAGAGGAAGAGGGTACCTGTTTTTGATTGTGACTTTATTCAATTCACGATAATCAATACAAGGCCGCAAGGAATGATCTTTCTTTTCAACAAAAAATATTCCTGCTCCTGCAGGGGACGTAGAGGATCTAATAAACCCCTTCTTGAGATTCTCGTCAATATATTCCTGTAAAACTTTAAGTTCGGGTTCTGAAAGAGGAAAAATGCGACCAAAAGGAATAGGTGCACCAGGGAGCAAGTCAATAGGACAGTCGTAAGTTCTGTGTGGCGGGAGGATGTCAGCTTGTTTTTCATTGAAGACGTCAAGGAATTCATGATACACTGTTGGAACTATGGACAACAATTCCTGGTTTACTTCAGACACACAAACTAAGGCTTGGTGGCGGACTGGTGAACTCGTCTGTACACACTTGTCGAGACAAAAAGACGAAGAAAAGGAAATCTTTCCTGAACCCCAGTCAATAGATGGATTATGAACCCTTAACCACGGTAGCCCAATAATAATTGGAAAAAGAGGTGAAGGAACAACATCAAAATGAAGAACTTCATGATGGAATTTATTTATTGACACATTTAAAGGTTCAGTTTCAAAGGAAATAGGTCCAGAATTAAGGGGTGAACCATCCGCCATTCGAATCATCATTGGTTGTAGTTTAGGTCGTAGGGGAACACCATGTGTGCGAGCAAAAGAAAAGTCAATGAAACAGCTACTTGCCCCGGAGTCAATGATGGCCTTCACTGGTAACTGTCTTTCTTTCCACTGTAACGAGAGCAAAAGGGAAACATGGGCATTTTTAGATTGTAACCCCGTTCCCAAACCACTCCCACGGGAAGAAAAATTACCGTCAGGGCGAAGAGGGCATGCCCGCAATAGATGGCCGGTCGCACCGCAATAAAGACAGAGATTCAAACGCCTCCTTCTCAATCTCTCCTCAGGAGTCAAACTGGGGCGAATGAGACCCAACTGCATTGGTTCAGACTCAGGGATGGAAACGGATGCGGAAGAGGTACCTGAAAAGGGTGCTCTAGGTACCACCCAGGAGACTGGCATGGAAGTCTTCTCGGTACGTCTTTCTCTCAGGCGTCTATCAATCTGGATAGTAAGCTGGATAAGTTCATCCAAGGGAATAGGTACCCCCACTCTGGCCAATTCATCTTTTAGCTGAGTAGATAGGCCTACCCGGTAATGATGCCTGAGAGCCGACTCATTCCAGGTTGTGTCCACAGCCCACCTTCGAAATTCTGCGGCGTAATCTTCCACAGGCCGTTTCCCTTGAGTGAGGGCCTGTAAAGCAGCTTCAGCGGTTTCTGGACGCTGTGGATCATCATACATGGAGGCCATAGCGGCAAATAAAGTCTCAACGTCCTTCAAAAGAGGGCTATTTATCTCCAATAGACGGTGAGCCCAAGTCTGAGGTTCACCCTGTAGGAAGGAAATAACAGCCCCCACTTTGACTTTTTCACGAGCATAAGTCTTAGGTTTCATAGAAAATAGGAGTCTGCAGCTGTTCCAGAAGGCCCGAAACTGTTTACGATCTCCACCAAACTTCTCAGGTAAATGAATCTTTGGCTCTATATGTCCAGAAGAGAAGTCAGCGTCATCCGCAGGAAGTTCAGTTAGTCGGGCCGAAATACTCTGGTAGCCACCTTGCAGGTCTCGCACGGCCCTTGACAAGGAAGCCATCTGCTGGGAGAGAGTCTCAAGGACACTTGCTTCCTCATGTGGTTCCTGTAGATAGGGCTCGGACATACTGTCAGACTTACCGAACCAGGTAGGACCACGAATGTGAGGGAAGCAGAAGCAAGACGAACAAGAGGACTGCCCCTACAGCTTCCCCACCAGTACACCCTTGATTTGTACTAAGGGAGACTAATGAGGACGTAGTATGGGAGCCTATGGTACTTGGTAGCTTGCACCCGTCTGCGGAGGAGTGGGTTAATGGTGAGCTTCAGCTGTAATACAGTAAGAGTAGGATTAGCTGAGAGCGAACTTAGCTGGATTTGTTCACAAGGAAGTTGGTACAGCAGTCACCTTTACGTCAGTCGTGGACTGGGTGGAATAATCCGCTGGTAGAATGGTAAGCTTGAAGGTAGGGAACCGTTCACTCCTTACGTAGTAGGTTCGGTTGGTGCCTAGTTGTACCACAAGCAGGCTTCCCAGGGAATGAGATAGATGAGAACCAGAACAACAGCTAGGTAGCAGTAAAGTTCAGTAACTTGATTGGCAGAGGTTCTTTAGACAGAACAAACACAAGTCCAGTAACAAATAACAGATAGCAAGGACGAAGGGTTAATACTTAAGGCAAGGTAAGTAGTCAGGCAGAGGTCGGCAACAGAAGATCCAGAAGGCAAGGCGAAGTTCCAAGGATTACACAGAAGCGAAGTCAAGTAGTAAGCAGGGGTCAGCAACGGTAGATCAAATAAGCAAAGTTCAGAATAGGAGCAGGGAATCACTTACTTAGAGTAGGTAAAACGATGTCCGAGCACTGAGAGACTTCCAGCGTGGGCAGAAATACCGGCGCCTGCGTCACCACGCAGCGCCCAACGGCGCACTTGCGCCTGCGTCACCACGTCGCGGCGCACTCGCGCCTGCGTCACCACGCTGCGGCGCATACGCGCCTGCGTCACCGCGCGCCTTCCTAGACGTCATTGACGCGCATGCTGGAACGCAAGCGGGACGAACCTGACAGTGTGCCTGCTTGCTTGTTAGTGCCAGGAGGAGAATTTAAAGAGGTGGAAGGGACTTGTGAGGGGGAACCATAAAGAAGACCCAGTAACAGACCAGCTTGCCCTTTAATTCTAGGCAGAATGAGGAGAAAGTGAGTCTAAAACAGAACAGACTGGAGCTGGATGGAGCCATTATAGAACAGGAAAAACTTATACTGAGGAGTGGACACAGAACACAACTGCAACATGAACAACCCGATATAATACAAGCAATGGTTTAATTCAATATTTATGTAGCTAATTCCCCTGTAGGTATTCAGTGTAACAATCCGAAGCAGTTTAGAGATTCCAGATGCGTCCTTCACCAGATTAACATGAATTTGGCAGGCATAAAATACATCAGGTTAGCTGTGTTGTGCAATTTGATGTCCCTCTTTTGGTTTAAACATGCATAATGAAGGCAAGGTGCTGTTTGTCCAACATCAGATTACACATACAAACATCCTCTTCTTCATATGGAGCTAGTTATCAGCTTAAGTAAATCTCTTCAGAAATAGTATATTTTAAAATTTACATAGATAAAGGGGTGGTTCACCTATAAGTTAACTTTTAGTATGTTATTCAATTGCCTTTATTTTTTTCATTTTTATAGTTCTTGAGTTATTTGCCTTCAACCTCTCTCTTTCCAGCTTTTAAATGGGGGTCACTGACCCCATCTTAAAAACAGATGCTCTGTAAAGGCTATAAATGTATTGTGATTGCTACTAATTCATTATTACATACCTTTCTATTCAGGTCCTCTCCTAGTCATATTCTAGTTTCTTATTCAAATCAATGCATGGTTGCTAGGATAATTTCCAGTTGGAATTGCTGAATAAAAAGCTAAATATCTCAAAAACCACAAATAATAAAAAAATGAAAACCAATTGCAAATTGCCTCAAAATATCACTCTCTACATCATACCAAAAGTTAATTTAAAGGTGAGCAGCCAATTTAAAATATCTGAATATAAAAAGTATGAAAGAAAACAAAAATACTGAACGCTGAGCTAAAAAATACAAAAGCCTCTAAAATATCTAAAAATGTGAGTTTTCAGACAATTACTAGTGAAAAAATTCAAAACCTCTAAAGGTCTGAATGGCTTAAAAAGGTCAAACAGGACCAGTGCAGCTCCTAATGATTTCCATGGGACCTCAAATGCTTTTAATTGCTGAATATTGATTGAATGACAGGAAGATGAATATGACCTATGTAGAAACATAAGTAAAGGAAAGCCCTGGAGCTATAAACACAGGGGCTGCATGACAAGGGATCCGAATAACCTGCAGCCAGATTACACTGGTTTATATTTAAAGATTGGCAGAATCAGATGTAGCTGTGAGTGGGTGAGAAGGAATGAGTTAAGGCAGGGGAAAGCTGGGCTGGGGTGGAGAAAGAGAGGGATGTGATGTCATGGGAAGAAGCTGTTTACTTCCACATCCCACCCACCCTCCCCTTTTTGCATATCTTAAGAAATGTCAGGAGTTATATTCCCATTAGTGATGTGCGGGTCGAGAATTTCTCGACCCGCACCCGACCCTAAACCACCCATTCCCCTACCGGCGTCCGATCCAGGCCCGCTGCTCCCCTTTATTTATAGACCCGCGCCGCAGGGACGTCACAAAAGGGGTGGGCGGGGCAGGTGGAAGTCTATAAATTCCGGCGCAGGAAGCCGGCAGAACTAGGTCGTGGGCAGGGAGAGCAGGAGAAGAGCTCAACCCGCACCCGCCCGCGACCCGCGCATTTTAGTCCAGGGTCCCGCGGGCCTTGGGTCGGCCCGCACATCACTAGTTCCCATATTATCTATTAATAAGCAAATGTGGAGGTATTACTGCATGTACTGTTATATTGTTGTTTATACAGTATAAACATGAGAGTGTTTGCATGTTATTATTCATGTTAAATGAATGTCAAGTGCTTGATCCAGGGAATGTTTCCGATCACCATTGGGGTCAGGAAGGATTTTTTTCCCTCTTGAGGCATAATTGTAGTGGCTTCAGGCTGGGTTTTTTGCCTTCCTCTGGATCAAAACAGTGGATATATGATAATGTATTTAAGTTTTTATTTGTCACAATGGTAGGACCTTGCCAGAGTACTGCACAGGTAAATTTAGAAGAGGGAGAAAGGAGGTTCTCTCCTGTGACTGCACAGTGGGTTGATTGATACAGACGCTATTACTGCTTGTACTAGGGGGCAGCCTGCTTGGATTTCCTATCATCGACACACTGCAGATTCCGGACCGACAGCAGGGCTGCTGAACTTCTCTCATGGTGGGAGATGCAGCTCCTGCTCGTAGCAGAGTTTGGGGTGATCCTCTCTGTAGGTAGAGGCAGCCTAATACTCAGTGGTGGATATAATGACATAGTGCTGATCTCAAGTGAGGAGCGGCAGAGCATAGTAGCAACCCCTTATGGAATTCTGGCTTTGAATATTGCCTTGGGGTGAGGCTGGCAAGGTCCTATTTATTTGATAAAATGTTAATTAATGCTGTGGCCATTTTCACCATTTCTGGCTCCTTGTGTTTCATTACTGTGTGTAGACAAATACAAGATTCCTCTGCACTCAACCCATTATCAATATATTTAAGACAGAGACATTTTGTGCATACTGCTACTGAAAAATGCCTTACCCTTTAAACAAAACAGGGATTGTTTGTCCATATATTGCAATATATTTAAGCTGGCCAACTACGTCAAAGTCATCCCATATCTGGCCAGTCCTATGCTCAATTTTCATCTGATTCATTAAGAATTCTATGGTTTAATTATACATTTTATAAAAGGGACGAATACGTTTTACCTGCAACTTACTAGCTGCTTTCAAAGTAAAACTCCCAAACTTGGCTGCCCTTTTATTAGACACCAGTGGGATCACCTGACTATATTTGGAGGGGGTGGGAGCTACAACATGGAGCTGGTCACTGCTCTTGTAGAACTATAACAAACAAGGGAAAGTTGTGCTCACCACTAGTTTTTAAAAACATTAGGCGGGGGTGCAATGAGGGTGTGACCACAAAATACATATAGACAAATACAAGATTCCTCTGCACTCAACCCATTATCAATATATTTAAGACAGAGACATTTTGTGCATACTGCTACTGAAAAATGCCTTACCCTTTAAACAAAACAGGGATTGTTTGTCCATATATTGCAATATATTTAAGCTGGCCAACTACGTCAAAGTCATCCCATATCTGGCCAGTCCTATGCTCAATTTTCATCTGATTCATTAAGAATTCTATGGTTTAATTATACATTTTATAAAAGGGACGAATACGTTTTACCTGCAACTTACTAGCTGCTTTCAAAGTAAAACTCCCAAACTTGGCTGCCCTTTTATTAGACACCAGTGGGATCACCTGACTATAGTTGGAGGGGGTGGGAGCTACAACATGGAGCTGGTCACTGCTCTTGTAGAACTATAACAAACAAGGGAAAGTTGTGCTCACCACTAGTTTTTAAAAACATTAGGCCTAATGTTTTTAAAAACTAGTGGTGAGCACAACTTTCCCTTGTTCATTACTATGTGTAACTAAGGGGTTCGATGGGATAGCTGAAGGTGAAGGGTCAATTGAGGAGTCTCATTGTCATGGAATTTCGCACAGTGACACTAGCAGCCAGATATCATTTTACATTCTCCTTCAAGAGAGGTACAGCAGATCAGTAAAAACAAATACAAACAATAGAAAATGAAGACTATCTGCAAACTGTCTCAGAACAGCAATTTTTACATCAAGCTAAAACTAAAAGGTTACTATCCCTTTTAAACTGCACCTGTTTTTACTCTAATAAATCTGCTGTAGTTTAGTTTTGCTAAATAACATTTCCGTGGATCTTTGACATTCAGAAAGTAATCTGAGTATATAGAACGTTGCATCATTTAAATGTCACCGAAAGACAGTATAATTCAGCTTATACCTTTATTAAGAAGTCCTATCTTAGCCCTAAGTTAAAAAACATATAAATGGGGACTCAGCGAGAGAAAATAGTATACAGGAAGGAAGTGAACCACAAATAGTTCTCCCCAAACTTCCTACCTGTCCAGGGCCAAACCAAGCCGGTCGGGAACCCTAAACAAGCAGGCTGGCCACCCTGCTCTAACCCGGTGCACACGCTCCTGAGTGCGCACACGCTCCTGACTGCGCACACACCCGACCACAACTGTGTGCGCATGCGCCTAGCAAACAGGTGGGGAGCGAGGGAGAGTAACAGGGGAGAGGGGTGGGAGAGCAATGGAGAGGAGGGAGAGTGATGGAGGAGAGGATGAAAGAAGAGATCAAACTCGGACTAGGGGTAGGCAGAAGACAATTTAATAGGTACCTGTTCTTGTTCAATCAAGGCTGACTGCAGATTTATATCCAAGATTATTTTTGAATCTGTAAATTGTCTATGTTCTTAGCATGTGCTGAAGGCATCTTACCTGTTCTGTATATGTCCTGATTCCTCTCCAGCATACCTAGTCATGTGAAGCGCACCAGTCATTGTGCTTTAAAAGTGTGACTTTGTGTTTTGGACCAGGGGTATGCTGCTTGTCATGTGCCACCGAAAACCGAAAACCCCAAACAACTCCCAACAGCAGTATTACTTTTGGTTCTGTTCACACAGGGAAATCCAGCCAAACAGTTCAAAAAGGAAACACCTTTTGAATCTTTAAAAATCCAGCACTTTAGTAAATAATCAGGATCACAGATACCTCTTGAGGCAACAAAATTCTTTATTAATGTCCAAATAGCTTCAGTCGGGAGATCAGTAATAATTCACTTGAATAATAATAGGAGTGTTTCAGCTCACATTTTCCCAGAGGTGAATGAGCATGTACTCCTCTAAGCACAACTTCCTCAATAGGAGTTATACACTGACTTGTCTGTTATCCTAACACCAGCACAGGTGATCCTCACAATGAGGTCTTGTTTCTTGTCACCCTAGCTGTCCTCAACTCAACCACATAGGTCTCTATACTAGCGGCTGAATCACCTTGGGGTCCTAAACCCACTATTCTCCTTGTTGGAGCAAAGGGCTGCTCAGCTACCTTCCCCTATGTTTAATTCCTATCACCAACTAAACCTTAACTAGGCATGCTACCTGCATAGGCCCTGGACCTGTATCCGTCAGGGAGGGAGAAGGAGGGGAGTGTTATAAGCCAGGGCTCCTTCATTCTTCGAAGCCAGATCTATATGCTTACATAATTTTGCTATAGATTTAATTAAGGTTTAACTAAGAGTTACAGCTGCAGTTTTTGGTAATTATTCAATTTTAATCTCCAATTTTAAATTTTATGCCAATATAAATACAGTGGGGTAGTTTCAACAAACTGTAAGGCAAGCCAATCAGATTGCAGTAAATCTTTACAAACAAAGTGTTTTATTTGGAAATGAGTAGGATAGATTCGGAGTCGGAGGCATTGGTAGTTCTCACTTCTGCTCTGATCCTCTCATATGGCCAAAACCATGAACAAACAGATCAGTGTACAATATATAATTGTTCTACCAATCTGATGATCAGCAGAGTCCCAAGGCCACATGGATGGAACAATCAGTAGTAAAGCAGGAGTCCCTCCATGAAGTAGGATTAAGCCTCTGCTAGCACAATATAATATATGACAAGCAGTAAATATTTGAATGCAATACTTCAAGAAAAAGAGCTGAAATGAGAAACAGTCAGCTTGAAACCATGGATCTGGCGCCTGACTTAATTAGCAAAGAAATGAGAGGTCAGGGTGAATGACTTTTATATAGTCTAGGTGCTTAGCTGGTAACTAAGAAATACATTCAATTTATGGCTGACAAATGAATCCCCTTATCTTCAAGAATACATCTACAGTTTTATATTGTATAAGAAATTAGAAGAAATTCAGCAAAATACGTTATTAGGAAATGGTTCATTCAAAGGGAACAGAAGTGACATTTTAAATAAAAGTTAAACAAAGCATTTATTAGCATTGTTAAATATTACTATAACTAAAAAAAGATTATCCATTAACATTATCACAAAATACAAGGTGGCTCCAAATGTAGCTAATGCGCCTTTTGTTGTCCTTTTCACCTTGCAGCAAGCTCCACATATTCCTTTAGTGACAAAAGTAATTAAAAGAAAGGGATTGGTTCCATTGTGTTAATTCTGTTACTCTGCCAATAGGTGAAAAGTATTGAATTTGCTATTCATTTTTATTTCAAGAGCCATGATGTAGCATGCGACAATGAAACAAAGGGAAAAGGCCATAAAAAGATCTTCCTTAGATAAAAATCACATTTGTACTATAAGAAAGACATCAGAATACAGAATTGTTTTGCCGAACAAAACATTGTTTTAATTAGTGGGGAATTCCACAGTGTATTTTAGTAATCATAATTTGCAGGTAACAACTTCAAGAAGTAACGTAATATGCAGTACATTTCCAAAAAAAATATTATACTAAATTCATAAAGGGGTTGTTCATCTTTGAATAAACTTTTAGTATGATGTAGAGCAGGGGTCCCCAACCTTTTTGAACCGTGAGCCTCATTGAAAATGTAAAAAAAGTTGGGGAACAACACAAGCATGAAAAAGTCCCTTGGTGTGCCAAATAAGTGCTGTGATTGGCTATTTGGTAGCCCCTATGTGGACTGATAGCATACAAGGCTATACTTAGAACTATACTTAGTTTTTATGCAATTTAAACTTGCCTTGGAATTGAAAAATAAGCCTTTGGTTCGAGGACACTGAAAGCAACATCCAAAGGGTTGGCGAGCAATATGTTGCTCACAAGCTACTGGTTGGGGATCACTGATGTAGAGAGTGATATTCTGAGACAATTAGCAATCGGATTTAATTTTTTATCTATGGTTTTTATTCAGCAGCTCTTCATTTTGCAACAAATTACCCTAGCAACCATGCATTGATTAGAATAAGAGATTTAATATGAATAGGACAGGGTCTGAATAGAAAGATGAATAATAAAAATTAGCAATAACAACAAATGTGCAGGCTTATGGGGCATTTTTTTTTTAGATGGGGTCAGTGACCCCCATTTGAAAACTGGAAAGAGTCTGGACAAACAATGCAAATAATTCAAAAAAATGAAGGACAATTAAAAAGTTGGTTAGAATTGGCTAAAGAAAGGTTCAACAGGATCAACGCAGCTCCCATTGGATTCTATAGGACCTCAACTTCTTTTACTTGGCAAACTTTTGTATTAGACTTTTTCATGGTTTTTACAATTAATAAATGGTTTTAGAGAAATTTAAAAAAAACAACCTTTTATATAAGAACTATTTGTGAAAAAAAACATAGAAATCCAAATGTTAGTAAATTGGCCCCAAAGTAATACCAGAATAGATAAGCAATGTGCAGTCCCATCTTCAATAGATTACATGGTAGTATGCTGTGAAGGCAAATTATTCCCTTGTGGAAGATGAGCTATTGATTTTAGTAGCTTGACAATATTCTTATGTACTGGTTGAGAAAAGTTTTTAAAAGCCCCTACAGAGAGGTTTGTGAAATGGAAATTATGACTACAAATTGTATTGTGTCAAGAAAAGAATACCAGTACAATTGATAAACATTGTGTTTAATGTAGCTCAGAATATACAATAGCCAAAACTATTGGCAAAAAAACAAAGGAACTGAAAGAGGAAGAATTACAATTACAATATAAACAACAAAATGTATTATCTACAGAACGGAAAATTCCTTTCAAGCAAATTACAGAATGAACTAATGTAAAAGGGAAGAATAAGGCGAAATTTACATACATATTGCAGTTAAAAAAAGCCATTAGCATAAGTTAATTTGCCATGTATTTATAAATTGTCACTCTTATTGCTGGAGCAGGCTGCCTTCTGTAGATAGGGACATACCATATCATGCAAGATGCAAAGTCTGGATTATTTAGATTATAATTTTGCCACAGATTTGTTAAAAGTTGTAATACAATAAACTGTAATGAAGCAAATGAGACGCACTGATGTATATGTTAGTTGTGAGGGAAATAGATGCACACCTGAAACCAATCTGATATTTATTAGAAAAAGATTTCTGCAGATAATAAAACTGACATATTCATAGAATGGTATGTCTTACACTCCTTTGAGTGCCTGTTATTTACTTACAAGCTATGCCCATGCCTTACTTCAAGGGATTTGCTTGGCTCAAAAGCCAAGAGCACATGTTTAACTAGTGTCTCTGCTCTACTTGACCACTAGAATATTGATATTTATTTTGAAGGGCTTCTGCATGCAGTCTGTAGCATAGCCCCTTCCCCACAGAGATGGAGAATAACAAAAAGGCTGGTTCACTGTTAAATTATATACATCAAATACATCATGAAAGGACCTTCTTCATGATACCCCTGACTCCCTGTTATTTGCTCATGTGATTGTAGCAGGATTCTTTTTAAAATATTTCTTTTAATGCTGGATGACAAAATTGAACTATGTCAGCCCCATGTCAGCAAGCACAAAACTGTATTACATTCAGCAAGTTGTGTGATGTATTTCTAAGACTAATAGAGATGATTTGGCTAGCGTGAGTGATAATTAATATTAGGATGTAAACTTTGATACTGATGGTAAGCACCAGGCCCATGGGTATGAGTACTTTTGTTTGGATCAGCCACTTTGGAAAGTTACATAGTTACATAGTTAAATTGGGTTGAAAAAAGACAAAGTCCATCAAGTCCAACCGCTCCAAATGAAAACCCAGCATCCATACACACACCCCTTCCTACTTTCACACAAATTATATATACCCATACCTATACTAACTATAGAGCTTAGTATCACAATAGCCTTTGATATTCTGTCTGTCCAAAAAATCACCCAAGCCATTCTTAAAGGCATTAACTGAATCAGCATCACAACATCACGCGGCAGTGCATTCCACAACCTCACTGTCCTGACTGTGAAGAACCCCCTACGTTGCTTCAAATGAAAGTTCTTTTCTTCTAGTCTAAAGGGGTGGCCTTTGGTACGGCGATCCACTTTATGGGTAAAAAGGTCCCCTGCTATTTGTCTATAATGTCCTCTAATGTACTTGTAAAGTGTAATCATGTCCCCTCGCAGAGAAAACAACCCCAACCTTGACAGTCTCCCCTCATAATTTAAGTCTTCCATCCCTCTAACCAATTTAGTTGCACTTAGTCTCTGCACTCTCTCCAGCTCATTTATATCCCTCTTAAGGACTGGAGTCCAAAACTGCACTGCATACTCCAGATGAGACCTTACCAGGGACCTATAAAGAGGCATAATTATGTTTTCATCCCTTGACTTAATGCCCTTTTTTATGCAAGACAGAACTTTATTTATTTAGCAGCCACAGAATGACACTGCCCAGAATTAGACAACTTGTTATCTACAAAAACCCCTAGATCTTTCTCATTTAAGGAAACTCCCAACACACTGCCATTTAGTGTATAACTTGCATTAGCACAATTATTTGTCCTATAACAAGTCCGTGCCCTGGGAACCTTGTAACACCCCTCTCCTAATACATTTTATCTCAGAATTATTTTACCACTCACAGTTCCCACAGCTGATAATAAGCAGAAGATTATCTGGTGTGTTTAGCCAGCTCTAAATTCAGAGAGCTCTAGAAGCAAATTGGTTCAGGAAAATATCCAGTCGGTTTACCAGCTCTGCTCCAGAAATAGAAACGTGTGATACACCGCAGGTGCATAATTTACCAGTAGGGATGGGCGAATTTTTTCGCCTTGTTTCACCGCAGAAATAACGCCCATAGACTTATATGGCGTTGTACGACAAAAAAATTTTTTGGTAGAACGAAACGGGTCGAATTCGCCCATCCCTATTTACCAGTTTGCACATTGCTTTTTGGGTTGCATTTATAAAAATGGAGCACTAAGAGCTGTACTTTGCTCTGATTGTATTGTATTTAGAGAGGGCAGGTGGTGAGCATTATGTGAAAGTATTCTGCCATGTTCTTTAGCATGCATGTGATTCAGATGTAGGGTTGCCACCTGTCTGGATTTTTTACCCATACAGCCTGGTTTTTGGAAGGGCTGCCCAGGTAAAAAGTTCCTGTCTGGATTTCCAAATTAGGAAATCTGGACAGGACATTGAAGTGAACGACACCAATCGATGATCGCCACGTCATCAGTCCCGCCCCTGATTTCACCCGCCCTGCCTCCCACATCACCCACCCCGCTTCCCATGTCACTCCCATGTCACCTGCCCCTTCCCCCAAAATCACTGACCCGCCCCCCTACGTCACCAGCACACCCCCTGCCCGTTTTTGCCAAAAAAAAAGGTGGCAACCCTATTCAGATAGGAAAGCACTGGAGCTATAAATGCAGGGGCTGCATGACAAGGGATTTGAATGACCAGCTGTCAAATTACACTAGTTTATGTTCAGAGATTGGCAGAATCAGATGTAGCTGTGATTGGGTGAGAAGAAATGAGTTAAGGCAGGAGGAGTTGACTGGGCCCCGGGGTCGGAGAAATAGAGGGATGTGATGTCAGGGGAAGAAGCAGTGCACTTCCTTATTTCCTGAGCAAGTAGGGACAGCCCACCCACCCTTCCTTATCAGAAGTTTTTGATAAATCGCATTACTCTCTATATTGTACTAAATGTTAACTCAGAGGTGAAAACCCCCTCTGAGGGTGAATATGGACGGTCTGTTGAACTGAATATAGAGGTAGGATCTTGATAGCTATAAATGTCCAATATTCAATCAGTATCCAGCAATGGAATGCAGCCAATACAGATATTGAATTAGCCCTCTGGCCAATGGTACTGAGAGAATTTTTCCCTATTATAGTTCTACTTTCATTAACTTTTTAAAACTTCGGGAAAAGTATAGATTCCCCAAAGTTTTTGTTTTTGATGCTGAGCCTCGGTGATGCGTACACTCAGAATATAGCATTGTATAGAGAAAAAACACTAAAGGATAGGATCAAAATTTCATTCCCTCATGCCTAGAATGGTACATGTTTTTTATTTCTAAAGAGCAAATAGATCTCAGTGCCCTTCAGAAGTCTGCTATCCGCACTGGAGATATTCTTGTATGGGATAACATATGTGTGTGTGTCTTGTATTCCTAATCCACTGAATCATGCATAAGATTATATTCTGCAATCTGTGGGGGTCACTAAAAACACATGCTCTGTAAAGCTACACAGTTATTATTATTGCTATTTTTTTTACTTATCGTTCTATTCAGATTTTTTCCACTTTACTTTACAAAGAGTTGGATATAGAGCTGCTAGGAGCATGACTATAGTAAGACTAGGTAGCTGAGAAGCAAAAAAGCTCCACCAGGGAACTTCACAATTTACAGGAGCTGTATACTACACTGTAAATGAGCACATTGTCCGAAATCAGCAATTTCACATACTGTCAGATGTCCGGGGCTTTTATATCTTTTTATTAAGTCTTATATTTAATTTTAATTCCTGGTTCTCCTAAAAAAAAAGCTATCATTCTACGGCTATAATACTTTATTGATCTGTACTGTAAAATCGGTACTTAGAATTATTCTGTGCCTAAAGGTGAGCACTATATTTATTGACAGTAAACATGTAATGTGCTTCTTTTTCAGTACAAACAAGCCCTCAGGTGTAATACTGCACAACACAGAAGTAGTCATTATATGCCTTTATTTTAGATACTGTGATCCATAATGTAATTGGTAGCCCAGCAACAACATTACTCATTAATTATATAACTGCAGACTGAAATTCGGTTATAGCCTAGCAGCCTTTGGGAACAGTCTACTCCAAGAATCCCAGAGATTCCTAGCAAAGGCCATGTTCAATGGTCGTGTGAAAAGCATTCCCAAATTACACTCTCCCAAAGACAAAGACTAGGAATGAGTGATAACTTTACGTCTGGTACAGTTTTGTGGTGAAATCTGTAGTTTCTGCGCTAGAATTTTTCCTGCAGTCTCCCAGTAGGCGTCATTAATTTGCCAACTACAGTGCATAATTAATGGGGATTTAAAAGGAGGTTTGGTCAAGCTCATTTATTGAATTTCTAGCCTTAGCAACTGGGAGAAATATCTAAACAGTAAAATATTAAAAGGAGAATTCACCACCATGTTTGGAAGACATTGCCACTATAGGAGCCTTTTATTCTATTAAAGAGCAGGTGTAGCATGGTGGAAAGTTGCTTTTCTAACAAATTAGGGCAATGTACATGCTATGACGTAACCAAAAGGGGTTTTGGTTGTATGGAGTTAAACAAGTTAAGGTTTACCTGGCCCCATCTATTTGCAATGGGGTAAAGCTAATGTGATTCACAGCCGATTTGCCCCCATCTTTAATGTAAGCAATGACAGAAATGCAATCTACCTGTCCCTGCTTACAAGGGATTGATTTTGTTCTGAAAAATCTGCCCTTTGTGCACAATGACAGACGGATAACCAGGGCCGCCATTAGAAACCCCCTTATAACAAAATTTTTGGGGCCCCCTGGGCCCCACCCACACTGGCTCCCAAGCCCCACCCCATATCCCGCAAACGCCACATCACAGTTAAAAGACCACACAGACATCAGCGCTAAATAAGTAACCCCCCCACACAAGTTATAAAAAGCTATTGATGGTCAGGGCCCCCTTATAAGTTAAAAAAAAAACCATTGGCGCCAGAGCCCCCCCCATAAAAGTTTTTTTAAAAAATCATTGTTGCCAGGGCCCCTCCATAAAAGTTTTTTAAAAAATCATTGTTGCCAGGGCCCCCCTTACAAGTTTAAAAAAATTGGGGCCCCACAGAATATTTTTTTTAAAAAAAACATTGGTGCCAGGGCCCCCCTTACAAGTTAAAAAAAAATCAATGTTTTTTTTTTTAATTTTTTAAAAAAAAAAAAAACCATTATTGGCAGGGGCCTATAGAATATTAAAATAATACATTGGTGGCCAGGGGATTAAAAAAAAACAAAAAACACAAACTGGTGTTCAGTAGAATTGAACTCAAGGCTTCAGGACTTCAACTTTACCTCCGTTCGTGACTACGTTTTTTTTTCGCTGCTTCAGGACTTTGATTTCGACTGTTTTCGTGACTTTGGGTCTTTTCGCCACTTCAGGACTTCAATTTCGGCTGTTTTCGTGACTTCGGGCCTTTTCGCCGCTTCGGGACTTCGGCTTTGGCTGTTTTCATGGCTTCGGGTCCTTCGGCTTTTCACCACTTCCGCATTTTGGCTGTACGGGACTTCCAGAATGGCCTCTCGGCTTCGGCGCTCAAGGGGGGGGGCCTGGCTCTTTCAAAAGTGCAGCACTGTCGGGCCCCCCTTCATGCCCAGGCCACTTGTCCCCCCTGCCCCCCCTGATGGCAGCCCTGTGGATACCATTGCAGCATTTTTTGAAGAAAAGACTTTTTATTGATTCGTACAATTTCTTCATACACATTATGACCTCCTAAAGGGCCATGACCGTATGTAATAGGGAAAGAAGTCACATAAATTAGCAAGTATAGGATTGGGTTCTCGGGTTAAATTTAGCTGAAACTGATATTTCCTCTAACCCACCCTCTTGAAATTGAAAGGGGCAACTTATTATTCCTTTGCCTAGGATATAGTTTAGGGTCATTGGGAAACTTTTGTCTGATAACTTCTTACCCTACCCCATACATGATATGGAATGGGTATAAGGCATGCAACCAAAATGTTAAAAGTCCTTCTACAGGCACCCTAATCCCACTAGATAAGGTTGGAGTGAAAACATATTCCATGCAAAAAGTACCCACATAAAAATAGGACTTTTGGGATCCATACATTTGCATCATACCAAACCGAATTTGCTAATTTCATTGAAGTGTACTGCCCTACTTTCATATATTAGTTCTACACTGTTTTAACAATTTATGCAATTCTTTGGAGAGAATTCAGGACGCCGATGACTAGACCTTATTTGCCCAGAAAAAGTCAAAGACAAAAATAGTAAGTCTTTGGAAAATTAGCTAATTGGTTGCATTAAGCATAATTTAATTTAATGTCCTTATGTAAATTGTCAAATTTTCCAATATCAGACTCCCAAGAGACTGTCTCTGCCTCTGATATTAAAATAGGGTTTTTTTTGTACCATGTTAATCAATAATTTTAGAAAATCAAAAACAAAGAGAGGAGAATCAGTTTGTGAATAAATTTAAATTAATTAATTAGTACATTAATTAGTACATTAGCACAATCATAGAAACGTTGATGGGTTCTGGAGGAACGTCATTTTGTTTCTACTATGTACTTTATTTACTGTATATGGCTGAAATGACAATAAAATCCACTTGACTTGACTTGATTACTTAGCCAAAGTAACATTATAACACTGAAAATGGGGCAAATATATTATAGTCTGCTGAATAACAATTGGTGACTTAGTGCAATACTCAAATACTTATAACAATCATTCAAATCTTACTTTGAATACTGATTGGATGCTATGGGTTATTTGCAAGGTACAAATTATTGCAGTGTTCTTGGGGGGTGGGTGTCTCCTTTCCGATGATCCCTGTGATTCATTCATCAAGTGGCATACACAAAAATACATAATTGTAACTGCTGCAATTTCATTAAACCTGTTAGATGTATTTTACAGGGCTGGGTTTAATACATTAGCAATATTCATGATTATAATAAAATCCAAATTTTAACACAGACCTTGTGTAGAACATATGAGCCAAAGGGCAATATTGGAATGCATCATTACATGTCTGACCACAAGTATATTCTTATTAAGTTCAGTGGTTTCTGACATATTCAATATATTATCTTGATTGCGCTTGTTTATTGCTTTTGAGACCTATTATAGCTAATGTGACTTTTATTTTGTAAGCTGACTATGGCATAGGCAGCTGGAGGCTTATTAAGCTAATGAAATTAGTCTAAGACCCTGAGCTTGTCTCAGTGTCATACAAATATATCATTGGTTAAATTATACCTGGGCAAAATCAGTCTGGCAGCTTGGAAACTGATTGATTGTATTTGGATTGCCAGGCTTAGTCTGTAGATGAGGATACCTTGTGTGAGTAATTATGGCTGCGTCCTCTGGTTTGAATAAACATAAAACTCAAATAAATAAGGCTTCCTGTGTAGAAATCTCTTTAATGATCATGCACAGTAGTATTGTTGGTATATAGCTTTATGATGAGAAGAGTTCCCTCTAAGATGTGCGCTTATTCACGCCCTTTTTGTATGAAAACACAGCATTTGGTATCCATTCTGACCTGAGCACATAGTTTTTAAAATTTGCACACAAACGTTTCAGATGTGCCAGGGTCGGACTGGCCTGCCGGGGTACCGGGAAAAAACCCGGTGGGCCCCAGCCTTGGTGGGCCCCTAGGCCCTGGCTCTAATTAACTTGCCACCATAAATGTTCGGAACCGGGAGCTAGGGGGGCCTTGGTCACCCGATTCACTTTACTGAGCTCTTCCTGCTTTGCAACGTTACTCGTACAGTGTGATTAGTCAGTTTCGGGAGCAACGTTACGTGAAGTACGTACGGGTCTCTGAATAGACAAGTGCACGATCGGTATGTGCATGCTGTGTTCGACAGCGACGCATCCCAGAGCCAGACTGTGTCTGGAGAGAACAGACAGGCAGTGCTCTAAATCAACTATGAAAGAGCTGCAACTATCGGGGAATGAATTTCCCACACAGGACTTTGTCGGTGAGGCCATGGTGAAAAGTTTTGTTTCTGGCAGGCGTAGCTGCTCAACAGATTCCTCCTCACCCCCCCCCCCCCATGTCAAAGCATCGAGATTACTAGTGGTAAGCAGCTTTTATTGCTAGTACTGCCAGCCAGTTACCCTGTTTGGTGTAGAGTTTTCAATAGAGTTAACTCTGGGGGTATTTATACATTTTAATTGCCTCTGTGCCATTATATGATTAATTCTGGAGGTATTTATACATTAAATTGCCTCTGTGCCATTATGTGATTAATTCTGGGGGTATTTATATATTAAATTGCCTCTGTGCCATTATGCTTTTTATTCTGGGGGTATTTATACATTAAATAGCCTTTGTACCATTCTGCGATTAATTCTGGGGGTATTTATATATTAAATTGCCTCTGTGCCATTATGCTATTTATTCTGGGGGTATTTATTCATTAAATTGACTTTGTACCATTCTGCGATTAATTCTGGGGGAATTTATACATTAAATTGCCTCTGTGCCATTATGCTATTTATTCTGGGGGTATTTATTCATTAAATTGACTTTGTACCATTCTGCGATTAATTCTGGGGGTATTTATAAATTAAGTTGTCATTATGCCATTATGTTGTGAATTCTGGGGGATTTACAAATTAAGTTGCCATTCTGCTATGAGTTCTAGGGGTCTTTATACAAGGAATTTCTACTGGCGGGGGATATACAGATAATACAGGTTTAAAGATCTTAGTACAAAGTTAATCCAGAAAATGCAAAATCACACTTGTATTTGAGTGCAATTTTCTACTTATGTGTATGTAGGTGGTAAGTCTTCCTATAAAGTTTTCAGTGGGGATCACCTGCTACCCCCAGTATGGTTAGTTGAAGGAAGAGACATCTGGATGGTTGTCTGTGAGCCCCTGGGTTTAAAGAGAAAGTGACACCAGAAACAATAATTTTTGCCATAAAAGTATTCACAGATGCTTTTACATTACCCATCTGATCCCCCAGGTTCCTCTATGAGGGGGCTGTCATAATTGAGCTTCAGTAGTCAGTTAGCATTAGAAACTCTAACTGACATGTTGGGAAAAGCCTGACCCGCACATCACTACTGTACTGCTAGAAATATGCGCTCTTTGCTGATGTTTAGGGCTGTGGATTGGAGATCTTATTGTTGCTGGCTATGGTGGATTTATGGTACCAGGGGCAAGGTTAGAACTTTTGCAGTCATTTATTCACATTCCACTTTAAGAACATACGTATGTGAAGAGGTCAGGGCAAGAAAAAAAATGGAAAGCTTTGCCAAAAGATTCAGGCAGGAGCTGCATTCTGAAGAAAAAGTGGATAATGAGAGATAAAATGGTTATTGAAGAATAGGAAAAGTTAGAACAATATGTAAAAATAGAAAGAAATGCTGGAAAAAATGCTTGTGCTTCGGTGTAACTATTCAGTGTTTCTAACCGTGTATAATATACTCGGGGTGCCAGTTGCTACCTACAGTATTACTGCCTACTGTGTATCATGTGTGGGGACTCACACAGAGTGATGTCTGGCATTATTGCTGATCATCTAGTTTCTATGGGGATCATTGGCATTTCTGGGGTTAATTACTTATCCATTTCTACAGTGACTACTAGCATTTGATTTCACTATTTTTAATTTGATTTAATTAGATTTGTTGCCCACATTTTTGCCCATTCATTTCAAAAATCGTACTTTCCCAATCATCCGGTATCGGTGTGGGGGGGGAGGGTGCGGGCCCTTGACATAAGATTTCCTGGTGGGCCCCAGCCACCCCAGTCCGACACTGAGATGTGCTCACAAAATCATTTTTTTGTGGACATAGTCAAGAAGAAATTAAAGAGAACATTAATGAGTCGGTAGCAGTTACATATGTGAGTGCTGGTTCTGACCCCAGGGGCAGTCAGCACTAATATGGTCCCTGCTCAGTATCCTGTCTAGCACTTAACATGAGGACTTAGCATTTTCTGAGCAAAAGGTTAATATTCATGAGCCACTACCCCCTGGCAAGTGACTGGTAACATAGGGCAATTTTACACAGACCCTAAGCCAGGGGTCCCCAACCATTTTCCAAGTGAGCAACATTCAATGCAAGCATATAAACTGTTCCTGGGTGGTGCAAAATAAGAACTGTGATTGGCTATTTGGTATCCCCTATGTTGACTGGCAGCCTACAGGAGACTCTGTTTGGCAGTGCACTGGGGTTTTATGCAGCCAAAACTTACCTCCAAACCAGGAATTCAAAAACAAGCACCTGCTATGATGCCACTGGGAGCAACATACAAGGGGTTGGTGAGCAACATGTTGGTTGAGGATCAATGCCTTGAACACTGTATGAAAGGGAGTCATCTCAGAAACATTGATGATACTGTAATATGCTCATGTCAAACATGGAGATTTGTGGTTTCACTAAGGGTCATGCTACGTGGGGCAATTTTGAGTTTTCTGTCACCTCACTAGTTTGTAGCTCTGGAACCAGAATGCTCCAAATCATCACTCCATTAGTTTTTAATTTAAAGTGCCTGAAAGCCAAAGGTGCAACTTTATTTTTTTTTCTCTGAAGACCCCTGGACAAACTTGTTCAAACTGAGATAATAAGATCTTTATATACAAACATCTTCCTTCCTTAAGCTGCAGGATTTGTAGGCCTTGAGCAAAGGAGCAGCTCATTTCACTCAGGGCTTTTCTGTGAACTTTTAATATAGATCTGTGCCTAGCTACCTAGCACCTGTACCTAGCATTTGTTTTTAGATGGGGTCAGTGACCCTCATTTGAAAGCTGGAAAGAGTCAGAAAAAGAGGGCAAATAAATAAAAAAACTATAATAAAAAAGGTCAAGTGAAAAGTTGTTAGAATGAGCTGAGCCAGCTCTTTAAAGAGGGTTCATTTTTAAGTTATTTTTTTAGTATGTTATAGAATGGCCAATTCTAAGCAATACTTAAATTGGTCTTCATTATATGTTTTTATATATTTTTAATTATTTGCCTTCTTATTCTGACTCTTTCCAGGGGGGGGGGGGTCTAAAAAACAAATGCTCTGTATATACAATACATTTAATTGTTATTGCTATATTTTATTACTCATCTTTCTATTCAGGCCCTCTCCTATAGATATTCCAGGTTATTATTCAAATCGATGCATGGTAACTTTGACTAATAAAAAATGAAAGCTCTACCTCTGGAATTGCCCTAAGCTGAAAAAAGTTTGGCTACTTCTGGAGAATTATCTGAACCACAAGTTGAAGCTTCATATTAAATGAAGCCCAAAATTGGTGTTACTCCACCAAAACTCTACAGATAAGGATTTACATGGACATCTTTATGTAATAAGTAACTTATTTTAACCTGGTGTCAGAGCCGGGCCAGGCCGGCCAGGCACCCTAGGCAACCTGGCCGACCACATTGATGTCTGGGTGTGCGCATGCGCAAACTGACTCGCACGTACGTGAAAGGACTTTGGCGCACATGCACGAACCAATGCTGTTGCGCATGTAGACATGGACGCGGAAGCGCGAGCCAACAGTCCAGAGAGGGGACCCGACCAGGAATAAGAGCCAGAGAAGGTACGCGACTTGCGCCCCCCAGCTTTGCGCCCTAGGCACGTGCCTACTCTGCCTACCCTATTGTTTACAGCTGCTACTAAGAAATTACTATTCTCAAATTGGTTGTCAGAAACTACTCCTTTACTTACAGATATTCAGTCTCTTCTAAATAATTTTTGTTGGCAAGAAGCAATAAGGATTAAATCAGAAGATCCCTCTCACATATGTATATTTACAGAAACTTGGTCAATATACTGGGATCAAATAGATTCTAAATTCAAAATCTTGAATCCTTGACTGGCTCAAGAAATAGACTAAAATGTAGTGGCAAAATCTATTTGTCCATTATGAATTGGATTCTTAACTAGGGATGTAGCGAACGTCGGAAAAAAAGTTCGCGAACATATTCGCGAACTTGCGCAAAAACGCGAGCGGTTCGCGAACGGTTCGCGAACCCCATAGACTTCAATGGGAAGGCGAACTTTAACATCTAGAAAAGACATTTCTGGCCAGAAAAATGATTTTAAAGTTGTTTAAAGGGTGCAACGACCTGGACAGTGGCATGCCAGAGGGGGATCAAGGGCAAAAATGTATCTGAAAAATCTGCCTGTGTGTGCTTGGAAGAGATAGTGTAGGGGGAGAGCTGTTAGTGATTTCAGGGACAGATGATAGTAAGTTTGCTGGCTAGTAATCTGCTTGATACTGCTCTGTATTGGAGGGACAGAAGTCTGCAGGGATTTGAGGGACATTTTAGCTTAGGTAGCTTTGCTGGCTAGTAATCTGCTGTTCTCTTTAAACAACTGCCATACGTTGACCTTGTAGGCATTGTTTGCCCAGTTTTTTTGGACGCAGCCACTGAAGCACAGTTGCCAGAAAAAATATGCCATATAAATGCTGAAAATAGTCATTTTTCGCCATACGTTGACCTTGTAGACATTGTTTGCCCAGTTTTTTTGGACGCAGCCACTGAAGCACAGTTGCCAGAAAAATTATGCCATATAAATGCTGAAAATATAAATTTTTTTGGTTGCAGCCACTGAAGCACAGAGGCCAGAAAAATTATGCCATATAAATGCAGAAAATATGCATTTTTTTGGTCGCAGCCACTGAAGCACAGTTGACAGAAAAATTATGCCATATAAATGCTGAAAATATAAACTTTTTTGGTTGCAGCCACTGAAGCACAGAGGCCAGAAAAATTATGCCATATAAATGCAGAAAACATGCATTTTTTTGGTCGCAGCCACTGAAGCACAGTTGACAGAAAAATTATGCCATATAAATGCTGAAAATATAAATTTTTTTGGTTGCAGCCACTGAAGCACAGAGGCCAGAAAAATTATGCCATATAAATGCAGAAAATATGCATTTTTTTGGTCGCAGCCACTGAAGCACAGTTGCCAGAAAAAATATGCCATATAAATGCTGAAAATAGTCATTTTTTGCCATATACGTTGAGTCAACGTATGGCAAAAAATGACTATTTTCAGCATTTATATGGCATATTTTTTCTGGCCTCTGTGCTTCAGTGGCTGCGGCCAAAAAAACTGGGCAAACAATGCCTACAAGGTCAACGTCGTTGACCTTGTAGGCATTGTTTGCCCAGTTTTTTTGGCCGCAGCCACTGAAGCACAGAGGCCAGAAAAAATATGCCATATAAATGCTGAAAATAGTCATTTTTTTGGTCGCAGCCACTGAAGCACAGTTGCCAGAAAAATTATGCCATATAAATGCTGAAAATATAAATTTTTTTGGTTGCAGCCACTGAAGCACAGAGGCCAGAAAAATTATGCCATATAAATGCAGAAAATATGCATTTTTTTGGTTGCAGCCACTGAAGCACAGAGGCCAGAAAAATTATGCCATATAAATGCAGAAAATATGCATTTTTTTGGATGCAGCCACTGAAGCACAGTTGCCAGAAAAAATATGCCATATAAATGCTGAAAATAGTCATTTTTTGCCATACGTTGACCTTGTAGACATTGTTTGCCCAGTTTTTTTGGTTGCAGCCACTGAAGCACAGAGGCCAGAAAAAATTAAACCAGTAGGGTTTGCACCCTAGTTTGTAACGGTGGCGGAGGGAGGAGGAGGACGCTAAAGGACAGCTGTGTGTGGAGTCATGAGGCTTGAAGAGAAGGACAGCTGCATAGAAGTCAGAACAAGTCTTCCGGCGTGCAGTAACCCTCCGAGATCCACCCCTCATTCATTTTAATAAAGGTCAGGTAATCGACACTTTTGTGACCTAGGCGAGTTCTCTTCTCAGTTACAATCCCTCCTGCTGCACTGAAGGTCCTTTCTGAGAGCACACTTGAGGCTGGGCAAGACAAGAGGTTCATGGCAAATTGTGACAGCTCTGGCCACAGATCAAGCCTGCGCACCCAGTAGTCCAGGGGTTCATCGCTCCTCAGAGTGTCGATATCTGCAGTTAATGCCAGGTAGTCCGCTACCTGCCGGTCGAGGCGTTCTTTGAGGGTGGATCCAGAAGGGTTGTGGCGCTGCCTTGGACAGAAAAACATTTGCATGTCTGACGTTACAGACTGGCCAAAGGGCTTTGTCCTTGCAGGTGTGCTCGTGGCAGGATTACTGGCACCTCTGCCCCTGGAATGTTGATGAGTTCCTGAAGTGACATCACCCTTAAAAGCATTGTACAACATGTTTTGCAGGCTGGTTTGTAAATGCCGCATCTTTTCGGACTTGTGGTATGTTGGTAACATTTCTGACACTTTATGCTTGTACCGAGGGTCTAGTAGCGTTGCGACCCAGTACAGGTCCTTCTCCTTAAGCCTCTTGATACGGGGGTCCTTCAACAGGCATGACAGCATGAAAGACCCCATTCTCACAAGGTTGGATGCAGAGCTATCCATCTCCGCTTCCTCATTATCAAGGACTGCATCATCCACGGTCTCCTCCCCCCAGCCACGTACAAGACCAGGGGTCCCCAAAAGGTCACCACTAGCCCCCTGGGAAGCCTGCTCCTGTTGGTCCTCCTCCTCCTCCTCCACAAAGCCACCTTCCTCCTCTGACTCCACTTCTGGCACCTCTCCCTGCGTTGCAGCAGGTGCCTGGGTTCGTTCTGGTGATTCCGACCAGAAATCGTGCGCTTCCAGCTCCTCGTCACGCTGGTCTACAGCCTCATCTGTCACTCGTCGCACGGCACGCTCCAGGAAGAAAGCGAAGGGTATTAGGTCGCTGATGGTGCCTTCGGTGCGACTGACCATATTTGTCACCTCTTCAAAAGGTCGCATGAGCCTGCAGGCATCGCGCATAAGCACCCAGTAACGGGGGAAAAAAATCCCCAGCTGTGCAGATCCAGTCCTACCACCCAGTTCAAAAAGGTACTCGTTGACGGCCCTTTGTTGTTGCAGCAGACGTTCCAACATAAGGAGCGTTGAATTCCAGCGAGTCTGGCTGTCAGAAATCAAACGCCTGACTGGCATGTTGTAGCGCTGCTGAATGTCAGCAAGGCGTGCCATGGCTGTGTAGGAACGTCTGAAATGGGCCGACACCTTTCTGGACTGTGTGAGAACGTCCTGGAATCCTGGGTACTTGGAGACAAAACGTTGGACTATTAAATTTAACACATGTGCCATGCAGGGCACATGTGTTAAATTGCCTAGTCTCAACGCTGCCAACAGATTGCTTCCATTGTCACACACCACTTTTCCGATCTGCAGTTGGTGTGGGGTCAGCCACCGATCGGCCTGTGACTGCAGAGATGACAGGAGTACAGATCCGGTATGGTTTTTGCTTTCCAGGCACGTCATCCCCAAGACAGCGTGACAACGGCGTACCTGGCACGTCGAATAGCCTAGGGGGAGCTGGGGGTGCACAGGTGTGGAGGAGGAGAAGGAGGACCCAGCAGCAGAGTAAGAAGAAGAAGAAGACGAGGTAGAGAGCGATGGAGGAGTAGAGGTGGTGGCAGAACCTCGTGCAATCCGTGGCGGTGACACCAACTCCACTGTTGTTGTTGAGCTACCCATTCCCTGCTTCCCAGCCATTACCAAGTTCACCCAGTGGGCAGTGTAGGTGACATACCTGCCCTGACCATGCTTGGAGGACCATGCGTCAGTAGTCATATGGACCTTTGGCCCAACACTAAGTGACAGAGATGCGGTAACTTGGCTCTGCACATGTTGGTACAGGTGTGGTATTCCCTTTTTAGAAAAAAAATTGCGGCTGGGTACCTTCCACTGCGGTGTCCCAATTGCTACAAATTTGCGGAAGGCCTCAGAGTCCACCAGCTGGTATGGTAAAAGCTGGCGGGCTAAGAGTGCAGACAAGCCAGCTGTCAGACGCCGGGCAAGGGGGTGACAGTCAGACATTGGCTTCTTACGCTCAAACATGGCCTTCACAGAAACTTGGCTGGTGGCAGATGACTGGGAATGGGAACAGGTGGTCAAGGTGGAAGGCGGAGTGGAGGGTGGTTCAGACGGGTCAAGGAGAGCAGAGGTAGAGCAGTAAGATGCTGGACCAGAAGGAGTGTGGCTTTTAGTTTGCCTGTTGCCTTTGAGGTGTTGCTCCCAAAGTGCTTTGTGCTTGCCGCTCATGTGCCTTCGCATAGAAGTTGTACCTATGTGGCTGTTGGGCTTACCAAGGCTCAGTTTCTGACTGCACTCATTGCAAATTACAATGCTTTTGTCAGAGGCACACACATTAAAAAAATCCCACACTGCTGACTTTTTGGAAGTGTGCGATCTGGCGGTAACAGTAGAAGTTGGCGGAGTTGGCGGTATTGGCGGCAATGGCGGGTGCGTTGGCCGGCTGAACACAGGTGCCGATACATGTTGTTGCCCTGCTGATCCCTGCGGGCTGTCCTCCCTGCTTCTTCTAAGTCTTATTCTCCTACTGCCTCTCTGACTCTCCGTCTCTCCATCTGAACTACCCTCCTCTTGCTCTCTTCTACTAGGCACCCACAAAACATCAATCTCCTCATCATCATTCTCCTCAGATGCATCAATTTCTTCTGACACATCACAGAAGGAAGCAGCAGCGGGGACCTCCTCCTCATCACTCATTATGTCCATCTCTATCGTGTTCTCTGCCAGAATTAAATCTGGTGTAAGGTCCTCATCTCCTTCATCTTCTTCTGGCAATAATGGTTGCGCATTACTCAGTTCAAGAAACTCATTGGAAAATAACTCCTCTGACCCCAGTGAAGAAGGGGCACCGGTGGTGGAGGAAGTGTTACGTGGGGTGGCCATAGCAGTGGAGGATGAGGAGGATGTTGTGGTAAAGTTAGAAACGGTAGAGGATGGGGTGTGCTGTGTAAGCCAGTCAACTACCTCTTCAGCATTTTGGGAGTTCAGGGTCATTGGCTTTTTAAAACTGGGCAATTTGCTAGGGCCACAGGATTGCATAGCAGCACGGCCCCTAGCACGGCCTCTGCGTGGCGGCCTGCCTTTGCCTGGCATTATTTTTAAAAAAACAACAACAACAACAAAAACTCAGTTGGTTTTTCTGGAAACGATAATACACACAGCTAGATGGCGGGTTGAAGAAAACACTGTGCAAATAATGCCTACAAAGTCAACGTATACACTACTACAGCGGTGGATACGGATTACGTAAAATATATGAATGCTGCTTGAAAAAAAGTAACTCAAGTGGTTTTTCTAGAGACGATAATATTATCAATATTTAGACAAAATGTGAACAAGGTCACACAGCTCGATGGCGGGTTGAAGAAAACAGTGTGCAAATAATGCCTACAAGGTCAACGTATACACTACTACAGCGGTGGATACGGATTACGTAAAATATATGAATGCTGCTTGAAAAAAAGTAACTCAAGTGGTTTTTCTAGAGACGATAATATTATCAATATTTAGACAAAATGTGAACAAGCTCACACAGCTCGATGGCGGGTTGAAGAAAACAGTGTGCAAATAATGCCTACAAGGTCAACGTATACACTACTACAGCGGTGGATACGGATTACGTAAAATATATGAATGCTGCTTGAAAAAGTGACTCCGGTGTTTTTTCTGGAGACGGTAATATTATGGATATTTAGACAGAATGGGAACAAGGTCACACAGCTCGATGGCGGGTTGAAGAAAACAGTGTGCAAATAATGCCTACAAGGCCAACGTATACACTACTACAGCGGTGGATACGGATTACGTAAAATATATGAATGCTGCTTGAAAAAAGTGACTCCGGTGTTTTTTCTGGAGACGGTAATATTATGGATATTTAGACAGAATGGGAACAAGGTCACACAGCTCGATGGCGGGTTGAAGAAAACAGTGTGCAAATAATGCCTACAAGGTCAACGTATACACTACTACAGCGGTGGATACGGATTACGTAAAATATATGAATGCTGCTTGAAAAAAAGTAACTCAAGTGGTTTTTCTAGAGACGATAATATTATCAATATTTAGACAAAATGTGAACAAGCTCACACAGCTCGATGGCGGGTTGAAGAAAACACTCTGCAAATAATGCCTACAAGGCCAACGTATACACTACTACAGCGGTGGATACGGATTACGTAAAATATATGAATGCTGCTTGAAAAAAGTGACTCCGGTGTTTTTTCTGGAGACGGTAATATTATGGATATTTAGACAGAATGGGAACAAGGTCACACAGCTCGATGGCGGGTTGAAGAAAACAGTGTGCAAATAATGCCTACAAGGTCAACGTATACACTACTACAGCGGTGGATACGGATTACGTAAAATATATGAATGCTGCTTGAAAAAAAGTAACTCAAGTGGTTTTTCTAGAGACGATAATATTATCAATATTTAGACAAAATGTGAACAAGCTCACACAGCTCGATGGCGGGTTGAAGAAAACACTGTGCAAATAATGCCTACAAGGCCAACGTATACACTACTACAGCGGTGGATACGGATTACGTAAAATATATGAATGCTGCTTGAAAAAAGTGACTCCGGTGTTTTTTCTGGAGACGGTAATATTATGGATATTTAGACAGAATGGGAACAAGGTCACACAGCTCGATGGCGGGTTGAAGAAAACAGTGTGCAAATAATGCCTACAAGGCCAACGTATACACTACTACAGCGGTGGATACGGATTACGTAAAATATATGAATGCTGCTTGAAAAAAGTGACTCCGGTGTTTTTTCTGGAGACGGTAATATTATGGATATTTAGACAGAATGGGAACAAGGTCACACAGCTCGATGGCGGGTTGAAGAAAACAGTGTGCAAATAATGCCTACAAGGCCAACGTATACACTACTACAGCGGTGGATACGGATTACGTAAAATATATGAATGCTGCTTGAAAAAAGTGACTCCGGTGTTTTTTCTGGAGACGGTAATATTATGGATATTTAGACAGAATGTGAACAAGGTCACACAGCTAGATGGCGGGTTGAAGAAAACACTGTGCAAATAATGCCTACAAGGTCAACGTATACACTACTACAGCGGTGGATACGGATTACGTAAAATATATTATGGCTGCTTGAAAAAAGTCACTCCGGTGTTTTTTCTGGAGACGGTAATATTATGGATATTTAGACAGAATGTGAACAAGGTCACACAGCTAGATGGCGGGTTGAAGAAAACACTGTGCAAATAATGCCTACAAGGTCAACGTATACACTACTACAGCGGTGGATACGGATTACGTAAAATATATTATGGCTGCTTGAAAAAAGTCACTCCGGTGTTTTTTCTGGAGACGGTAATATTATGGATATTTAGACAGAATGTGAACAAGGTCACACAGCTAGGTGGCGGGTTGAAGAAAACACTGTGCAAATAATGCCTACAAGGTCAACGTATACACTACTACAGCGGTGGATACGGATTACGTAAAATATATTATGGCTGCTTGAAAAAAGTCACTCCGGTGTTTTTTCTGGAGACGGTAATATTATGGATATTTAGACAGAATGTGAACAAGGTCACACAGCTAGATGGCGGGTTGAAGAAAACACTGTGCAAATAATGCCTACAGGGCAAATAATGCCTAAAAGGTCAACTTATACACTACTACAGCGGTAGTAAAATAAAAAAAAGTAAAATAAAAAAAAATGAATATTAAAAAAAAAAATTAAAGTTGGTGCTGCTGAACTACTAGGAGCAGCAGATTAGCACACCAGTCCCACTCCCCAACACTGCTAGACTAATAGCACTGGGCTCTTATAGTAGTAGTAGTAGTAGTAGTAGTAAAACAACAAAAAAATAAATAAAAGCAGTCCTTACAAGGACTACTGTTATTGCAGCAGTCAGCAGATGAGATCAGAAGCAGGACAGCTGCCCACTGCAGCTACATACAGAGCACTGCAGTAGAAGGTAGATTACTAGCCAGCAAAGCTACCTAAGCTTAAATGTCCCTCAAACCCCTGCAGACTTCTGTCCCTCCAATAACAGAGCAGTATCAAAACGATTACTAGCCAGCAAACTTTCAACTGTCCCTGAAATCACTAACAGGCAGCAGCTCTCTCCCTACACTATCTCTTCAGCACACACAGGCAGAGTGAAAAAACGCTGCAGGGCTTCGGTTTTTATAGGGAAGGGGAGTGGTCCAGGGGAGAGCTTCCTGATTGGCTGCCATGTACCTGCTGGTCTGGGGTGAGAGGGCAAAAAAAAGCGCCAACAATGGCGAACCCAAAATGGCGAACGTCGCGCGACGTTCGCGAACTTCCGGCGAGCGCGAACACCCGATGTTCGCGCGAACAAGTTCGCCGGCGAACAGTTCGCGACATCTCTATTCTTAACTTCATTTTTTTCACATTCCTAACAGAACGAATATATCACTGGTGCTTAATATTCACTGAACGTTGTTAGGTTGGCTAGTTGCTAGGTTGTTCGATTTAGAACTTGTTTTTGTTACTTTGCTTTCATTTTATTTTTACTTTTCCCTTTTAATGTAAATGAGACACGGCAATTATTAACATTATTGTATTCCTGTTCTGTACATCGAGTCTCCATAACCAGTTTGGAGATGTCTTATTGTACTTTGCATTTTTGTTAAATTCCTACTTGTTTTGGTTTGAAAACTCAATAAAAACATTTAAACCACAAACCAGTTGCACATTGTCTCAGAATATTACTCTCTACATAATACTAAAAGTTAACTCAAAGGTGAACAACCCCTGTAATTAAAACAATAGACAAAATGTTGTTCACCAAATGCCCTATTCATTGAGCTTCTGCAGAAAATGGTTGTATGCTCTCACTCTATACTCTTGTCTCTTTACATTTATTTCTTTATTGCTCATTGTGTCCAAATCATGATGAAATTTTTCACACTTCTGTACCAGATTTCTAGATTTCTTTTTTACACGGCACATTGAGTCCAAACCCATCTCTTACACATATCACATTATGCAGGATGTCATACTCTGAAAACGATGATATATTTGTCCTAACATAGTGAAAGTCATCCTGCAGGTGTATCCAAACCATCCAATTTGTGTTTTCATTCACAGCTACTGATCATGTTGATAGGGACATTGAAATATATGATTCTCTTGTTCCGCGTCAGTGCAGAAAAACACAAATAATCTTTAGAGACCAAACATATTTGCTTTCCTTGTAAATTGCACATCAGACTCTTTCTAATCTCACAATATGAAATGTATAAATCCAATTATCACTACTATACAGACTGATATTATATGAAATACATTTATGCTTTAACACTAACCAGGGCTGAACTAGGGGTAGGCAGAGTAGACACATGCCTGATATGAGTTCTATCTGTCAGAAGGACCATTTGAATATGGTGTCATTTTTGTTGGTGTTATTCATGCCATTAAGCTTGCATTAATAATGTCAAATTCAAAAAGACAGAGTTACATTTTGAAATTATTTCAATTTTTGATGTTAAAAAAGTTTTTTTTTGTAAAGGGTGGCCTAAAAGATTGCTATTCCAACGTATGTAACCCCAATATTGTCTTAAAGGCACATTTGTTAATTCTCCCCAGCATTTCATTATTTTTGCTATACATGGGCAGTAGCTCCACAGATGAGACAGCATATCCCATGTATACAGTATAAGAATTGCTCTTAGTAGGATCATACATGGGATTATTTGCTTGCGTGGCCACTTTAACGGATAAATTAATGAATACTGCAATTAATTAATTGCAGTATTAATTTATTTATCAGTTGGTTCGATAAAACGTTAAGAGCAAACATAATTAATTTTTGAATTAATTGGAGTTTTATACAGTATTGGCACTTATAATGGATTAAGTTGATTGAAATAATTGCGATTAACTCCTGGTTTGCTATCAATTGTTTATGGCGCTGTGGGTTTAACTCGGAATAAAACAAATAAACAATGAAAACAAATTACATTTTTCTTTTTATAAAAACGTTTTATTGGGGGTTTTTTAAGGTGAATATTACACGTGGCACATTATATACATTCATTATACAGCAAGGTGAAGCTGAACTTATTTTATCTCAACAATAAGCAACATTGTAATTTTCACAATTCATATAACCTGGTGTTATCAGCTTATCCTTGAGACTTATAACAAAGTATCAAGTTGGTTAATTTAAGCAGATAAGGTTGTCTATTTAAACGTATACAATAAATATAAACTAAGTAACCATTATCATTGTGAGAAATATTAACTAAATACAAGAGGTCTGGTGAATCTGATACAGTCACAAACAAGGTTCTTTTTCTTTCTTTTTTCTTCTTTATTGACATATAATTGAGCCCCAAGAAAATACCAGTTGGTGGGGCCATAATTTGAACCCATACACAGGCCAATAAACTGTTAACTTGGCCAGGAGTTGGCAACTAATGTTGGCCCATACATTTCCCATGCATGGCCGTGGTTACATTAATTACAGAGCCAAGCAATTTCTGTGTCAATGCCATAAGATATACATTTTTTTTGAGAGCTGAAAGAGTCAGAAGAAGAAGGAACATCATTCAAAAACTATATAAAAAAAATAATGAAGACCAATAGAAAAGTTGGTAAGGAATTAGTCATTCTATAATATATTAAAAGTTTACTTAAAGATCATCCACCCCTATTATTGGGCAGAGCAAAATTATAAAGCAGCTAAAGTTGGGTATTATCATTTTTATTGGGGAAGGCAGTGGCCACAGCAAAGTCTTTTCAGAAATATAATTTTTGCAGTAACATCTAAGTCAGGCCTACAGAGCCTTCTGCATCCTAGGGCTCCCAGTAATCACGCTGTCTATATACTTTGTTTTTCAATGTCTTCAAGTTCATTGTCTAGAAACAACCAAACTGTCAGGTAAAAGTCTTTTTATTTTCTGCATTTTACTTCTTACCTGCTTTAAGAAAAAAAAAAATTTCAGAAAACCAATTTCTTTTAATATCCTTGGACGCCAGCTAGCAGGTTCAGTTATTTATTCATTTAACTTTCTTTAATCTCCTTTGCACTGTCGTCAGCCCTGTATGTGATAGATATAATTGTGTAGCTCTGGTCTTTTCAAAGATTTCAGCCTTCAGCTGTCGCTCAGTGCATGTGGAAGAAAGGGTGTAATTGCTCTGCTTTTTCCTTATTCTCACTAATCAGCTTACCTATAACCTTTTTGAAAGCGCCTCTATTCTGTTTTATCATTTCCTGGGGTGTTATTATACCTGGAGAAGTTTTTGCTGCGCACTCATCTGTTTTGTAATACTTCTTTCACCGACTGTTTTTAGATAGACGTTTGTTCTTTAACATTATCAATTGCAACAGTTATTTTTAACAGGTTTGCTGTCATTTCTGGTATAAATATTGACTATCTGAATTGTATGGCCTTCATCTGTACACAGCATGGCCTTCAGCTGCATGCATAGGCAAAACGATTTAAAAAACCCCCAAGATAACATTTTATTCTGTGTTAAGAGAAAAGATTGTGTTTATGAACTCGCCCATTTTGCTATGCAAATTTTTTTTTAAAAAATGTCAAATAATGCCAAATGGAGTCAATGGGAAGACATCTAGGGGGCTGATTTACTAACAATCAAATTTTAATGTTTTCAACGAATCTCTAAAAATTTTCCTATTTTCTTTTAAATCTCTAAAATTTCAAGATTTATTAAACTGGGTTATTAACTAAAATCTGAATTTTTCCGATTAATTAAAAAAAAAAAATCAGACTAAAATAGAATCCATGATTTACCCTTATTTTTCATAAAAAAAAACCACAAAAAACTGACTTTTCCGGCAACCGCAACTTTTTCGGATTGTCGCACGAAAAATCCAAATTTTTCAGATTTGACGTCTGAAAAGTCAGAATGTTTCGTTAAAACGACAGAAAAGCCAGAATTTGGATTATCGTACGAAAACCCAGCGCAGACAATTATATCTTCAAATCGCTAATAGGACCTCTGCCATTGACTTCTTCAGGAACCTGACAAGTTGAAGATGGAGTATTTTCGGATTGTGACTTTTTGCATCCTCAGGGTATAATAAAGCTTGAAAAATTCGAGGTTTTTTTCCACAAAAAAATTCCAATTTTATAGCAAAAAAACTCAAAATTTTCGAGTTTTTACCATTCAGACTTTAATAAATAACCCCCTAAGTGTAAAAACCACAAAAACCTCTTATACAAAACTTAGGCAAGTAAAAGTTGTCAAAGTCTTATAATGTAAAATCAATTCGGACTTTTTGAGTTTTTCGGATTTTTTGAGGTTTTACAGGTATTTGTTATTTTTTTCGGATCGTTCACCATTATTTTCCGTTCGTACTTCTTATTCGGATCTTTAATAAATATCATGACATTGTTGTTTTAGAGAAAGTGAGTTTAGTCGTGGTCTCAAAAACCTCTAAAACTCTAAAATTCGTGTTTTTTCGCTGCAAAACAAAATGCATGGAGAAATTCTATGACGTTGACTTTTTTTTTTAAATTTTAATTTTATTTGCTAATATTCCATAGGGTCAGGGAAGGTGAATTGAAAAAATCCTTATATTTTTATATCGTATTTACTTGTCTCATACCATACACGTAGCACTGCTTAGATACCAAAATAAGAGTTTTTATTCTGCGATAAGGCATCATGGGCGGAGACATGCAAATTACTCCTTTATGTCCCTTTGGCCAACTACGCATCCAGAACCACTGGTTTATAGCACAGATACAGCCTAATGGTTCAGAGCCATATATCCATTAAAATTTTGCTAATGAGGGTGAACCTGCCCTTTAAGCTGTGAGTCTCAATTCCCCCAAGAAACCTGCTTTTCTTATTAGTTACAATTGTATCTAAGTGCAGGTGCTGAGTATTATAGGCTCTCTGCCAAAATCTGCTTATCTAATTACATTTCAGAAACTTTGTATCTTATTCTGGTGTTCAGTGCAGGAAATCAAAGAGATATCGGGCTATATGTTTTTGGAGTGTGGGAGGAAACTGAAGGACACAAAAGAAACCCACACAATCATATAGAGAACATACAAACTCCTTGCAGACCCTAGGACACCCCTGTAAGGCAGCAATGCTAACCACAGAACCCTGGTTTGTTTATTTAGTCATATAAATTTGTATGGCATTTGTAAAATTTATATTTAAGAAATGCTAATGAGTGCAAATAAAGCATTCTATTATTCTGTATATTCTCTGTGTTACAGGGGACATATAAGGAATCATTTACATGTAAATATTTAATTAGTAAATAAACTATTAGGATTATTTTGCCATCAAAATGCACCTTAGTTACCATCAAGTACAAGGTAAAGGTATGGTATCAGTTATCCGCAAACCCATTATCCAGAAAGCCACAAATTACGGGAAGAACATCTCCTGTAAACTCCATTTTAATCAAATAATTTAAATTAAACTAAAAATGATTTCCTTTGATCCCAGCTAAGATATGATTAACCCTTTAAGTGCCAGCAGAATTTCACATTTTGGTTACGCGAAATGCCAGCCGTTTTTGAAACATTTTGTGCTCTCTCACTTTAGGGGCATTTTCTGAGGGGAAACCTATAGTTTACCTAGGAAAACTATACATTGTTTTTTTCGGTAGAAACTGAGCTTTCTAAATCTGCCGGAGTTTTCATGTATTTCCACCTGTGCAAAAAAATTTATAGTGCTAAATACCAAAAAAAAATGAAAAATTACCATTTTTCATCGTATATCAATTTATACCAGAAAAATATTTCATTTTAGGGATGAAAATCCAACTGATTTGGAAAGCCTTATGTCTCTCGAACGTGCCAATACCAGATATGTATAGTTTTAGGGAGATTTAGGATTTCTGTACAGCAAAAACTCCCGGCAGTATATTACCGAATTTTGAAAGCACTAAGGCAGAAAACGGCATGCTTTAGATTCCAAGGCAAAAAATCCTGAAACCGTAGGTTTACCCCAGAAAACCATACATTTTTGAAAAGTACACATTCTGCCGATTACAAAATGGGTAACTATGTCTCTCTACTCCCAACTACCAAACATAAAAGCTTGTCTGAAAATAGCGGTTTTTCAAAAAAAAATTCAAAATTCTGAAAAATCATTTCAAAGGTTTTATTTTGCTGCTCCGCATATCCCAAACTATATTAGGTACCAAGAAAAAGCACCTGAAATATGATTGCCAGGGGTCCACTGAACAGTTTGATACCCATTATGCATAGGTTTACCAAAGTATCTGGCATTTAGAGACACCAATATGAAGTTAGCACATCCAAATTGATCAGGACTTTACTTCAGCTACTGAGAAATCAACACATTGACTGCATTTTTTGTGGGGTAAAAACACAGAAATATATGTTTACCCCCCAAACCCATATATTTTTGGAAAGTACACATTCTACTGAATCTAAAATGGGTACCCATGCCTTTCTGCTCCAAACTACTGAGTCGCAAGGCTTTCCCAAAATTGTCGGTTTTGGTGAAATATCTGAAAATTGCCTCAAACCTTCAACTTCCCAGCACCATATCGCCCATGTATCATTACGTACTAAGAAAAAGCACCCTAAATATGATTGCCAGGGTTCCTCTGAACATTTTGGTGGTCATTGTTCATAAGTTTACCAAAGTATCTGGCATTTAGAGGCCCCAAAATGAAGTTAGCGCATACAAACAGTCCCGTGGGTAACTTCAGCTAATGAAAGATCAACACACAGGAGAAAGCTCTCTGTTTAGTGCTGAATTAAGCATTGAAATTCCTGTTTGAGACAGGATTTTTTGTTATCACTTGGTGTGTGAATGTGTTGTCCACTTGGTGGGTGAAATTTGGGAAGTTTTGAGTTGATTTTCTTTACTAAAAATCGATTTTTCTTTTGACCCTGAAGGTGAGTGATTCTTAGCTCAGTTCCCTTCACTTGCTCTGGGCTACAAACTCACTGTTAGATCCCCTACCCCTCCCCCGCACCTGGGTGTCAGTTTCATTTGCATTTTTCTCTTGTTTCAGCACAAATTGTTTAATTTTTGTACAGATTGAGTGGATATTTTGATTTTGCACTCAGTTCTGTGAGGAGAGAAAGCTAAAGGGAGAAGGATTTAATATAAGTATAAATATAAAATCTTTTCCAGCAGCAGCAGTGCAGCTCCCAGGCACCTGCTCACATTAACCCTCTCCCTGCCACAGCTTCTCAACTTAAAACTTACTTTTTTGTTAATCAATAGTATAAAGCTTTCTTTTTGTGTGGTGTTGTGTAAAATAATGGGAGGGAATAAAAAGGAAAGTTATAAAAAAACATCTCTTGGTTCTAAAGCAAAAGGACCTGAAAAACCCAGCTGTAGCTCTGCAAGGAAACACCAGTCAGAGCCCATGTCAAAAAGCCCCATTGCCTCTACTTCTGCTGCTGCTGCCAATGTGACCCCTGCTAAAACATTTGCACACGCGGTAGCTACTGGCAGCAACCCTAGCCAAGTCACTGCTGGGGTAGAGAAGCTCACAAGGAAGCATGGGGTCAGATGCCTAATGTCAAGCACTCATGGCATAGAGGCTTATATAAAGGCTGCAGCTGAAGTGGTGGGCCACTCTGCAGTAGTGGCAGCAAGTAAAATGTATGGGAAAGCCATAATCTTTGCCCGTACTCTAACTGCAGTGCATACTCTGGTACAGAGGGGTATCACAGTGGGAGGGAGTTATGTCCCTGTAGAACCCCTAGAAGGATTGGGCACAAGGGTGGTTTTATCTAATGTGCCCCCCTTCCTGCAAGACCACTTATTGTACCCCCACCTGCAAGCCCTTGGGGAGTTAAAATCAAATATGTCTAGAATTCCCCTGGGATGTAAGGAGAGCAGACTGAGGCACGTCCTTTCCTTTAAAAGGCAGGTGCAACTACTTTTACCTCGGGGGCAAGACACTATTGAGGGGTCTTTCGGGGTTCCATTTGAAGGGGTGCTGTATAAAATTTTTTACAGCACAGAGGAAGTGAGGTGCTTCCTTTGCAAGAACCTGGGGCACACTCGCCAGAGTTGCCCCAAAGGGCAAATTAAGACCACAGCCCCTGTTCCTGCTCCCAGTGCCTCAAATAAAACATCTTATCCTGCTGGGACTATTTCAGCAGGGTCCTCAAAGGGGATATCTCCTTCACTAAAGGAGGTGGCTGTTACACAACCCACCTCTACAACATCCAAACCTCCTCCTTCTTCACTGAAGACATCTAAGGCTGCAGCATGTCTTACAATTGCGGCAAAAGAGAAGGGGGGAAAACACGTCAAAGCTTCCCCCAGGGTCACAGTTGTTCCTACCACAAAAAAGTGTACCCCTGTTATGGGCACCCCTGAAGGTGTGGGGGTACCCATGATTGCAACACCTGGTGGGGTTGGGGCAGATAGTGGCCTTTCCTCTTCAGATGCCAAGAAAAAGAGGAAATTTAAATCAAACTGGCTGGTACCTGAGGAATGGGCATCAGTGGTTAATGATGGAGCACCCCCATCCAAGGGTAAAAAGGGCAGCAAAACTTCTGCTCCTCATGTGGTGACATTGTCTGGCCCAACTGTTGGTCACGATCAACCTGTGTCAGACCATGCACTCTTGCCTCCAGACCAGGTGGGGAATAATGAGGTTAATGGTCTGCATGGCCTTGAACATGGCAGTGTTGGTTTCCCCACAGAGTCAGGGGTGCAGTATCTGCCTCAAAATCATTTGGAAGATCTTCCCTTGGAGTGTAAAGAGATACCTAATGAGACTCCTGCAGAGTGGGCAGTCAGTGTTCCTGAGGTGCTGATATTTGGCAAATGCAACCAGCCTCAGTTTTTAGTGCCTCAGGGTATTTCACTCCAGGAGGGGGAGAATATTGGGCTAACCCCCATACAGGACCCTGCAGATAAAACTGCTGGGAAGGATGGTGAGGGTGGAGTTGTAAATACGGTGGAGGGTAGCCAGACAACCTCTACTGTTCATGCTAAAATCTCTCCTCCCTTGTCTTCAACTGACCCAAATGTTATTGCCATCCAGAAAGCACAGGAGGTAGTAGAGAGGGCAGAGGCTAACCATCGAGCCTCCAAAGCTCTACCGGTTGCTGGGGAGCTAATTAGTTCTGTTGCTCCTGTGTCAAACACTTCCAAATGTGTTTCAAGTGAAGTTGAGGGAACACCTGAGCCATTGCAGGGTCTCCAGAAAAGTGATTCTGATACTTTTCCTGTAACAACTTGTGGAGAGATTCTCAAAGCTCTAGTGGAGAGGGGAGATTATCAATCCCTTAGCCAGGAAGAGCTCATGGATGAGGGGAACATCGAAGAGGAGGTTGACATAGGAGTGGCAAATCCTTCTACCCCAATCATCCCTGCTGAGGAACTCAAAAAGTTTCTTGAGAGCACCCTTGGTGTTAAATTAGAGAAGAAGATGCACATGGCTCTGGAGAAGTGGCATGATTTGCCTTTAGTTATCAATTCTGTGAGACAATACATTAAGGTCATAAAAGAGGCCAAGAACTATGGAACAGCGGAATATCTCCGTATAATGAAGTTTCACAAAAAATGTTTGTCTCATCAGACCTTGATGAAGGTTAAAGCACTTCCTAAGACTCAGTAATGGCTTTGAGTATAAGCACACTTAATACTAATGGCTGTCGGAATCCTTTCCGAATGTTTCAGGTACTCTCCTTTCTTCGTCAAGGAGGGTACTCTGTGAGTTTCCTCCAAGAGACCCACACCACTCCAGAGCTTGAAGCAAGCTGGAATCTGGAGTGGAAGGGAAGGGTCTTTTTTAATCACCTCACTTGGACATCATGCGGGGTGGTGACCCTTTTCTCAGATTCCTTCCAGCCAGAGGTCCTGAATGCTACCTCTGTCATCCCTGGCCGTCTATTGCATCTTCGGGTCCGGGAGTCAGGTAGAACATATAATCTAATGAATGTGTATGCTCCTACTACCGGACCAGAGAGGGCACGGTTCTTTGAAAGTTTGTCAGCCTACATGGAGACAATTGACTCTGATGAAGCCTTGATTATAGGGGGTGATTTTAATTACACCCTTGATGCTCGAGATCGCAATGTACCCAAGAAAAGAGACTCGTCTGAGTCCGTTTTGCGAGAACTAATTGCTCATTTCTCCTTGGTTGATGTCTGGAGAGAACAGAACCCAGAGACGGTTGCTTTTACCTATGTCAGGGTGAGAGATGGTCATGTTTCTCAATCCCGGATTGATAGGATATATATATCGAGCCATCTCATGTCACGAGCCCAGTCGAGCACCATTAGATTGGCACCATTCTCAGACCACAATTGTGTATCCCTGAGAATGTCAATCGCACCATCTCTGCCAAAAGCTGCTTACTGGCACTTTAACAACAGTTTATTAGAAGATGAGGGTTTTGCAAAGTCAGTCCGGGATACATGGAGAGGCTGGAGGGCCTTTCAGGATGAATTTGCCACATTGAACCAGTGGTGGGATGTAGGCAAGGTTCACCTAAAGCTCTTGTGTCAAGAGTATACCAAAAGTGTGAGCGGGCAGCGCAATGCAGAGATTGAGGCACTGAATGGGGAGGTGCTTGATCTTGAGCAAAGGCTATCAGGCTCTGAAGACCAAGCCCTTCAGTGTGAATATCTAGAAAGGAAAGAAGCGCTGCGTAACATGGAACAACGACAGGCTCGTGGTGCCTTTGTGCGAAGCCGGATGCAGTTACTTTGTGATATGGATCGTGGTTCCCGATTCTTCTATGCTCTGGAGAAGAAGAAGGGGAACCGAAAACAAATCACATGCCTTTTTGCGGAGGATGGAACCCCCCTTGAGGATCTGGAGGCTATCCGGGACAGAGCCCGGTCCTTCTATCAAAACCTTTTTTCTCCAGATCCCATCTCTCCAGATGCCTGTGAGGAGCTATGGGATGGGCTTCCAGTGGTCAGTGAGAGGAGAAAAGAGAGGTTGGAAACACCAATCACTCTAGAGGAACTCTCTCAAGCACTCCGTTTAATGCCCCACAATAAATCTCCTGGGCTTGACGGACTGACCATAGAGTTCTTCCAGTTCTTTTGGGATACTCTGGGCCCTGATTTCCATAGGGTCCTAACTGAGGCCTTCAAGAAAGGTGAGTTGCCACTTTCGTGTCGTCGAGCAGTGTTATCACTACTTCCTAAGAAGGGGGATCTCCGTCTTATTAAGAACTGGAGACCAGTCTCACTGCTTAGCACAGACTATAAGATCGTGGCCAAAGCTATCTCACTTAGGCTCAAATCTGTGCTGGCAGAGGTGATTCATCCTGACCAGTCCTATACAGTCCCCGGTCGGACAATTTTTGATAATGTCTTTTTAATCCGAGACTTACTACATTTTGCGAGAAGGACTGGTCTATCTCTTGCTTTTCTCTCTCTGGATCAAGAGAAGGCATTTGACAGGGTGGATCACCAATATCTTATAGGCACTCTGCAAGCCTATAGCTTTGGCCCACAGTTTGTGGGCTACCTGAAAACAATGTATGCCTCTGCAGAGTGTTTAGTTAAAATCAACTGGTCTCTGACTGCACCTCTGGCCTTTGGACGAGGAGTTCGGCAAGGATGCCCCTTGTCGGGACAACTGTACTCGCTGGCCATTGAGCCCTTCCTGTGTCTCTTAAGGAAAAGGCTCACGGGACTGGTGCTCAAAGAACCTGACATGAGGGTGGTTCTCTCAGCCTACGCTGATGATGTAATTCTTGTGGCCCAGGACCTAGTTGATCTTGAGCGGGCACAAGAGTGTCAAGAAGTCTACGCTGCTGCCTCATCTGCCCGGATCAACTGGTCCAAGAGCTCAGGCCTTCTGGAGGGTTCTCTAAAGGTGGATTTCCTGCCTCCTGCTTTTCGTGACATCTCGTGGGAGAGTAAAATCATTAAATATTTAGGCGTCTACCTATCAGCTGAGGAGTATCCTGTCTCACAGAATTTCATTGAACTTGAGGAATGTGTTCTAACGCGCCTTGGAAAGTGGAAGGGTTTTGCTAAAGTACTTTCTATGAGGGGGAGAGCTTTGGTGATTAATCAGCTGGTGGCCTCTCAGATCTGGTACCGGCTGATATGTCTTAGCCCAACCCAAGAATTCATTGCTAAGATCCAGAGAAGGTTACTGGACTTTCTCTGGATAGGAAAGCATTGGGTTTCTGCAGGTGTCTCAAGCCTCCCGTTGAAAGAGGGAGGGCAGGGAGTCGTGTGTATACGTTCTCAAGTGCACACCTTCCGTCTCCAGCAAATACAGAGATACTTGTATGCAGATCCTTCTCCACAGTGGTGTACTCTAGCATCGAGTTTTTATCGCCAGGTACGAAATATGGGATATGACCGGCAATTGTTTATAATTGAACCTGAGGGTTTCCTAAGAAACCTTTCAACCCTGCCGGCTTACTACCAAGACACGCTAAAAACCTGGAGCATGGTATCCGTGTTAAGGCAAGGAGCCATTGAAGGGGAAGACATTCTAAATGAGCCCCTACTTTACAATCCATCTTTTAAGACTAGGATGTTAGAATCCATCAGCATCCGACGTCGCCTCTGCCAGGCTCGGTTAACCAGAGTTGGAGATCTCCTGGATTTTGAGAAATCAGATTGGGTGGACTCTCAAGCAGTTATGCAACGCATGGGATTCCTCACCACTAGGGTTCCACACCGTCTTCTCAAGGAAATCAAGGACACAATTTCTCCTGATTCTCACACCTTCATTGATGGGGTTTTACATTCTGGAGAGCCACGTCCACCTTGGAACTCCTCACCTCCAGACATAATAATAGCACCTAAAACCCGTCAATCCCCCCAAGCACCTCCTTCCCCCAACTTGAGCCAGTTGGAGAATTTTCCATTGACACGCTTTCATGATATAACAAGAAAGCTGTTGTACTCTCTAATGCTTCACACTGTACACTTCCTTGCCCTCATCTCCCGATATGATACCATCTGGAGACGTGTGCTTAATGAGGGTGAAAGACCTCAGTGGCAAGCTCTTTATTCCAGTTTGGTGCCTAGACCAACTGGAGACTTGAGTTGGAAAGTGCTGCATGGTGCATTGAGCACAGGAGAGTATTTAGCTCGTTTTACAGACTCCCCAGCTGCTTGTCCATTCTGTGGCAAAGGAGAGTCTGTGTTTCATGCTTATTTTACGTGTGCCAGACTGCAACCTCTATTGGCTCTTTTGAGGAAGCTTTACCTGCAGTTCTGGTTACACTTTTCCCCTCATGTTTATATTTTTGGACGCCCAGTATCCCGGGACAATAAAGAGAAAGACCTTCTCTCCAACTTGCTCCTGGCTTTAGCTAAATTAGTCATCCATAAATCTAGAAAGCAATGTTTGGAAGGTGGGAATCCTCTGCCAGCAGAGGTCTTGTTCCGAGTGCTGGTGCGTTCCCGCATCCGAGCTGAGTACACCCAAGCAGTGTTTACTGGTCGGTTGAAAGAATTTGCTGACCAGTGGGCAATAGATGGGGTACTTTGCTCAGTATCCCCAGACCTGGTTTCTGTTCAGACAATTCTCACACTCCATATTTAAGTGCACTTTAATTTAAGTGACAGTTGTATTTTAATCAGTTAATCATCTCCTTTGAGATGTGATTAACTTTGGTGAGCAATCACTCACCTGCAATTTGAATAATATATCAGCTAATGAAAGATCAACACATTGACTGCATTTTTGTGGGGTAAAAACACAGAAATATATGTTTACCCCCCAAAACCCATATATTTTTGGAAAGTACACATTCTACCGAATCTAAAATGGGTACCCATGCCTTTCTGCTCCAAACTACTGAGTCGCAAGGCTTTCCCAAAATTGTCGGTTTTGGTGAAATATCTGAAAATTGCCTCAAAGCTTCAACTTCCCAGCACCATATCACCCATGTATCGTTACGCACCAAGAAAAAGCACCCTAAATATGATTGCCAGGGTTCCTCCAAACAATTTGGTGGCCATTGTTCATAGGTTTACCAAAGTATCTGGCATTTAGAGGCCTCAAAATGAAGTTAGCGTATACAAATAGTCCTGTGGGTAACTTCATCTAATGAAAAATCAACACATTGACTGCATTTTTGTGGGGTAAAAACACAGAAATATATGTTTACCCCCCAAACCCATATATTTTTGGAAAGTACACATTCTACTGAATCTAAAATGGGTACCCATGCCTTTCTGCTCCAAACTACTGAGTCGCAAGGCTTTCCCAAAGTTGTCGGTTTTGGTGAAATATCTGAAAATTGCCTCAAAGCTTCAACTTCCCAGCACCATATCACCCATGTGTCATTACGTACTAAGAAAAAGCACCCTAAATATGATTGCCAGGGTTCCTCTGAACATTTTGATGGCCATTGTTCATAAGTTTACCAAAGTATCTGGCATTTAGAGGCCCCAAAATGAAGTTAGCGCATACAAACAGTCCCGTGGGTAACTTCATCTAATGAAAAATCAACACATTGACTGCATTTTTGTGGGGTAAAAACACAGAAATATATGTTTACCCCCCAAACCCATATATTTTTGGAAAGTACACATTCTACTGAATCTAAAATGGGTACCCATGCCTTTCTGCTCCAAACTACTGAGTCGCAAGGCTTTCCCAAAGTTGTCGGTTTTGGTGAAATATCTGAAAATTGCCTCAAAGCTTCAACTTCCCAGCACCATATCACCCATGTGTCATTACGTACTAAGAAAAAGCACCCTAAATATGATTGCCAGGGTTCCTCTGAACATTTTGGTGGCCATTGTTCATAAGTTTACCAAAGTATCTGGCATTTAGAGGCCCCAAAATGAAGTTAGCGCATACAAACAGTCCCGTGGGTAACTTCAGCTAATGAAAAATCAACACATTGACTGCATTTTTGTGGGGTAAAAACACAGAAATATATGTTTACCCCCCAAACCCATACATTTTTGGAAAGTACACATTCTACAGAATCTAAAATGGGTACCCATGCCTTTCTGCTCCAAACTACTGAGTCGCAAGGCTTTCCCACATTTGTCGGTTTTGGTGAAATATATGAAAATTGCCTCAAAGCTTCAACTTCCCAGCACCATATCACCCATGTATCGTTATGCACCAAGAAAAAGCACCCTAAATATGATTGCCAGGGTTCCTCCGAACAGTTTGGTGGCCATTGTTCATAGGTTTACCAAAGTATCTGGCATTTAGAGGCCCCAAAATGAAGTTAGCGCATACAAATAGTCCTGTGGGTAACTTCAGCTAATGAAAGATCAACACATTGACTGCATTTTTGTGGGGTAAAAACACAGAAATATATGTTTACCCCCCAAACCCATACATTTTTGGAAAGTACACATTCTACAGAATCTAAAATGGGTACCCATGCCTTATTGCTCCAAACTACCGAGTCGCAAGGCTTTCCCAAAGTTGCCGGTTTTGGTGAAATATCTGAAAATTGCCTCAAAGCTTCAACTTCCCAGCACCATATCACCCATGTGTCATTACGTACTAAGAAAAAGCACCCTAAATATGATTGCCAGGGTTCCTCTGAACATTTTGGTGGCCATTGTTCATAAGTTTACCAAAGTATCTGGCATTTAGAGGCCCCAAAATGAAGTTAGCGCATACAAACAGTCCCGTGGGTAACTTCAGCTAATGAAAAATCAACACATTGACTGCATTTTTGCGGGGTAAAAACACAGAAATATATGTTTACCCCCCAAACCCATATATTTTTGGAAAGTACACATTCTACGGAATCTAAAATGGGTACCCATGCCTTTCTGCTCCAAACTACTGAGTCGCAAGGCTTTGCCAAATTTGGCGGTTTTGGTGAAATATCTGGAAATTGCCTCAAAGCTTCAACTTTCCAGCATCGTATTGTCCATGTATCATTACCAGCATAAAGCATCCTAAATATAAACATAGGGGTCTACTAAACAGTTTGATGCCCAATATGCATAGATATACCAAACTATGTGGCGCACAGAGACCCCCAAATGACAATATGTATAGACATTTTCACGGCTGACGCGCTGGCTGCTGCAATATAACCACTCGGTGTGTGTATTATGCGACATTAGACCACCTAACAGTACAGAGACCCCAGAAAACCATATATTTTCAGAAAGTACAGATTCTGACGAATCCAATATGGGTAAATAAGTGTTTCTACTGCAAACTGCCAAACTGAAAAGCAATGCTGAACATAACGGTTTTTATCAAATTTCTGAAAATCGTCACAAAGCTTGAATTTTACCCCATTATATGCCCCACATTTCGTAACTTATCAGCATAAAACATCCTAAATATGAACGCCAGGGGTCTACTAAACACTTTGATGCCCAATATGCATAGATATACCAAACTATGTGGCGCACAGAGACCACCAAATGACAATAGTGTATATACATTTTCACGGCTGACGCGCGCTGGCTGCTGCAATATGAGCACCTGGTGTGTGTAATATGCGACATTAGACCCCCCTAACAGTACAGAGACCCCAGAAAACCATATATTTTCAGAAAGTACACATTCTGACGAATCCAATATGGGTAAATATGTGTTCCTACTGCAAACTGCCAAACTGCAAAGCAATGCTGAACGTAACGGTTTTTATCAAATTTCTGAAAATCGTCACAAAGCTTGAATTTTACCCCATTATATGCCCCACATTTCGTAACTTATCAGCATAAAACATCCCAAATATGAACGCCAGGGGTCTACTGAACACTTTGATGCCCAGTATGCATAGATATACCAAACTATGTGGCGCACAGAGACCCCCAAATGACAATAGTGTATATACATTTTCACGGCTGACGCACTGGCAGCTGCAATATAAGCACCTGGTGTGTGTATTATGCGACATTAGACCCCCCTAACAGTACAGAGACCCCAGAAAACCATATATTTTCAGAAAGTACACATTCTGACGAATCCAATATGGGTAAATAAGTGTTTCTACTGCAAACTGCCAAACTGCAAAGCAATGCTGAACATAACGGTTTTTATCAAATTTCTGAAAATTGTCAGAAAGCTTGAATTTTACCCCATTATATGCCACACATTTCGTAACGTATCAGCATAAAACATCCTAAATATGAACGCCAGGGGTCTACTGAACACTTTGATGCCCAATTTGCATAGATATACTAAACTATGTGGCGCACAGAGACCCCCAAATGACAATAGTGTATATACATTTTCACGGCTGACGCGCTGGCTGCTGCAATATGAGCACCTGGTGTGTGTATTATGCGACATTAGACCCCCCTAAAAGTACAGAGACCCCAGAAAACCATATATTTTCAGAAAGTACACATTCTGACGAATCCAATATGGGTAAATAAGTGTTTCTACTGCAAACTGCCAGACTGCAAATCAATGCTGAACGTAACCGTTTTTATCAAATTTCTGAAAATCGTCACAAAGCTTGAATTTTACCCCATTATATGCCCCACATTTCGTAACTTATCAGCATAAAACATCCTAAATATGAACGCCAGGGGTCTACTGAACACTTTGATGCCCAATATGCATAGATATACCAAACTATGTGGCGCACAGAGACCCCCAAATGACAATAGTGTATATACATTTTCACAGCTGACGCGCTGGCTGCTGCAATATAAGCACCTGGTGTGTGTATTATGCGACATTAGACCCCCCTAACAGTACAAAGACCCCAGAAAACCATATATTTTCAGAAAGTACACATTCTGACGAATCCAATATGGGTAAATAAGTGTTTCTACTGCAAACTGCCAAACTGCAAAGCAATGCTGAACATAACGGTTTTTATCAAATTTCTGAAAATTGTCAGAAAGCTTGAATTTTACCCCATTATATGCCACACATTTCGTAACGTATCAGCATAAAACATCCTAAATATGAACGCCAGGGGTCTACTGAACACTTTGATGCCCAATTTGCATAGATATACTAAACTATGTGGCGCACAGAGACCCCCAAATGACAATAGTGTATATACATTTTCACGGCTGACGCGCTGGCTGCTGCAATATGAGCACCTGGTGTGTGTATTATGCGACATTAGACCCCCCTAAAAGTACAGAGACCCCAGAAAACCATATATTTTCAGAAAGTACACATTCTGACGAATCCAATATGGGTAAATAAGTGTTTCTACTGCAAACTGCCAGACTGCAAATCAATGCTGAACGTAACCGTTTTTATCAAATTTCTGAAAATCGTCACAAAGCTTGAATTTTACCCCATTATATGCCCCACATTTCGTAACTTATCAGCATAAAACATCCTAAATATGAACGCCAGGGGTCTACTGAACACTTTGATGCCCAATATGCATAGATATACCAAACTATGTGGCGCACAGAGACCCCCAAATGACAATAGTGTATATACATTTTCACAGCTGACGCGCTGGCTGCTGCAATATAAGCACCTGGTGTGTGTATTATGCGACATTAGACCCCCCTAACAGTACAAAGACCCCAGAAAACCATATATTTTCAGAAAGTACACATTCTGACGAATCCAATATGGGTAAATAAGTGTTTCTACTGCAAACTGCCAAACTGCAAAGCAATGCTGAACATAACGGTTTTTATCAAATTTCTGAAAATTGTCAGAAAGCTTGAATTTTACCCCATTATATGCCCCACATTTCGTAACGTATCAGCATAAAACATCCTAAATATGAACGCCAGAGGTCTACTGAACACTTTGATGCCCAAAATGCATAGATATACCAAACTATGTGGCGCACAGAGACCCCCAAATGGATATATAGTAGATAAAATTTACAAGGCAAAACAAAATAAGGCAGTAAAGGGTGAAATGCAAAAAAATCCAATAAAACCACAAAAATCAATGTTTTTTTTCCAGACTAGTGTTATCAGCTGTCAGAATCACAGTTTGAATATTTTAGATGGGCCAAACAGGTTATACGGCTAGAAAAAAGTGAACACAATATATGCAGAGCTGAAAATGCAATAAAATGGCTAAAAATTCAATAAAATGGCTAAAAATGCACCAAAATACCCAAAATTGCAATATAATCACCGAAATAACATACAAAAGGTATTGCACAGTACGGTTAGCGAATACGCTATGCGTAATGGCAATAAAACATTTTTTTCAGCCAAAAAAAGAAACGATGCGATAAGAAAAAAAAAAAAAAGGCCACAATGCCATGTATGTGCGTGTGCGTGTGTACAAATGGTAAATTACATGTTATGTGCGCGTGTGTGCGTGTGCACATGTGTGTAAGTGCAGTGAGTGTAAGTGACCCCCCCAATCCCCAAAAATGTATGTGTAAGTGTGTGTAAGTGTGAATCTAAGTGTGTATTACTGTAATAAGTGTGTGTTGGTGTGTTTGTGTGTGTAATTGTTGCACTAACCTGAAAAAATCGCTGGAGACTGTTGCAGGCGATCAGGAAGAGCCCCTGGAAGACATCTGCCTCGTGGTTCCTGTCTGTGTGCTGTGGGGGCGGAGATCGACGATCCGGTGCAGGCTGCAGCAGCAGGACACGTAAGTAACACGTGCCTGCTGCTGTTTTTGGGCCCCTGGGCGATCGCGCCCCAGGGGCCACTCGATCCCCTGCTCTGCTCGTTGCCTAGGGGCAGGGGATCGAGCAGGAACGGAGCGAGCGGCTCTAACAGCCGCTCCTCCGCTCCTGAAACAGGAAATGCTGCAGAACGTAGAATCTACGTTCTGTGGCATTTCAAGTACCTTTGCCACAGAACGTAGATTCTACGATCTGTGGCATTTAAAAGGTTAATCCTTACTGGAGGCAAAACAATCCTATTGTGTTTATTTAACGTTTAAATGATTTCTTGCAGACTTAATGCATCCAGAATTACGGAAAGATCCGTTAACAGACCCCATACCTGTGATGTTCTATTATATAGAAAATAAAAAATAAAAAAGTAAAATAACTTGATTAATATGGACTCTATGGGAGATGCCCTTACTACAATGTGTTGCTTTCAGGATATGGGGTTTCCAGATAAGACATCCTATACTTGTGATACTAGACTGCTTCACCCAGTTTTCTGAGATTTATATTAGTAATAAAAATGAAGTGCTTATAGTAAGATGAGGTATACATGAACCTGCTCAGTTATACAAAAAAGGTTTGCAAAACTAAAACGGATTCAGCTGAATCCAATCCTTTTTCAGCAGGATTTGGCAGAATTCAAGAGCCACCAAATCTGAAACCTGCTTTTGTTGATTTCGGTTCAGGATTCACCCATCTCTGGAAAGAAGGATTCTGCCGAATGCCAAAATTTGGGGTTTGGTGCATCCCTAGTATGTAGAGCATTTTTTTTCTTTTCTTTTTCAAATATTTTTATTGGTTTCAACTTAAACAATCACCAATAATTTAGAGCATTTTAAAGGGATATTATAAATAATATAAAAGGTGTTTGTTTTAGTCTTAAATGGATAAAGGGAAGTTCAGCTTTAACAGTTTTTAGTAGTTGACAGATAGACCATATATTACTATACAGGTATGGGACCTATTATCCATACTGCTCTGGACCTGGGGTTTTCTGGATTATGGATCATTCCGTAATTTGGATCTTCATACTTTAAATCTACTAGAATATCTTGTAAACATTAAATAAGCCCAATAGGCTGGTTTTGCATCCAATAAGGATTAATTATATCTTAGTTTGGATCAAGTACAAGGTACTGTTTTATTATTATAGAGAAAAGTATATCATTTAGAAAATGTTTGATTATTAGGATAACATTGAGTCTATAGGAGACAGCCTTTCTGTTATTCAGAGCATTCTGAATAATGAATTATAGGGAAAAATGCATTTTTATTATTTTATATCTTACAAGTTTGTTGAAGAATAAAAAACAACTTATTTTTAAAAAAAAGAGAGAAAAAAAAACAGATTGCAGATTAACTGCTGTCTGCATCTAAAAGTTAATTTTCAGGTGAACTCGCCCTTTTTTGATTTTAGCTCACTCTCATCCAAAATTAAGGGAATTATAAGTAGAGTACACTGACATCTTATATAGATTGTAGTCATAGGAAGGATATTGAAAATACCTTTGTCCTGGTGCTACCAATGAAAGCCAACGATACAACACAAATTAAAAAATTCTAAAACTCATGGGTCTTGTGCAAAAAAATGTATTCAGTTATTGAATTCCTGGAATGTTCCAACTTCAAGGACATATAACAATAATTTCGTGCGTTCTGACTTTCCCAACCCTCTGATGCTGATAAAATGATGTAATAATACAGGAGTTTTTCTTTCCCCGTCATGACATGCATTTTACAAGGTTCCTCAATTTATGTCTGCATTAATGTCAGGTTATGGCCACTTTACTGTGAATTAGAAGACGGGGCAATAAAAATCCACTTCCTAATGGAATTTGAAAAAGGGTCAGTCTAGGCATTGTTCTACTAGTGATATACATCCCTTAATGCTTATAAAAAGTATAATGTGATTTTTAGTTTAGTTTATAGGGATAGCAGAAGAGTCTTAGATCTTCTATTTCTATATTTTTGCACAAGGCTTGCAACAAAGGTTTTTTTTTCTACTGCAGAAGCCAACACATGATCTCCACTATTTGGCTGTTTAGCCCCTAGACTATTCAATTCAATTAAATTGACCACTCTTTCCCAGATTAGCTGAATGGGGTTAAAGTCAGCAATTTCAGCTTTCTTACATATTCCTTCCATATAGTTCCAACAAAGGGGAAATTTACTAACCTCCGAAAATTCGCCAGAGACGGCTTTGCTCACAGCGCAACACTTCCCCAGGCGTAGATTCGCCAGGACAACACTAATTCACTAAAATCTGAAGTTGCGGCCAGGGCGCTGAACGCTGGCAAAGTTGCGCTAGCGTTACTGCTCCAAGCAAAGAGAAGTTGCGCTAGCGTTGCCAAATTTGCATACGGCGGGAAGTTAAATTTTAATGGATGTATATGTTGCAGCAAATTCATAACACTATACAAGCCCGGGAAACCATAATAAAATAATATAAAGTTGTTATATTGCCCTACACATGAGCCGAGTGTATAGTTTATGTGCCATATGTTAGGAAATGTAGGGGGGAAGCTGGTTACCCCCCAAAAAAATGTACACTCTTTTGTAGCCTATCACCCTGAAAAAAGGAAAAGACGCCAGCATTTTTTGGGAATTCGCCTGGTCTGAGGTGGCGAAGGCAAGTCTGGCGCAAGAGGTAACATTCAGTAAAATCCGCATCTTAGTGATTTGGGTAGCTAGAGCGCAAATTTGCCTGGCGTTAGGGAGCGAAGTACCTCTAGAGTCTTTCTCCTTTGCTAGCAAAGTTACGAAATGACATCACGCTGGTGAATTTTCGCCAGCGTTACTCACTTCGCCCTTTAGTAAATTTGCCACAAATTTGCCCCAATGTTTAGGATCACTATACTGTTGAGTCCCAAGAGGCAGACCAGTAAGTCTTATACCAGACATGGTGCTGCAGAATACTGTGGTATCTCCTATGATTCAGAATTAGAAACTAGAACCCCTCAAGCCCGTGCTTGTGCCTAGAAAATACGCTACATGCTTAAAAGTATTCTGATGCTCCCTCTAAAATAACACGTCCTCAGCTGGACACTAGCTGACTAAATGCATTATGGTGAAAGAGGTATGATGGTCTGGGCAGTTTTCTATGGTTTAGGACTTTGCTTCAATTGTAGTAAAGCTACAGCATACAACTTCCTACTTTGTGGCAACAGTTTGGGGAAGGCACTTCTGTTTCAGCACATATTCTGTATAGATCTTGCTTTACACATGTCCCCCCCCCCACCATGCATAAAGCAAGACTAATACAGGTTGTCCTGCATAGCTCAACCTTCAACTCAACTGAATAACTGTGGGATGAATTGGAACCTTAACTTGGAGCCAGGTCTGATCCTCAATATAACTGCCCAGGAACTCTATGTAAGTTCCAAACTTTGAAGTCAGCAACTCACTCTTAAACCATAATGATCTGTCTCGCATGCTTAACCGTTGCTTTAAAACACTGAGAATTCTATCATCTGGTTGATGTACAAATATTTTTTGTGATGCCCATAAATTGTCAAACTTGGATTCAGTTGACAATACCATTTTTAATTCTGCAGGAATCCATTTGCTGAGTTTATTAGCCCAACCACACCTATGTTTTGTTGCCTTAGCAGATGTTTCTGAGCTGCTACATCACCCCACACCTTCAGTCCTGTTTCCTGAAGTCTTCTCTGCACTGTTAAAGTGACACTTTCTTATATTTAAATCCATTCAATTGACTCTGAGGAACCATTGATAGGGATGAGCAATTTTTTTTTGCCTGATACAGGTTTGAATTAAAAATCACAATTTTGCGGGGCGGAGTTTGCCAGCTGAACCAGATGGACGCGTCCTACTAGCGCTCCGTCTAACAGGAGAATGTTTTGAGGGAAAATTGCTTCCTGATTCCCCCAAAAGCTTTGCAAAGTGACCGACCTGCTCCGTGTCAATGAGGGGGACCAGACAAGCGCAAAAGCAACAACAGAAGGCAGTTTCCGCTTTCTTCACTCCAGCCGCAACGAAGTCTCCGCGCGCTGCTACAAGGACCAGCGCCATCTTGGATCCATTGCGCAGTAAGAGACCTATCTCGCCGACAGCTATGGCGAATACATCTCCGGAGCACACGCCTGCCACGGCGGCCCAAATCAAGGAAATGCTCCTGGACATGAAACACACTCTGCAGAGTGATATTAAACAATTATCTGACGATCTCAGAAAGGAGATTAGGGACCTGGGGGATCGCACAGCGCACCTAGAAGAAAAAATGGGTGAGTTTGCTGACGCTCACAACGACTTGGCAGATTCCCAAAAGCAAGCAAACTCTGAGCTTGTACGCTTGTCAGACAAAGTGACAGACCTAGAAGATAGGTCCCGTAGAAATAATCTACGGTTCAGGGGGATTCCTGAAACTGTGCTCCCCAGGGATTTGGAAACCCATATCATTGATTTGCTTCGAGTGATAATGCCAGACAGACATTCTCTGGAATTGGCTATTGATCGCATTCATAGGGTTCCCAAACCTAGAACGGCTCCTGATAATGTCCCCAGGGATGTTCTTGCCAGATTCGTGTTCTACCAGACGAAAGACAAACTTCTTTCTCTTGCCCGTAAAAAGGAAAACTGGCCGCAACAATACCAGCACCTGGAAATCTATATGGACTTAGCTCCTGCCACTCTGCTTAAACGCAAAGCCTTTGCGGAGATCACAAAAATCTTGAGGCAGAATGACATCCCTTACCGCTGGGGTTACCCGGTTAAGCTTATCATTCAACGTAATGGGACACCTACTATACTGTCTACTGTGACCGACGCCAAGAAGGCTCTTGCCAGATGGGATCTTCCTCCCGTTCCTCCGAAAGATTCTACGCCAGAGAGACACTCGCCATCACACTCGCCAAAAAAGCTTCAGAAGGATTGGAGTAAAGTTTGATGTCTTCTCCTGAATTGTTTGATATTTTCCCACTTTCGGTTTGCTTCTCATTGTTGTGATATCTCCTTTTGACATCGACAATTCTTCACCTTATCCACCCCCCGAGGCTCCATACCTGGGATTGGAGTCGAGCTGTGGTTCCCTGCTAACAACCACAAGCATCTTGTTCAGCTCTAATGCTTTCTAAGGTTTATTTACTTGTTAATTGTCTGCTTTTCTTCAATGTTTTGATTGTTGGTACATGGCATATGTTTTTCTTTGGCTTCGAATTTCTTGACACATGGCATAATATCTGTTTTATTTTTGACTGTGGTGGCCCTGCCAGGGGTCAGCATGCACATTTGCAGCAGAAATGGTGCGGTTTTACTCGTTAAATTGCAGGGGTCTGAATTCCCCCAATAAACGGAATCAAATACTACATGATGCTTATAGGGCGAAGGCCGAGGTTCTCTTTTGCCAGGAAACTCATTTTTGTTGCTCAGCCCCTCCCAAATTCTCCAACAAGCGTTTCCCGCATAATTATCATGCCTATGCTAAAAACAAGACTAAAGGGGTCTCCATTCTTGTTTCATCCAAAATGCCGTTTCAGTTCAGGGGTGTGCATGCTGACCCTGCGGGTCGATATTTAATGTTGATATGTATGTTGGGGAATGTTACCTACTCTTTGATTAACGTATATGCCCCAAACGAGCACCAAACCAACTTCCTAGCAAAAATTCTCCCGAAGCTCCTTCACTATAAGGTTGGAAAATGTATAATTGCTGGGGACTTCAATATAGTCTCAGACCCTAATGTTGATGTTGTCAAGGGTCAGGGTGGTCCTATACCGCAGGCGCAGAGAAACCATTGCAAAACTTTTAGTAATCTTCTACATTCCCATGGCCTAATAGATGTGTGGAGAGCGAAGAACCCACTTGCCAGGGATTATACCTATTTCTCCCCTCGTTTCGGCTCACATACTAGAATAGATGCATTTCTTGCTGACCCCCAAACCACTACCCAAACTATAAATGCCTGGATAGGATTGCGAACTTGGTCTGATCATGCCCCTATTGGTATAGAGATCCCCAACTCTACTCCCCCTATGGACAAATTACCTTGGAGGCTGAATGATAGTCTGCTCCTCAGAGATGACAATAAGGCCCATATTGAGCAAACTCTAAAACAATATTTCACTTCCAACTCTAACGGGGAAGTAGGCCCACAGACGGTATGGTTGGCACACAAAGCGGTTTTGCGGGGGGAGTTTATATCCCTTGCTAAGAAGCTTAGAGCATCTAGAGATGACACTCAACTACAGCTCGAGACTAAATTAGCGTCTTTGGAAAAACAGGCTATTCACCGAAATAGGGCCTTACAGCTCCCGGAAATAAAAGAGATCAGACAAAAGTTAAATGACATTATTGCGGCTAAAACAGCCTATCGTCTGAAATTACTCAAAAAACTCTTTTATTCCAAAGGCAATAAGGCTGATCGCTTATTAGCATCGCAACTTAAGAAGCAACAATCCCAGGCTAGAATTAGTCATATAACTTCTATGTGTGGCAAACAAACTGACCCTAAAGCTATCGCTAATGAATTTGCAGCCTATTATTCTGGCTTATATAATCTCAAGAATGATAACGCAGTGACACAACCAACTCTAACTATCATTAGGAGCTATCTGGATCGCATTAATCTCCCTCATCCCTCGCCAGAGCAGCGGGATATGTTGAATTCTCCAATTACCCACGAGGAGGTAACAGCTGTAATAAAGAGCCTAAAGCTTAATAAAGCCCCGGGCCCTGATGGGTTTACTAATAATTATTACAAAATGTTTTCATCTATACTCTCCCCACATTTGCTTCGGGTTTTCCAGAATGTCATGGATTCCGGAGATGTGCACCCCGAATATCTTCAGGCCCATATTGTTACGATTCCCAAACCAGGAAAGCCCCCTGACCAATGCCAAAGCTACCGCCCTATAGCGTTACTGAATACTGATCTTAAATTATATGCTAAACTCTTGGCCCAGCGACTCAATCAGGTTCTCCCTTCCCTTATTGACCCGAATCAAGTTGGGTTTGTTCTCCACAGACAAGGCTCGGATAGCACCCGTAGATTCCATAATATTATACACATTTTAAAAAAGCAGAAAACCCCAGCGCTCCTGCTGTCTTTGGATGCAGAGAAGGCGTTCGACAGGGTCAACTGGGCATACATGGAGGAGACCCTCAGGCACTACCAGATAGGTCCAACTTTCCTTAGGGCTGTTCTCCCCCTGTACACGAATCCCACGGCTAAGATATGTGCAGCGGGGGCCCTGTCGAGCGCCTTCTCCATAACTAACGGTACGAGGCAGGGGTGCCCCCTTTCCCCTCTCATTTTTGCATTGATGGTTGAACCCTTGGCCCAGAGAATCAGGGACAATGTAGATATAATGGGAATTTCCTGCGGTACAGGCCACCACAAAATTGGACTCTTTGCTGATGACATACTATTAAGCCTTAGAAATGTTGCGGTGTCCCTGCCCAATTTGTTTCAGGAACTTACAAATTTCCAATCTGTTTCTTGGTATAAGATAAATCAATCCAAAACTCAAGCGCTCCCCTTTAATATCCCACATCCTTGTCTCCAAGGCTATAAGCATTCTTATAATTTTGATTGGAGAGACACGTTTATTACATATCTAGGCCTTAAGATCCCCAAAGCGCCTGAAGATATTTATAGATTGAACCATCAACCCCTACTGAAATTGATAGAATCAGAATGTCTTAAATGGAAATCGGAATCCATCTCTTGGGTGGGAAGAATTGTCTCCATTAAAATGAACATTCTGCCGAAAATATTGTATTTGTTTCGGACGTTGCACATAGCGCTGCCACCACAATTTTGTCCGGCCATACAAAAACTCATAAATCGTTTTATATGGGCACATAAGCCCCCTAGAGTTGCCTTTAACTGTGCTCAATTCCCTAGGAACTCTGGTGGGCTGGGATTCCCCAACATCAGAATGTATTATATTGCTACAATGTTGGAAACTGTGATTCGTTTGCATTCCCCGCCTGGGGTTAGGAATTGGGTAGACATTGAGTCCAATTTTGCTAGTGATCATAATTTGTTGCAGCTTTTCTGGATACCTAAGAAGTCAAGGCCGCCCATCACGAACTTATTGCCAACAACTCGAACTTTGCTACATCTTTGGGATGTCATAGCTAAAAAGCTTCAGCTTACTTCCTTCCCATCGCCACTGACTCCCATCATAGCCTTGAAATATTTTATTCCTCATATCAATCTCCAAACATGGATTACTAAAGGAATCACTGCAGTTGGGCATTTGTATTTTGCGAACTCCTTGCGGGGATTCGAGGACTTAGCTGACAAATATGATCTGCCAATTTCTCAACGTTACACTTACCTTCAGGTGGTTCATTTTCTTAAATCTTATCTCCCGAATGTAAAGCTCTTTCGTCAAACGACGAGAATGGAATATCTTTGTAGCAAAGCATGGGATGGCAAAGGACTCATTTCCGATTGCTATAAACAGCAACTCCAGTTGCCGGATGACTTCAAATTTCCGTATATGCTGAAATGGGAGGAGGATCTTCAGGTCCATTTTGCCCCTCACCTCTGGCAATTTTCCATTTCAGCCCCCAAAGGCGCCACCAAATGCACGAACCATGTTGAAACACACCTAAAAATTCTCCACCGCTGGTACCTTACCCCGCAAAGAATAGCGAAGATAAATTCCCAGTATTCTCCTTTGTGTTGGAGGCAATGTGGTGAGGTTGGCACGTATCTTCATATGTGGTGGCACTGTGCATCTGTTCAACCGTTCTGGTCTGCAGTTTTTGTCCTACTTGACGACAGATTAACCTATACTTTGCCGTGCCTACCCCAGATAGGGCTGCTGCAAATATATCCTGCAGATTCTTCACGCCTCAATAAGAGACTGTTGTTCCATGTTTTCAATACGGCGACTGCTCTTATAGCAAAATCCTGGAAACTAAAGGAAACCCCTACTATACAAAACCTACTTCAGCAATTAGACTCTAGAGAGCGTATGGAGAGGATGATTGCGGAAACGCCGGAGTCCAAACTCAAATGTAGCCAGATTTGGGACCCTTGGCGCCCTTTAAGACTCTCGTGATGCTGTGTCTCTTGTATCTATTGTGTTGACTGATACCAGGGGATGTGAGGAACATTTGTCTATTCTACAACCTTTAGACTTTACGTTTTATGCCACTTATGCCATGTACCACGAACCACTTATGGTTTTTGTTTTTTTGTTATTTAGTATTTCATTTTGTCTTCTTTTATTTTCCTTTGTCTTTTCTTTTCTTATGTACCAAACAGACTGGATACTGTTTGGGTTGATACGTGCTTTGAGTATGTTCACTCAAGTTGATTGTGTGTATTTGAACTTGTTTTCTCTCACATAATAAACATACAAGTTTCAAAAAAAAAATCACAATTTTGCCAGTGGTGAAACTTTTTGCCAATCTGCACTAGCATTAAACCATGTGTGGTTGAAAAAATGGGGAAAAATGCCAATGAATCTGTCTTTAGAAAAACGGTCAATTGTTTCCATTGCATTTGGTTTAAGAAAAAAAAACCGCTATTGAGTTCAATGCATTTGGAGCAAAAAAAAAATGCCAATTGACTCCAATTATTTGGCGTGAGAAGAAACATTGTGAAAATACAGCTATTTTGGCAAAATTTTGCACATTTTTCTTTTTTTCATTTTTGCACAAATTCTTCAGTGAAGCGAAATGGCTCAGTTTCACTATCATTGGTACATGCAGATGTTGTTGTGGATCCCAAAACAGCAAATTTGGGGCCACCAAGAAGGGCAGTTTGGGACAGTAATGAAAGGACAGTTATTTAGTCACCAGTCTACACCACGGGGCACATTTACCTAGCTCGAGTGAAGGATTAGAAAAAAAAATTCTTCAAATTTCGAAGTATTTTTTTGGCTACTTCGACCATCGAATTGGCTACTTCGACCTTCGACTACGATTCGAACTAAAAATCGTTTGACTATTCGACCATTCGATAGTCGAAGTACTGTCTCTTTAAAAAAAACTTCAACCACTACTTCGCCACCTAAAACCCTACCGAGCACCAGTGTTAGCCTATGGGGAAGGTCCCCATAGGTTTTCCTAGCTTTTTTTGATTGAAGGAAAATCGTTCGATCGATGGATTAAAATCCTTCGAATCGTTCGATTCAAAGGATTTAATCCTAATTTTTCCGAAGTCGAAGGATTTTACTTCGACGGTCGAATACTGACCAATAGTAAATGTGCCCCCACATGTTTTTATGATCTAAGCAACATTCCAATAGAGATTCATTAAAAATCTTCAATGGTTTTTATTTTAAAATGTCATTGCAACTGACACCAGCAAGTATTAATTTGTGCTTCTTTTTCTAAAGTGGGGTACTTCTTTCCTTCATCAATATTTCTTTTTAAATGTCATTGTTACTGACACCAGCAAGTATTAATTTGTGCTTCTTTTCTCATTCTGACTCTTTCAACAATGTAGTAGAAGTCAGTTATGTTAATCAGCTGTTTAGTAGCTGGTGTTGGGGAGTCAGAACCAGGAGTGAAGAGAATATCAAGAGCTAGACAGATACTTATTTTAATAGGAACCATTTAGGGGTATTTATCAAGGGTCGAATTTCGAATTGAAAAAACGTTGAAATCCAAATTCAAAAAGACCAAACGAAATTAAGTCGAATAGGTCCATATTCGCCGAATTCGAATAGAGCATTTGATCAAATTCTATTCGAAGTTTTTCCCCAAAAAAACTACAATTTCTCATAGTATACCAATTGACTCCAAATAGGTTCTAGGAGGTCCCCCATTGGCTAAAACAGCAATTTGGCAGGTTTTAGATGGCAAATGGTCAAGTCGAATTTTTAAAGAGACAGAACATGATGTTTCGAAATTCAAATCAAATTTGGACTATTCCCTAGTAGAAGTACACAAAAAATTGCTCGAAATTCAATTTTTTTACATTTGAAAATTCACTCTGCCTTTGATAAATTTGCCCCTTAAAGTATTCCAATGTAGTAGCTAGTAGATGGGGCTGTGTAAAAGTTTACTTTGCTACACATAGGGGCATATTTATCAAGAAAAGACCAACCAAAATTTAGTCAAAGTTTTTTTTGGGTCGAATAGGTCCATTTTTGGTCGTATAGGTCCGTATTTGGCCGAATGGAATCAAAACAGCGCGATCCCATTGTTATATACTATAAGGCAACCACTCTCTCTGTGTCTGACAGATGGAGCCGTGTCTTTTCAGAGCAAACACATCCCCTGTAGGCATTACTTTCAGCAGATGACTATAGATAAACATTTCCGGCAGAAAGCAGCATTTTCACTGTCCATGGATTTCACCTGATTTCAGCACAAACTGACAGACAGCTACACAGAGAAAAATGTGCTTTATTCATACACATGTCCAGCCTCAGCCTATTGACCATAACCTCATCTGCCTCTTTGCTGACATGGCACAGACAGACAGACTAATTTATGAAAGATGAACTTCAATGTGCATTGATCAGAAGGATGCATGTGCTACAAAATGCAAGATTTAGCAGAAATTATTTTTTTTAATTATTGTTTTGCAGCAATGACAATGGTGTTGTATGGACCAATTTAAAGGGTGCTTCACCTTTAAGTTAACTTTTAGTATGTTATAGAATGGCCACTTCTAAGCAACTTTTCAGTCTGCCTTCATTTTTTCTTTTTTATATAGTTTTTGAATTATTTGCCTGACTCTTTCCAGCTTTCATGTGGGGGTCACTGACCCTGTCTAAAACATATTCTTTGTAAGGCTATAAATGTATTGTTATTGCTACTTTTTATTACTCACCTTTATATTCAAGCCTCTCCTATACATATTCCAGTCTCTTGTTCAAATCAATGCATGGTTGCTTGGGGGAATTTAGACCCTAGCAACCAGATAAATTGCTAACTGGAGATCTGCTGAATAAAATGCTAAATAACTCTAAAAGAACAAATTATAAAAAATAAAAACAGTTGTAAGCTGTCCCAGAATATCATTCTCTATATCATACTAAAAGTTAATTTAAAGGGATACTGTCATGGGAAATAATTTTTTTTTCAAAATGAATCAGTTAATAGTGCTGCTCCAGCAGAATTCTGCACTGAAATCCATTTCTCAAAAGAGCAAACAGATTTTTTCATATTCAATTTTGAAATCTGACATGGGGCTACACATTTTGTCAATTTCCCAGCTGCCCCTGGTCATGTGACTTGTGCCTGCACTTTAGGAGAGAAATGCTTTCTGGCAGGCTGCTATTTTTCCTTCTCAATGTAACTGAATGTGTCTCAGTGGGACATGGGTTTTTACTATTGAGTGTTGTTCTTAGATCTACCAGGCAACGGTTATCTTGTGTTAGGAAGCTGTTATCTGGTTACCTTCCCATTGTTCTTTTGTTTGGCTGCTGGGGGGAAAAGGGAAGGGGTGATATCACTCCAACTTGCAGTACAGCAGTAAAGAGTGATTGAAGTTTATCAGAGCACAAGTCACATGACTTGGGGCAGCTGGTAAATTGACAAAATGTCTAGCCCCATGTCAGATTTCAAAATTGAATATAAAAAAAATCTGTTTGCTCTTTTGAGAAATGGATTTCAGTGCAGAATTCTGCTGGAGCAGCACTATTAACTGATTCATTTTGAGAAATTTTTTTTTCCCATGACAGTATCCCTTTAAAGATGAACAACCCCTTTAAGAACACTCGAATCTTTGGGCTCAATCATACTAAAAACACATGTTCCTGAATACTTGTGTGGTTCTTCCATCAAATATCTCGGCTACCTGCCGATCAGGGTTTTTGAAAATTGAGGATTCGTACGATTTTCGGAACGTGTGTGGAGAGTCCCGACATTTTTTTTCTGGCTGAGAACTGTCGGATTTTGTCGTGTTTTTTTTCCCTACACAAAAAAAACTGATTTTTTTTCCTGCAAAACAACACACACAGATTTGTAAAAAATGTCACCACCCACAAAAAACAAGTATTTCTCTGCAAATCTGTATGAAGTGAAAACATGTGCTTATCCCTAGTGATTAATACAGCACTGTCCATTACAGTACATTCTACTTACACATTCATTTTGTCTTTTTATAAAAACTTTTTTTTATTTTCCAGAAAAAATGCCCATTCACATCAATGCATTTGAAATGGGAAAAAAGTGCCAAAAAATGCCAATTGATGCCAAAGTATTTGGAGAAATTTCACCATTTTTTCCATTGTGTCCCAAATGTTTAGGGCAAAGAGAAACAAGGCAGTTTGGCTCATTATTACTTGTGATGAAAATTGGGCATCCCAAGATACTTTATTGTTACAATTCTTTTGTTTCTAGTACCTTATTTTAGTTTTTTTCTGTTTCTTTATATTTGAGATTCTATTTCTAGGTTGTGCAATTACACGGAGACCAAAACTGATGAAAATATGTAACAAAGATCAAATAGGACATAGATTTGTAGAGGTGCGGAATTCCATTTTAAGCTATGGGCAGTTTTCATTTTCTGTAAGATTTTCCCTTAAATGTAAATTGATATTAACCCCTGTTTTAGTTTCCTTAGAAATGTATTGATTACTATGGATCGATCAAAACTGTTCCATCTATAACTATTATTAATAAAGCTGCTACTTCTACTCCTCTGTAGACACAAGGAACAAATGTTCTGCCTCTGGGGATATTGCTTTGTCTTAATATTTGTCATAATATTATGTTTGTTCATTTTTGTTATGGTTGACAAATTCTTTTGATGTAGGGCAATTAGTTCTTTCAGGACCTTTAACACGGAACAGGAAAAATCAATTTTCTGTGCTTATCTCAGCTTTCAGCCCTTCTCCAAGCTTTAGACAATCTCCTAGGTATCCACAAGGATTTCCTTTGTCCAAAACGGTAACTGGAAATGGAAACCTCTTATTGATTTTTAAATACACACAATCTAATATCTAATGTGTTGTCTTTTACACCTTGATAGGACCCATATCCTTCTCAAGCCCTCCATAAACATTTTTTCCCCCATCCCTGTACTTTTAAATGCAGAAAGATCCCCACAGAGCTGCAATGGTCCGGCAGTTTCTTGCTCTGATGTGTTTGTGTTTTTCTTTGCAAAAGTAGGCATTGTGTCCTTTTATGTATATATTTTGTTTCAGTTCTATTATGCAGCCAATAAAAAAAAAATAATAATACTGCTAAGACAAGGGGTCCCCAACCTTTTTTACCCGTGAGCCACATTCAAATGTAAAAAAAATGGGGAGCAACACAAGTATGAAAAGCCCCTTGCGGTGCCAAATAAGGGCTGTGATTGGATGTAATTTGGTGGCCCCTATGTGGACTGGCAGCCTACAGGAGACATTACTTGGCACTATACTTTATGCAATTAAAATGTGCCTCTAAGCCAGGAATTCAAAAATAAGCACCTGCTTTGAGGCCACTGAGAGCAACATCCAAGGAGTTGGTAATCAACATGGTGCTCACCAGCTACTGGTTGCGGATCACTGTGCTAATATATAGGTGTATTCAAAATCATAAGTGCTTTCACAGATTATACAGGTAGGGGATCTGTTATCCAAAATGCTTAGGACCTGGGGTGTTCTGAATAAGGGGTCTTTTCATTATTCGACTCTCCATACCTAAAGACTACTAAAAAAAAATAATTTAAACATGAAATAAATCTAATATGATTGCTTTGCCTCCAATAAGGATTAAATATATCTTAGTTGGTATCAAGTAAAAGGTACTGATATCCACAATGCTCGGGACCTGTGGTTTTCCTGATAACCAATTTTTCCATAATTTAGATCTTCGTACCTAAAATCTACTAGACTAGAAAATCATGTAAACATTTGTTGGCATTGGGGACGTTTTTCAGTCAAAACCAACTAGAGATGAATTATACCCCGAAGCTGGAAATAGCTTGAATTCAAAAATACTCCAGTTAAAACCTGTTGAGGTCATGTAGAAGTCAATGGCAGAGGTCCCTTCAACCAATTTTGCTAAGACAACACCCATTGACCTCTACCTGATCTCGCCAGCTTTTAGATGACAAACATTTACATTTAAGGCTTTCAATTTGTTTGCACTTAAAAGGGACATATACCTTAAGTGTATATTTTGTCTAATTTAATTACATAGGTGTAAAATATATTAAAGTATATTAGGTAGATTTTTTCCAATCCAATTTTTCTAAAAAACACCACTAGTTTCTTTCATATCCGATGTTTGGTCTGTGGCAGAGTGCAAGGGTGCAGTTGGCCCTCGCAGCTTGGTTAGCCGAGAACTGTTAGAACAGCCAACATCTGATTCAAGTACAGCCAATAAGAGCGGAGGGGTGCCTCTTAGTGATGTTCAGGCCGACCTCACACTCCTCGTGGCGGGCGGATGCAGGTTGAGCTCTTAAAAGGAATCTGCTGGGCAGGCTTATTTCTGCTCATTTGTTTATCAACAAACGACCCCGAAAATTCGCTGGCGTAAAAAAAAAAACGGACGCCAGCGTCAAAAACGGACACCGGTGTCTGCCAGCGCCATTTGCAAATTTTTCACAGTTGCGCTTCGCTGAAAAATTCGCGAATTTCCTGCGAAACGGTGAAAAATTTGCAAATGGCCCATCACTATAAATGTTTTATTCACACAGCTTCATGTTACTTTTTAAATAATCAAACAGATATGCACGGTAACTCACTTCAGGCAATTATTTGTGCAAAATCACCACTAACGATTATTCATGTTACTTTTTAAACTATGACAACTCATTTTTGTTATAGTTGGGGGTACTTTAATTGGAAAAAAGATTTGACTATACGTCTTCTTTAATAAATCTGGAACATTGAAGTCCTGGAAGCGCAAATTCAAATTTGTTATGTCACAACATAACAGCAATATTTTTCATCATATGATCCGTATTTGGATTCATTTGCATTTGTCCTATTTATTATAATGGAATCTTACAACAAATAATAAATGTAATTTTAATGTATTACTAAGCCAAATACACAGCAGCCACAATCACTCCCTCCAAAAAATTATAGCACAGCAGCCTTATCTTACCACACCAGTCAACCCACATTTATACGAATACACCTGTAACTGCACAACAGCCCAAAAAGTCATATCAGCCCAACACTCTCCACACAGCACACTCACCCCTCAGTCATATCACATTTAGCCACCAATCAGTCACAGAACAGCTGCCCAGCCCAAGCCCCCTGTCACACACATCAGCCCAACCAGAATACCCCAACAGTCACACACAGCAGCTGAAAAGAAAAGTGATGGACAGATTTTTGATTCCCCCCACTGATCTGCAGCTCAACCTGCGCAGCAGCTTCTTCAATCCATTGCTCTCCTGTGTCAGCAGACAGCCACCAGAACCATTTCAGAAAGTCAGCACCCAAAGTTTTAGCCGCAGTAGCATTGCCTACAACCTGGCGCTTCTTCAAGCTGCGTATTCCGCCTGACTCTTAAGCACTGTGCTGACACATTACCAGAAGGGACTGAGGGCGCCCTTGAGAACGGTGATTTGGTGTAGGCGGATTGGCTCACTGACTTACTGCTGAAACCAACCAGTTAAGCAATGGAACAAATGTTTTAAATAAACTGTGCGCCCCTCCAATTGCCAGCGATCGCTTCACCTTTAAAAAATAATTACAAAAAATGAGGTGTTAGTAGTACCACACTTTGGCCAAAATATGGAAGCTCACGTGCCACGCCAGGGCCCCTCATTGTACATGAGTCCTACACTGTTTGTGAGCATTATAAGTTGCCTACCTTGCCTTCCCCTAGTTTCAGGCAGGATTTTAGGTAAATGTAGTTGGTTCTTCACACTTCTATGCTTAGATTTATTCATTATAAACCAAAGTCTCCTGGGCTTCAGTCATCTCTACTTATATTCATTTGTGGGTTTTGTAAATATACTTTGTATTTTCTACACTCTTCAGATTTCTGGTTGTGAGGATGACTGGCTAGACATGACTTAACCGATGTAACATTTCTAACCTAAATGCATTAATCTGAATATTGCACCTGGCTACTAATCACTTTCAAATTACATTCATGCATTCGTTTATTTATAGTTCCAGCCATGAAGAAAATAGTTTTGGAGAGACATACAGTAAGAGCTGGCCCACGATCAGCATGATTAATCACTGTGAAATCCCCAGTGATCAGAACAGAATTATGAAATGGCAAGCTGAATCATTTTCAAGCACCGCACTTTAGGTCTTTGATGCACATAACTGCTTGATGAAAATCCAAATTAAATGGAATACAGAGAAAGAAAAAGAGTAGCTAAGGATCCACTGAAATCATATCACCACTTCCCCAGGACTAGCAAAGCTCTAAAATAATATAAATAAATAAATATGCAAAAGGACAATATATAGGCATATAAAACATTACATTAAAGTCGTAAAACATCTTCCTAGAACATTGCTTCCTAAATTGGGGCGAGGTGTCTTTCTAAGAGAGGCCAATGTCAATCAGAGAGTGGTTGTAGTGTATTTGTCTGTAACTTTACCACTGGGAGTGTCTCCCTCTCTCTCTTGTACAGCAGAGTTTGGTGTTAAAGGGGATCTAAAGGCAAAAAAATAAAATCCCATTTTACTTTCTTTAATGAAAAAGAAATCTATCTCCAACATACTTTGATTAAAAAATGTCTACCGTTTTTATAAGAAACCTGACTGCAGTGAAATCCCATCTTCGTTTTACTTGCGCTGACTGCTGCAGGTAGGAAACTTCAGACGGTCCCTAACTGCTCTGCAGGGAAACTGATCATCCTTTTAAATGGCAGGGGGGAGCCCCCCACCCCCCCACCTTACTTCCCTGACCTCGAGCAGCTCTGTTTGTTTCCCTGTAAAACAGCCAGCGACTGTGTAGAGATATCTATTCACAGACCCAGTGCAGTCTGCATATTCTGATTATTAATCAGCTTCTATGCAGATATTATTTGACTTGTGCTGTTTTGATAATTTATGATGATCGCTAAGCTTAACCTCCCAACTAAAGCCCAGACCACACTGAGCATGTGCATGGTCTTGGTCTTGCAAAGATTGTTAACAAAGTTACAAGATGACTGCCCCCTGTGGCCAACTTTGATAGCATAAATCATTTGCTTAATTAGGCTTCTGGTGCAGTAAGTTCATGTTTATGTTTAGTATACAAAATACAGCATTTCTAGCATTATTCTATTTTAGACTTTAGTTCCCCTTTAAGTTAGATGCCCCTTGCTGAATAAAATTGCAGAACATTGATGACAATGTGCTGCCTGTTTCTGGAGCCTTAGTATCATATGCAGAGCACTGAAAGACTCAACAGTGAACACAGCAGTGATATTCTTACCACCTTGGTTTAAAGCGGTTGTTCACCTTTGAGTTAACTTTTAGTATGATGTAGAGAGTGATATTCTGAGACAATTTGCAGATGGTTTTCATTTATTATTTAGAGGGCCTGAATAGAAAGAGTAATAAAAAGTAGCAAAAACAAAACATTTGTATCTTTACAGAGCATTTGTTTTTTTAGAAAATCACGGTGAATAATTAAAAAACTATAAAAAAGAAAAGTTGAAGGCCAATGGATGAGTTGCTCAGAATTAATCATTCTATAACATGCTAAAAGTTAACTCAAATGTGACCTTCCCCTTCAATCATACAGATACTGAAGGTTACTCTTACAACAATATTTTCAAATATCTATAGCAATGTTGAAAGTTAAAAAGAGAATAAAATAGTGAATCATGGAGGGGCTGGTAATTTATTTGGCACCCCACCAGATCAGTGCTCCACTTCTTTGAAGAGGGTAATATACTAGTGAGTACAATTCCAAAGGATTTTTATCACCCCAGTGTTGTCAAAGGCTCCATAGACTTCACTGTATGACATCTTGATCTTGCCCACTGACATGTTATTTGAGAAAAAATGGGCTCACTACATGCAATAAGTTCTACAGCACTACTGACATCTGCAAATTATTTTAACTGCCATCCTGAAATAAAGTATTATTTGGAACATCCTGTAAGTCATGTACTGTATGCTGTATGGACATTAAACTTCTCCCAAATGACTTAAATGGACGATGAGGCTTGCTAAAATAAAAAATGAAGTTGTTATTCATTTCTGTATGTGAAAATCCTGATATGGATCAATAGCTCTTCCTGCAAAGATCTATTTTTGTTCAGATTTGATGGATATTGTGCCAGAGGCAAGGTAGGATCTCTGTACTTCCACACACATTTTATGTGTTACATCTAAAGTGTGTGGAGGGATGCTGGGAGTTTAAATTTAAAAACAGCTTGAGGTTGCAAGCTAGACATCCCTGCCTTAAAGGGATACTGTCATGGGAAAAAAAAAATTTTTCAAAATGAATCAGTTAATAGTGCTGCTCCAGCAGAATTCTGCCCTGAAATCCATTTCTCAAAAGAGCAAACAGATTTTTTTTATATTCAATTTTGAAATCGGACATGGGGCTAGACATATTGCCCATTTCCCAGCTGCCCCAAGTCATGTGACTTGTGCTCTGATAAACTTCAATCACTCTTTACTGCTTTACTGCAGGTTGGAGTGATATCACCCCCCCTCCAGCAGCCAAACAAAAGAACAATGGGAAGGTAACCAGATAACAGCTCCCTAACACAAGATAACCGCTGCCTGGTAGATATAAGAACAACACTCAATAGTAAAAACCCATGTCTCACTGAGACACATTCAGTTACACTGAGAAGGAAAAACAGCAGCCTGCCAGAAAGCATTTCTCTCCTAAATTGCAGGCACAAGTCACATGACCTGGGGCAGCTGGGAAATTGACAAAATGTCTAGCCCCATGTCAGATTCAAAATTGAATATAAAAAAATCTGTTTGCTCTTTTGAGAAATGGATTTCAGTGCAGAATTCTGCTGGAGTAGCACTATTAACTGATGCGTTTTGAAAAAAACATGTTTCTAATGACGTTAAGGTTCCCACTAGAGGTTGGCAGTTTTGGAGTTTTTTTATTGATTCTGCAAATTTCCAATACATTTCATAGTAAACTTGCAATTCTCCTAAAGAACTGGCATAGCATATGACGATTACTTCCTGTAATAATAATAATCCCAATCACCAGCATTGTTTAAACCTCAAATTCAAACTGTAGTCCCCTGTATTGTTCACACATGTAATCCCCCTGCATTGTTCAAAGTTGTAACACCTCTGTTGTTCATATCCTAAAGCCCTGTTCACATCTGAGACCCAGACTGAAACTGCCCACATTGTTCACCTGTTCACACAAAATACTGATGGGGCACCAGCACTGTGTCACTGTATGTAGCACATCTTATAGTGGTCCTCATAGGTTTCCCTTTCTCTTGCTCTGTTCTGCTTTCCCTATGCTCCTTGTGTGTGCCATACTCTGCCTGCCCTATTCTCCTTGGGTGTGCTGATTCAGGCAGTAGATTGCACCTGCACACCTGGCCTCTCCACTTAATTATACACGGTGCTTTGGGTATAGGAGGACGGCCCCTCCTCAATTTAGTAATAATAATTAACTCCAGCACACGTAGAATGTTTTAGGGATTCTTCCCGTGTTTAATGTTCAAGCCAACAATACAATGTTTCGGGGGTGTACCCCTACGTCAGGTATTCTGTAAACCCCCACCACCATCCTTAAATGTGTTACACACAATTATCCCCTCTTCCAATTATGTAAATTCACCTTGAGAGAATTAAAGTCCAAAAAATACAAATCAAAAAATAAAGTTCAAAGTCCTTATGGTCCCAATTCTCAAAAAAGGGATAAAGCTTTCGTATTCACAAAAGTCCAAGCAAAGTCTTGTAAAGATGGTCATTTCAATGCTGTTAGGGTTACATTTTCATAATACAATGCATTACCCTCTAGAGGTTTTTAGTTAAACAAGAAATGTCCTAAAGCTCACATATATCCTCCAATGTATTGTAACAAAGGGTTACTATAGCAGGTAAACCCTTCAGATAAGAAAAAATTAGCCATACCTTTCCCTTGCTAATGTATTCTATCACAGAGAGGCGAATTTGTAAAGGAATAAGGAAACAAATTAGAAACATAATAGATAGAAAATTGTTACAAGTAACAAGTCAGGCTAAACGCCTCATTTAATCCTCTAGGGGACTGAGTTTGCAAGCAGCCAGATCCAATAATTTTCACGCTGGGTTAATTTTAACCTCAAGTCATAGTCAGTACTTATTACTTTTTCCAAAACCTGCCATTTTAGCTGGGAAGTTCTGTGGCCCAAAAAATGCTTATATAAAAGGGTTTCCTGCTTCTTCTCTTTTTTCTCAGTTGCCTTATTTGTTTCTTTTTGGGGTGGTTTATAATTTCTGATTTGTGTTCATTTAACCGTATTCTCACGGGTCTACTCGTTTGGCCAATATAAGCCAAGCCACAAGGGCACTTTAGACAATAGATTACACCATTTGAATTGCATTTTTTTTTAATGTTTTGTCCCTTTCTGTGGGTGAGTTCCATAATCACCTTTGATAATGCCTGTATAGTGGCCACAGTTAAGGCAATGGAAAGTGCCGACCCTGTTGGTACTTTTGTTATTTATGTATGAGCTATTTCTCTTTTTAACCAAGTCTCCTACATTCCTTCCCCGCTTGTATGAAAAAATCGGGGGTAGGGTAAATAGATTACCAAACTTAATGTCAGTTTTTAAAACTTTGCAATGTTTCAGAATTGTTCCCCTTATATATTTAGCATTGGTATCATAGGTTGAAACAAAAGGGATACGTTTCTGTTTAGTTGAGGTAACCTTTTTGGTTGCAAGTAAGTTTGTTCGTGGAATTTTTCCAACCTCCTCACGAATATTCAGCAGCTTATTCCTATCATAACCCTTTGCTATGAATTGATCAATAATTTTTTCTGACTCGTATGCATATAAGTTGTCATTAGAAGTAATTCTTCTAACCCGCATTAATTGGCTTTTTGGTAAACCATTAAATAAACCGGGAGCATGAAAGCTTGTAGGACTCAAAAGGTTATTACGGTCTGTAGGTTTCATAAAAACCGATGTTGTGAAACTTGTCTCAGTGTAGTGAATGTCCACATCCAAAAAATGTATATTGGAGGAGTGATACTCCAAAGTAAATTTTATGGTACTATGCACACTATTAAGATACTTAAGAAATTCCAGTAATTTATCTTTACTACCTTTCCAAAGAAAAAACGTGTCATCCACATATCGCATATACGTTACAATATGCGCTGAATATTCTAAATTCGAAAAAAATGAAAGTGTTCTCAAAAAAATCCATAAAGATGTTTGCATATACAGGTGATATATTAGCTCCCATAGCACAGCCTTGTGTTTGTAAAAAGAAATTGTTATCAAAGGAAAATAAATTTTTTGTAAGTACCATCTCCAGTAATGTGCATAAAAATGTCATCTGATGTGTAGGTGTTTTAGTATTACTGAGGTATAAACACACAGACTCTAGGGATGCACCGAATCCACTACTTTGGATTCGGCCAAACCCCCGAATCCTTTGTGAAAGATTCGGCCGAATACCAAACCAAATCCGAACCCTAATTTGCATATGCATATGCAAATTAGGGGTAGGAAGGGGAAAACATTTTTACTTCCTTGTTTTATGGCAAAAAGGCACGCAATTTCCCTCCCCACCCCTATTTTGCATATGCAAATTAGGATACGGATTCGGTTCAGCCGGGCAGAAGGAATCGAAATCCTGCTGAAAAAGGCCGAATCCTGGCTGAATTCCAAACCGAATCCTGGATTCAGTGCATCCCTAACACACTCTATACCCTCATCATGTGGGATAGAGGTGAATAAATCACAGACATCAATTGAACAGAGGAGGAAATCCTCAGTGGCTACTGGTTCCTCTTCTAATCTTAGCAAGAAATCTCCAGTGTCCCTTACACAATGTTTCAGAGTATGGGGTTATTTCCTGTAAAGCAATATCAATATACATGGCCAATGGTTGTAATAAAGAGCCCACGTAACTCACAATGGGGCGCCCAGGTGGTTTTAAAAGGGACTTATGTATTTTTGGTAGAAAATAAATGTGGGGAACCTTCGCCTCTTCAATAAATAGTAAATTATACACATCATCGGTAATTATACCTTCCATGACAGCAGAAGATCTTAATTTCATCCATTAACTGTATAGAGGGGTCACACTCAACTTTTTTATAATGAGTATCATTACTTAACTGTCAAGATGCTTCATTGTCATAATCACTTTTATTCAAAACTACCACTCCTCCCCCTTTATCTGCTTTACAGATTACAATATTGTTATTATCTGTGAGACTCTTTAGTGCAAGTTTCTCTCTAGCCGAAATATCATGCTTTGTTTTACCAGTGTTTTTTCCTAAGTGTTTATCAACATCCATTTTCACCAGGAATTCAAATGCATCAAGGGAAGGGTAATTACTAGGAGGAACAAATGTGCTCCTTTGTTGTAATTAACTGCAAGTTTCATATTTACATGATCCTTTTTTACACCAACCTCCTTTTTAGAAAAATGCACCTTCAATTTAAGTGTCCACATGAATTTAAAAAAATCAATTGCAAACTCAAAAGGAGGATTAGTATGTACAGGTATAAAGTTAAGGCCCTTATTAAGGACAGACAGTTTCGATTCAGATAAGGTGTAAGAAGATAGATTAAAAACATTATTCACCTCAGTTTCTGTTGTCCCTTTGTAGATACTGCTTTGCGTTTTTTACCTACCTGAAACCCCTGGCTGGTCAGCAGAAAACAGCACCAGCCCAGGGTTATACCAGTGAGCACCACGGAGAGATCTTCTTCCGAATTCTTCTTTCTTCGTGCGCATGCACATTCAAGTGATAAGCCGAACTTTAACTAAAAAGTCGGCTTTTTCATTCAACTGCGCATGCATCTGTCTTGGGGAAATTTGAAGAAAGAAGAAGCCAGAAGAGAAGCGCTACGTGTTGCTCGCTGGAATAACCCCCAGTGTGGTTTTCTGCTGATAGGAACACCGGCCCGGGGTTTCAGGTAAGTAAATACATTCACTTGGGGTGCCTAACATTTGGCACCCCAAGTGTTAAACGACTTTAAACAACCCCTAGAATTTAGAGACCGGCAAGATTTATTAATGGATAAAATGTCCGTGAAAGTCAGTTTATTGGCAATGCAAAGCTATTTGATTTGAGCACATCAATATTTTTATGTGTTTTCTTCAACAGCCAAAATCAATTTGCTACAAGTGGAAGCCATGACTTTCTAACTGAAGGGCTGTACATTTTATCCTTCCTTTAACATAAGCAAAATGTGTGCAAATATATTTGAAAAAAACATTTTTGGAATTAAAAAAACTGTATTTTGGATTTGCCTTAGCATAAATCTAGTTATCTGTAAATAAAGCAGCTAGATTACTTTAATTTGTATATGCATACAAGTCTGATTTAGACCACAACGCTCTACAAAGATTAGGGAATTAAAACATAAAAACATTTGCCCTAAAAGGTTTTGCAAGTATGTACATTTTCTGCAAAAACATATAGAAACCCTAATGTTTTTAAACTGAATAAACATGAAGTGTGGTTGGGATTCTACTGTATATATAACCTGAAATTGGAATGGTAGAAAGAACAAGAAGAAAAAGATTAGAGTAATTCAATTATATAGAAAATTCATTAAAAGCTTATAAAATGCCTCAATATTCATTTAAACGCCTACTATTATTACCCAGTTTTTTAACCTCAGTGTTTGGTTTTATAACGAGAGATTGATTCTAATCTGAAAGAGATTGATTCAAAAACATCATGTGCCCTGAGGCATGTTTTGCAATTCAATGCAAAATTATATTTTATAATTTTTTTTATCTTAAATAAAACACTTTTTGGCACAAGCACTTTATATTTATTTTTACCAATCATTGGTTTGATACGCAAGTTTTCTATGTGAATTAGGAGATCCAAGGGGGTTTCTGTTATCTCCAAGTAAAACTAAAACTTAAATTAATACCAGGACAGCATTAAAGAAAATATGTTTAATGGATAGTACTGAAACAAACAACGTGTCACCATTATTGGTTTTCTTGGTCTTTTAACAGGCCTTTGACTAAGAAAACTGAGAGGGTTGGTTTAAATTACTATTTCAATATATGGGTTTGGTTAAAAACTTTGCATTAACAGGAACAACACCCAATAGTTTGCAGCTACAAAACTATGTCACCATTAGTTATGGGCGAATTTCTCCCGTTTCGATTCGCTGAAAAATTCGCAAATTTGCTGCAAAATTCGCAAAAAATTTGAGAAAAATGAAAATGAAATCTGAACGTTTTCACAGAAAAATCGTGCAAATCGGACGTATTCACGCAAAAATCATGAAATTAGAAGGATTCCACTCAAAAATGAAATTTGATGGTTTTCACTATAAAATTGTGAAAATAAGACTTTTCACTCAAAAATAGTGAAATTTGAAGGTTTTCACCAAAGAATTCGTGACATTTGAAGGATTGCACTCAAAAATCGTGAAATTTGAACGATTTCACTCAAAAATCATGAAATTTGAAGGATTTCACAAAAAATTGTGAAATTTGAAGGTTTTCACAAAAAAATCGTGAAATCTGACATTTTCAAGAAAAAATAGTGAAAATTGGAAATTGTGAATTTTCACCGGCGAATTTTCACTGGAGATTCGCGAATTTATTTGCTGGCAGCTGAAACGCGGAAATTCGCCACAAATTCGTGCCAGGCAAATTTATTCACCCATCACTAGTCACCATAATTACAACTATGCACCAAACAAAACTGCGCCGTTAACTGTATTTAGTGACCAGTGGCGTAACTAGAGTGCGACGGGCCCCCCTGCAAAAAAATCGTCAGAGAGGCCCATCCTCCCATCAGTCTCTGCCCTGCCCACAACCCCCCTAAACCCTGCCCACTCCCTGCCCAACTCCACCCACTCCCGCCCAACTTGCACCCCCTTCCTTATAGCAGGTAAGAGAGTGGCTGGGGAGGACAGGGTTTTCATTAGATATAGAGGAAGCAGAATCCACAGTCCGACCCCGTGCGACTGTGGGATCTGCTTCCTCTATAGTTACACTGCTGTTAGTGACCCTTTAACCCTTTCTCTGACAGCAACAGCAACTGTTTTCACCAGTGATGAATCTGCACCAATGTGCAGATTCTACTTCATTAGTAGTGAAAGGGCGGGAGAAATGACAATAACTTTGTTAGAATTACCCCTCTCTATTTTATTATCTTACCTTGCTTGCCTCATGGAATTGAGTATAAATGACAATGAAGGCTAATAAAGAGTGTATTTAAATTATATGATTTAACCCCACCCCACTGTACAAAAGGGCTTGATATATAAACCAAAATTATTTATCTTATGCTGTTGGAGAAACTCTTCTTAGAATGTATACCCTGTAGCACCTATCTCTCGTCACAGAGTCCCCTGCTCAGCAGACATGCCTCAGGCCCTAGAACACAACGTTCTTTCTTCTTTAAGAAGAAATATTCAAGAGACTGAATATAAATAATTCCCTTCCTTTCTTACAGTGTACACTGAATAAGGCATCTATCACACATACACCACTCTTCTACTCTAGGGAAACACTGACTGAAAGGCAGGTTCCACTGTCTTTGTCTACGGAAAAATAACATTAGTGGGCACACAAATATAGAGGTGACTATGGGGCACATTTACTAAAGGGTGAAATTGTGGATGTGTAGAGAAAATTTGCCAAAAAGACAATTTTGGGGCATTTTGCTTCGCAGAAAAATTCACGAATTTCCAGCGAAACGGCGAAAAATTCACGAAACTGCACTTTTTTGTCGAAATTGCACCGACGTCCAAGAAAACCGGACGCCGGCGTCCATTTTTTTTACGCTGACGAATTTTCGATGGCGAATTTTCTCGGCGGTTTTCGCAAAATCATTCGCTGGTGGTGAATGGCGGGAATTCGCCGCGAATTCGTGCCTGCCGAATAAATTCGCCCATCACTACAATTGAGCAAATATTTTGCGTAAGAAAGCCCAGGAACCGCAAATCATCACTAAATCGGGATTAATTCATTCAACTTGAACAAGCACTGAAGATCAAAATAGGAGTGCAAAAAGTTGTACCTGAGGCTACAATCATGCACTTTGTACCTAGTACCATTTTTGGGAAATTACTCCCTTTAACTTTAAATAGGTTAAAGCAGGGCATGAAAAAATATTCAGTATTTTTCTTTAGTGTTACTGTCACCACTCACCAGCAATCTGAATCGTGATGTGGACTGGCCTGCATCTGAGCACAGAATAGAGAGATATGTTTAGGGAATCTGAGTCACAGCACTATGAGAGATTTTCAGAAACTGAAGAGGTTTCCTCGCTGGAAAATTACTTTAACTTAACTTTCTCTTCAATTATTGAAGAGGGTCCTCTTGTCACTTATCTATTCTTCTTGATATGTTTGCCATAGGCAGCTTAATCCATGGAACATATTCTCTTAGCTCCCTTTAGATATAAGCCAAGCGGCTGTGAAGTCACACATCAAAACCTTCCATGCTGACTTGATGCTGTAACCGGAATAATAGAATTCAGTGAAAAAGCACCAGTCTGTAGGGTGTATGCATTGAAATCCAAATTAGGTAGGTATGTATGTTTTTATTTGTATGGTGCTACTTGTATATGCAGTGCTGGCCATTCAAACAATATATGAACATAACAATACAGTAATAGAATGTATATACAGTATAGATACTGTACCCTCTGCTATACTTTATAAGGATATTATAGGTCAAGAAGGTGTTAGGTAAAGCCAAACGAGGAAATTCACTAAAGGGCGAAGTGACTAACTTTAGCGACAATTCGCCAGCGTGGCGTCATTTCGGGACTTTGCCGATTTACTAACGGGTGCAGGCGTAACTTCGCTAGCGAAGGAGATAGACTCTAGCACTACTTCGCAATCTTACACCAGTCGAAGTTTCGCTCTGGTGAAAGAGCGTTCATCTGCAAATTCACTAAGATGCACATTTTACTCAACGTTACCTGTTCCGCCAGACTTGCTTTCACCAGCTCAGGCCAGGCGAAGTGCAATGGAATGTATAGGGCTTCTTCAATTTTTAGTTGAAAAATTTTCTAAGTACTAAAAAACGCTGGCGTCTTTTACTTTTTTCAGGGTGATATTTTTTTGGGTACCTGGGCTCCTACATACATTTCCTTACATAGAGCACATAAACTATACACTGGGCACATGTGTAGGGCAATATAACAACTTTATTTTATTTTATTAAGGTTCCCTGGGCTTGTGTAGTGTAATGTATTTGCTGCAACATATACGTCCATTCAACCTCAACTCCCCACCGTATGCAAATTAGCCAATGCTAGCGAAATTTCGCTTTACTTGACGCAGTAATGCTAGCGCAACTTCGCCAGAGTTCGGCGCCCTGGATGCAACTTCGGATTTAAGTGAATCCTGCGTTTTCCTGGTTTTCACATGTTGCGATGTGAGCGAAGCCGGCGAATTTCCGCAGATTAGTGAATTTGCCCCAAAGTATCTCTAGTATTTAGTTACTTTCCACTATAAACGACAGGGATGGATTTCTTTGTGGGCCGCCCCTAGGCCAGAGGGTCAAATACCCGCCCCCTCCCCTTGCGAGCACTCCCTCTCCCCACAAGCACTTTCTCAGCTATGCGATTCAAGACCACGCACAGTTTTACTGTTCTTCTGCTCCTAGATCTGTTCCCGGTGAGGCGCATCGATGTGGCTGGGCAGCATGCCACCCTAAAAATGTGCTGCCTTTGTGGCAATTGATAATTGCCACCACTGTGTACACCATGACAACCTCTCTCTAATAAGTATTTTTAAAGGCAAACCGTGCACGGGCAATCTTTCTCCTTCTCTTTGTGTGCAAAAAAAAAGTTCGTCATCAGTATTCCACTGGCTCTTACCTTTCAAACAGTCTGATGATGATATAATGCAAAGGTTAAATATTGCAAAAACATTATTGTGGCCTTTAACTGGCGTCTTAAAATAACCTACTTGTATAAATGAGATCCATTTTCTAACAACTGAGCTGGAGATTTCATGGCTTTCATTTGGAAGGCAGCTTGCTCTTGTGGTCATTAAGCATGATTGAAGTACTTTTAAGAGGCCAAAATAATGGAAAATAGATGATATTCTTATGATTGCTTCTAAATGTTCTGCGAGTTCTGTTAAGGCATCGCCTCTGCTTGAATTAATCAGTATTTTCAGATGGGTCTAATCATGGGGCAAATGTAGTTTATGATAATCAGCAATGACTTAACCCTGTTGCTGTTGACTAAACAAGTTAAGGAAATATATTCCAGTGGTTTTAAACTTACATGTAAGAGTAATTGTAATTAAAAACAGCAACTGTCTCGCCCATTCTGCACTGCTTGCAATTATGTAGCTGAATTCAGCTGGGCAAGACTTTCATTCCATTGCCTTCCATCTCCTTCACTGGTCTGCCAATCATTTTTTCAAAAGTCAGAAACAGCAGTGCAAAGAAAAGCAAGGGAGAGACAGATTCTTTTATGAATAACAACCCCTTATGTTAATTTTTTTAAGCTTAAATGACTTCCTTTAGGAAGGAATAAAAGACTTGGTAGAAATGCTTGTAAGAGGGTGAACCAATTGAGGACTGGGAACCATTTAGTGCTACAAGTGATTCCCGGCAGCCTGCAGTAGATCTACTAAGTGGCAAAACCAGTAGTTACAATATGTTCCCATCATCATCTAAAGCGTATTTCCCAGCAGCTGAAACCACCCTCAATATGCCTCAAGAACCGAGTTCAGATGAATCCACCACTATTTGGGTGTTACCTGGAGAAGCACCCCCTAGGGAATTCAGGGCAATGTCCAAGGTTCAAAGAAAGATTAACTATGAACCAACGCTGGGGTTACTTTATGCCCTACGCACCTGATTGGGTGTATAGAAAAGTGGACGAACAGGTTTTGCTGAAAGTATTTTGCCTGTGATGCCAAAATGTTTTCCTGTTTTTATTCTTTCAGAACTTCTAATTATCCCTGGGAAGAAAATATCCCTATTATGTTGTCATAGAATATTGACATAAAAGTGTTGATTATGATAATCGTTTAAGTATTAGTTCTATGAAGCTAATAGAACACCTTATTTCTGACATTTTATAAACAGTTGAAGCATCTTATTTGTTTGGACTATTATTTGTTTGGTATTCTTGCTGTGTGCACAAGGACGCGCTTAATTCAACTGGGCGTGAGTGTAAGAGGGTGAACCAATAGTTGTAATTGATTTGTGTGTGAAAGTTGATTGAATAAAATGTGAATGCATGTGTTCAGGGTCGGCCTGGGACCGGCTGGAAACCGGGAAAAAACCCGGTGGGTCTGACCTGTCATGGCCCCCCTCCGGGCCAGACCCCCCCGATCATTGTATTAAAAAAAACGGAGCGCAGCACTAAATGTGCATGGGCGCCTGCGGCGCTCTGCCTGCGCATGCACTCCTTTGCCGAGCCGCCTACGCATGCACGCTGGCATATAAATTAAGGGAGTGAGCACACAGCGCGGCGCAGCAAGGGAGCAGGGGTGTCCGAGGGGCCCCTGGACAGCAGTCCCGGTGGGCCCCTGGACCCACGGTCCGACACTGTATGTGTTAAAATTGTTGAAAGTGTTATGTGGTTAACTGAACTTGAGGGTAAAAAAGCTGTAATTCATTCCCCCAGCAGTAGAGGGAGCCATAGTGTTAGAGTGTATAAAAGGGAGCTACACACTAGAATGAATGTCTTTAATGGGAGGATGCTGTCAGAGACGGAAGCTCTGTTCTGAAGAAGATCTACAGCAAGAAGGAAAGAAAGGAAGAACTTAGGATAGAAGTTTGTAGTTAGCAGGCACTAGGTGTGAGGTAGGGAAGTTAGAATGGATAGTTTCTTGCCCTAGGAGTGTAGTGGAAATTAGTTTTCCGTGGACATCCCACAAGTTAGGGACCCAGAGTATAGGGAAGACACATGATAGGGTAAAGGAAGCCTGGGGCAAGAAGAAGGACTATTGGTTATACCGGTCAGAATAGTAAAGGGGTGCTGGTCGAGCACCGGATTATTCAGACGGGAAGGCATGGCGGATTGGTAAAGGGATGCTACGGTGCACCGGATTACCGAACCAAGCAGAGGAGAAGTCCGGAACGGTAAGGGTTAACCCTCCCTAAGATCTGGGATAGGCCCCAAGGGATCTGTGATGGAAACTGAGGTCAACTGTGGCAAGATGGTTGATGTTGCATGAATGCTGTGAAACCGCAAGTGTGACTGATTGAAATGTTGTGATTTTAAATAAACGAAAAAATTTTATATTAAAATTATTCCGACTCGCTATTGTTTCTGTAAGGGGTTAACAGCTGGAGGTACCCCCTACATGCTGGGGGAATGGGCCTTAATGTGGTACTTTTAGTAACTGCACTAATGCTTCAGAATCACATTGTGACCAACTTGTTTTTAGCAGCTTTGGACAACAAACTGATCTGTACACAGCACTTGCCATTCCAGGTGCAGCAAGCAACATCATGCTAGGGCTTACATTTCTGTTTTATTACAGGTATGGAACCTGTTGTCCAGAATGCACAGGACATGTGGTTTTCCAGATCATTGATCTTTCCTTAATTTGGCTCTCCATACCTGGGGGCAGATTTATCAAGGGTCGAATTTCAAATTTATGGGAGTTTCTATAAACTCCCATCAACTTCCATAAACTCAAAATTAAAAAAAGGCCAATTAAAATTTATAAAAAAACCCTAATTTTTTAAAACAAGTAAACAGGATCAAGCTGCAAATTCAAATCGAATTTGATCGAATTCGATTCGAGTTTTTTCACACAAAAATATATATATTTTTTTTTTCAAAGTTCACAAAATGACTCCTAATTGGTTGAAGGTCCCCCAAAGGCTAAAACACAAATCCGGCAGGTTTTAGATGGAGAATAGTTGAATTCAAATTCTTAAAAGACAGTACAAGATAATTTTTTTTAAATTTGAATCGAATTGGACTATTCCCTAGTCAAATTAAACTAAAATAGACTCATAATTTGAATTCAAATTCAAATTGGAAAATTCTCATTTTCAATTCGACCCTTGATAAATCTGCCCCTAAATCTACTAAAAAATCTTTTAGAATGAATTAAATGCAATAGGATTGTGTTGCCTTTTATAAGGATTAATAATATTGTATTAGAATAAAGTACAATGTACTGTTTAATTATTACAGGAAAAAGAAAATAATTTGTAAAAATTAGAATTATTATTTGATTAAAATGGAGTCTATGGGAAATGGCCTTCCCTTAATTCAGAGTTTTCTGGATAACGAGTTTCTGCATCATTAATATATCTGTAGTCTGCATGAACATGGATACTAAACGGTGTAACTGTGGTCATTGAATAAGCATTTGCATCTTGGTTCTGCGTCTGTTGCTGGACCTGCCTGCACCACCAAATTTCTGATTCTGAATGACGTGAATTTGAATTTTAACGTGAATACAGTGCTGCAGAACCCAGCCAAGTGTTGTATTCATCATTCGTAAAGCACAAGTTCATGCACTTCAGACTTGCGACTATTTTCCCCATAGATTGTAACAGAACTACCATATATATCTTCTTCTTATTAACTTGAGTGCTAGTCTATTCCATAAGGTTTGTAGACATTGTAGCATAAATATATTGTATAGGAGATTAAACCAAGTTAAATTATTGCAAAACCTTAGCCAAGCTGATTTATAGGAAGGCACCTAGATGCCCATTTTCAATGAACCCGTGCTCTAGAGTAGGGATCCCCATCCTTTTTTACCTGTGAGCCACATTTAAATGTAAATACAATTTGGAGAATATGCAGAAAGTTCCTGGGGTGCCAAATAAGTGCTGCAATTGACTATTTGGTAGCCACTATTTGGACTGGCAGCCTACAGGAGGCTCTGTTTGGCAGTACAACTGGTTTTTATGCAACCAAACTTGCTTCCCCACAAGGACTTCAAAAATAAGCACCTGCTTTAAAAGACATGTAAACCCCCTCCACATAAATGTTATCAGTGAACAGACTCTTTGAAATCTTTAGATAACTGCCACTCTGGTTGTTAAAGGCTGCAGCATTCCCTTAATCACTTAGAAATCCTTCTCCTCCTCTAACCCACTCTGCCTCCTCCCTCAGGAATTTACGCTGGCTGTTGACTTATGAGCATGCTCAGTTCTTCTCGTCTCAGATTACTAAACACACCCTCTAGTCTAACAGCCAATGAAGAGATAGCATTGCTGGTTCCTATAGAAACTCTGCTGTAGCTATCTGATCCTATTTTTTACTTCTAACCACCTCTCCTGAGCTCAGCTTAACCATTACAGTGCTCAATCCTTTTATTAAAGTATGTTGTGCCTATGTAACCCTGCATTCTGCATTGCATGAAATTTACAGCATACATGTCCTGTTTGCAGATGTAAATTTTACTAATGAATATATATATATATATATATATATATATATATATATATAAAACCAAGAGGCTCTCTCACACTCCTTTAGCCAATATTGACCGGGTGCTGCTGCAATTTCGGATATTTACATATCCATGGTAGTAAGCACACAAGAATTTTTAAAAATTTGTAATTTATTTTCAAAACTTAAAAAGCATATTGCAAGGATCAACGTTTTGGTCCGGGTCCGGAACCGTTATCAAGATCCCACCTGTTGTTAAAACCAATGCTTTATACGCACACGTAGAACACAACAGGTAATGAAGTTACCGACCCACACCTTAAAGATACATTGTGATTTAAGACTGCCATAGGACAAAATACATGTCCATGAATGCTAAATCGCAACAATGTTGCATACAGTATGTACAAAAAAATGATACAATTATTACAAAAAACTTGAATCAAGGTACTATGTATCAATCTTAGTTCCGCATACAGAAAATGACATAATAATCTAACAAAACTATCTCTGATTCAAAAAACATGATAGGGACAATTGGTCATTGAGACCATGTGGCGCTCGAGTATTTTACTTTTTAATCAAAAACACTCCCTTTGAAGAAGCATCTTTGACCTATCACACCCCCCCCCGCCTCCTGGGTGGTGTATATGGTCAATGCCAACATATTTAAACGTCTGTAAGTGATGGCCTTTTTCTAAGAAATGTTTAGCCACCGGTTTCAATGTTCGATTGTCCCTTAATGCCGTACTTATTGCAGACCGATGTGCATCCATTTTAAGGTGCAGAGTCTGTTCGCTCTTTCCTACATATAAAAGGCCACAGGGACAAGTGATCAAATAAATAACGTGAGTGGTAGTACATGTAGGGGCCGATTCACAAAGGGTCAAATATCGAGGGTTAATTAAAATCCTTCGACTTCGAATATCGAAGTCGAAGGATTTTAGCGCAAATAGTGCGATCGAAGGATTATTCCTTCGATGGAACGATTCGAAGGATTTTAATCCAACGATTGAAGGATTATCCTTCGATCAAAAAAAGTTAGCCAAGCCTATGGGGACCTTCCCCATAGGCTAACATTGACTTCGGTAGCTTTTAGATGGCGAACTAGGGGGTCGAAGTTTTTTCTTAAAGAGACAGTACTTCAACTATCGAATGGTCGAATGGTCGAATGATTTTTAGTTCGATTAGTTCGATTCAAAGTCGTAGTCGAAGGTCGTAGTAGCCCATTCGATGGTCGAAGTACCCCTAAAAACATTTCAAAATTTGAAGTTTTTTTACTTCGAATCCTTCACTCGAAGTTAGTGAATCGGCCCCGTAATGTACGATCTGATTGCAAAGCATTTACCTGTATGTAGATGTGTGAAGCTCTGGCCTGAAGTCATAACTCGGCATGATGTGCAATTTGGACACCTGAAGCATCTCTTCTTCCTATTTGAAAGCCAACCAGTCCTTGTTTTTTGATAACACCCTATCAGGTCTGTCTTCGCTAACAAGTTACGTAGGCTAACACCCCTCCTGTAAACCATCATGGTGTCCATATGCACAGGGTGATGTTATTTGGGGCATTTTCCCAGTTTAGAGCAAAGTGTCTGGTAAGCATGGTGGAGGATAACATGAGTGTTAGCGAGAACACAGGCTCTGGAGAGTATTACTGGAAGGGGGTTATTTATCAAGGTCTGAATTTATCTCAATATCGGCTGCTACAAACTCCGATCTAACCTGCTCGGGTTTTTAACACTTATTTATTATTACATTTTCCGGAAAATTACCTTTGCGGGAAAAGCTCCGATTTTCTCGATTTATTTGTGAATTGTCCCCGAAAATTTTTCGTTGTTTTCACCCGAAAGCTCAGAAAACATTGTGAAATTACCCGAAACCCCCGACACAACCTAAAATCAATGGGATTGTTCCCATTGACTTTAATGCAACCTCGACAGGTTTGAGATGCCGTGTTTTTATATTCTGGCTTTTTAGACCTCGGGGTTTAATAAATTCCAAAAAATTCGTGATTTTTTAAGCCTAATATAACACAAAAAATCACAAATTTTTCGGATTTCTGGGAATTTCGGGTTTTCGAAGCTTAGTAAATAACCCCCTAAATGTTAAAATGTATATAATTGTGCAGATCCCATTTTTTTTATTTGAGCAATAAAATAAAAGGAGCAAAAAAAGGATGCAGTGTGTTCCGCATTGGGAGCACCAGTGGTATATGGCTCTGCTCCGCAAGAAAAGAAATTGCAAGTAATTCATGCTTAGTTACTAAATTTCTTCCATTACATCTTATTTCCTGATGTTTGTGATTAAATATTACAGCTCTTTTTCTGCAGCTGATTATGGTCCCTCAATTAGTCCTGGAATAAGGTGTCCAGGGATGCACCAAATCCCCTACTTGGGATTCGGCTAAATCCCTGAATCCTTTGTGAAAGATTCGTCCGAATGCTGAACCAATTCCTAATTGTCATATGAAAATTAGGGGCGGGAAATGAAAAATTTTTTACTTTCTTGTTTTGTGATGAAAAGTCACGTAATTTTCCCTTCCTGCCCCATATGCAAATTAGGATTCTGATTCAGTTCTGCCAGGAACTTGGATTCGGCCGAATCCTGCTGAAAAAAAGGCCCATTCCTGGCTGTATCCCAAACCGAATCCTAGATTCAGTGCATCCCTAAATATTAATGTGTCTAACCACCAAATGCTATGTTAGCAACCTCACTGACACTTTAAATAGCTTATGTGAACATCTCATACACAGTAACCATCTTCATGTCCAAAAGGCAAATGCCAAAGAATCATATACTTTTTGCAGAATACTAATAAGTAGGTTAGGGAAAGGACATTTTAAGCCCTAATCACTCTGATTATCAAAATCACTGTAAAATTGCTGGAATGATAGCCTTCTTCTTATTCTCCTTCTGCGCAAGTGATGTGCTCCCAAAGAACACCTAATTGCTACATCTTGAGAAATGTCTCCAGTGAATCAATTATAGACGTGGTGTGACCCCTCTTCCAGTCTGATATTGAAGACCCGTGTTTTCTCATCAGGCTTTGGAAGGAGGCGGGCTGCTATTATGGCTCATCAAGGCTCATCAATAGCTTCAGAATTCTGAAAGTACAAAAAAAGTTTAGCAAGAACACAAATAATTGATACAAACTTTTCTTCTATATCAAGGCCACTACAAAGAGTATAAAGCATGTTACTAATACAGTATGTCACAATATAGGCAACAACTTGGTTTCAAGGGCAGATAGACTGTGTCTATACCTAGAAACTACTTCTATAAGTCCTGCCATTGTAAAGATGATGATTAGATGTATTTATAGTGGAACTGGCATGGCATGGGTCTGATGTCTCTATTTTATTCACTCTTCTTCTGTTAAAATATTGGACATGTATTTTCGTACATGGATCTCTTCTACCAAGTGTTGGAGCCCTACGGGGAGCAACTTGTTATAGAGATAATAACATCAGATATTGAACCTTTTTTTTTACATCTACCATAACATTGTCTTTGCAAGTTATCTATAATTTTGCTATAAAAGTATTTGCCTGATCTTTTCACATTCCCTATCTGATCCCACAAGTTCCTTTATGAGGGAGCTGCCATATTTGTGCAGACGTTGCCTTTATGGTTTGTATCAGGCCCGGACTGGCAATCTGTGGGTTCTGGCAAATGCCAGAGGGGCTGCTATAACATCCCATAGAAAGTCAGTATTTAGTGGGTTGGTGAGGGCTGATTGGGCCTCTGTGTACCTGAAATGCCAGGGCCTATTTTAATTCTCAGTCCGGACCTGGTTTGTATTCCTCTCAGCGTGAGCAAATCATATATTTTGATTACTGGTTAGGGTAAGAAGGGCTAAAAGGAACCAAAATGTCCTTCTTAAAATACATACACCACATACAGCAAGAGGTAAATTTACTTACCTACGAAAAGCCAGCGTTGACTTCACATCGCAACACTTCGTCAGGCGTAAATTCGCCTGGACAATGATAATTCACGAAGAACCGAAGTTGCGCACAGGGTACCAAACACTTGCGAAGTTGTGCTAGCGATAATACGATCAGCACAGTTCATAGTTACGCTAGCGTTGGCAAATTTGTATACAGCGTGCAGTTAAAGTACAATGGACGTATATGTTGCAGCAAATACATTACATTACACAAGCCCAGGGAACCTTAATAAAATAAAATAAAGTTGTTATAATGCCCTACACAGGAGCCCACTGTATAGTTCATGTGCCATATGTTTGGAAATGTAGGTGGGAAGCCATGTACCCTAAAACAAATTTACGCAGTTTTGCAGGCTATCACCCTGAAAAAAGGAAAAGACGCCAGCGTTTTTACCATTAGTAAATCGGCGAAGTGCCGAAATGACGTCACGCTGGCAAATTTTCGCCGGGGACCAGGCGAAAAGAGCCCTTCTCAAATGCAAGACCTGCACCAAGAGAAGATATTCACGCGCTTCATGTTAAACACATAGCACTGACTTAAAACCAAAAACTAAAGTCTTGCAGGTCATGCCTGGACAGAAATTTAGGATGCAAGCCACTGGATGCTAATAATATCTAGTATACAGTTGTTTTTTTCTTTGAATGTACCAGGGTTTTAAGTAAAATGCAACTATTGGGTTAGCGATATTGTATTCATCATAAGGAGAATGCCACAAGATGTAGAATATCTGGTGCTGGAAATGTTCAAAATCTGCTGAGTAGGAGGAACCTAAAGAAAGATACCATTGATTTAGCTGGTCAGCATTGCCATTTATTTACTTATTTTTGCTGCTTAGAATGGATATAATCTCTTGTTTTAAAATGTCAATGAATCTTCTTATTCTGGTTTTCCAATAAAATGTTGCTTAATAAATGCATTATGTCCTTAGGCTGGAATTCATATTATAATAGAATAAAAATCAACTACTTTAGTTATAACGTAGGGTCCGTTATGTTGCTATTCTCTCTCTGTCTCTCTCTTCATTTATTTCTTGTTATTATCATTTATTATCATTGTTCAGCTTATACCCAGGCATTTACGTTAATGTTTATTAACGTCTAACACAAAGGTAGTCCAAACTATAGCCAATGCAGACAGCTCTGTTTATGTCTCTCTTCTCTGAATAAATCAACACTGAATTATTTATGAATGTCTGGTGAAAAGCTAGGCATTTCTGAAAGGTATTCAAATGGAGAAATGGTCAAAATAGTTTAAGCATCTAATTTCACAGACATCTCCTATTCTTGTTCCAACCCAAATCTTTATAAACTTGAATAAAGAATATTGAAACTATAAAACAGAGCCGGGCCAAGCCGGGCAGGCGCCCTAGGCAGCCTGCCCGGCTGCTGCGCCGGCTAGTTTCGCGCTTCTGCGCATGCGCGAAAAGACGCTTCAGCGCAGAGACGCTTCTGCGCATGCGCGAATCAACGCATGCGTTCGCGTATGTGCACAGATGGGCGGTCGGCAGAGAAGGGACCGGACTAGGGGCAGGAGTAAGTACGTGCCTGGCGCCCCTGCACCTTTGCGCCCTAGGCACGTGCCTACTCTGCCTACCCCTAGTTCCGGCCCTGCTATAAAACAGATGCCTGATGCTCTCATTAAGGTACTCTAGTCTTGGGTATTTCTGACCTGTATATGGTACAGGTATCGGATCTGTTATCCGGAAACCCTTTATCAGCAAAGCTCCAAATAATGGAAAGGCCGTCTCCCATAGACTCTGATTTGTCCAATTTTTTTAAATTTTCTCTGTAATAATGAAGCAGTACTTGTACTTGATCCAAACTAAGATATAATTAAATGAGTGGTTGACAAAGCAACCTTTCAATTGGCCTTCATTTTTTTCTTTTTTTATAGTTTTACAGTTATTCACCTTCCTCTTCTGACTCATTCCATCATTCAAATGGGGGTCACTGGTCTCATCTAAAAACAAATGCTCTGTAATGCTACAAATGTATTGTTATTGCTACTTTTTATTACTCATCTTTCTTTTTATGTCCTCTCCTATTCATATTCCAGTCTCTTATTCAAATTAGCGCATGGTTTCTAGGGTCATTTGGACACTAGCAACCAGATTTCTGAAATTGCAAACTGGAGAGCTGCTGAATAAAAAGCTAAATAACTTAAAAACCACAAATAATATAAAATGAAAACCAATTACACATTGTCTCAGAATATCACTCTCTACATCATACTAGGGGGCAGATTTATCAAGGGTCGAATTTTGAGGGTTAAAAAACCCTCGAATTCGACCCTCAAAGTAAAATCCTTAGAATTCGAATATCGAATTCGGAGGATTTTAGTGCAAAAGCTTTGATCAAACGATCTAATAAAAATCGTCCGATCGAACGATGAAATCGTTCGAATTGAACGATTCGAATGATTTTAAGCGATCAATCAAGGGTTTTTATTCGACCAAAAAAAACTTAGAAAAGTGCTGGGGAAGGTCCCCATAGGCTAACATTGAACTTCGGTAGCTTTAATCTGGCAAAGTATGAAGTCGAAGTTTTTTTTAAAGCGACAGTACTTTGATTATCGAATGTTCGAATGGTTGAACGATTTTTACTTTGAATCATTCGATTCAATCGAATTTGACCAATTCGATGGTCAAAGTACCCAACAAAAATACTTTGAAATTCGAATATTTTTTTTTAATTTTTTTTCTAACAATATCTTTTTATTGTAGATTCGTTGTACAGCAAAGGAAACAGAGGACAAAATAAAGAAAAGATACAATATAAAGTTGAGAATAGAAGAAAACGAAAATAAATAAAAAAACAGATGTGCAATAACATTCCTTGTGTTATACAATTTGTAAATAGTTAGTACCCTGTACTTTACATAAACGTACAGTAGTGTTTTGCAATTACCTTCTAGAATTAGTATACTCTTGGCAAGGATTAAATAAAGTCATAGAGGATAGTAGTGGTAAATCATTATCTATGCATCTTTTGTAAAGTTTCCATTTGTTTCCCCCTAACTCTAACAGTCTGGTCTCTATGAACCACTAGAATTAGCCCTCGTCCACCTCACCCAAGGATCCCAATGGATCGAACCCCTACTGGATTTACATACATTATGTTGGAAATGTTTTTTCATATTGATTTGATTATTCACCCTAGAAATTACTTCCCTAATTGACGGGTGTGAAGGGGGTTTCCAATTTCTAGCTGCTATTAAAATATGAGCCATTACCAATATACTTTCCTTAGGAAATGAATCTATACCCAGGTTTAGTAACGCCATAGCAGGCTCCAAAGGAGGTGCCTTTCCCCTACTGATTGGATCAAATTTCCTACATCTTCTCAAAAACTAGTTTAGGGCAGTCCCACCACATATGGAAGCTTCCCGCTTTTTGGTTGCAACCTCTCCAACATAACTCTGAAGAGGTCATGTTCATCTTAAACATTCTCAGTGGGGTTAAGTGCCATCTTAAAAGAATTTTTCTGTTTAGTTCAAAATGGTTAATACAGTGGGATGCCTTCTTTTGCCATGTCAAGGCTACTTCCCATTGCTCTTGCGAGAAGACCTCGTTTAGGTCTTTTTCCCATTTATGGAAAGGCGTAGGTTTATCCCTATGATCATTATACATCTTATAACAAAACGTAATGCCCTTCACTTTGGAAGAATGAGATACCAGATAATTATAAAATATTGGATGGGGTTGTGGAGTAACCTTAAGGAATGGTTGGATAATATGTCTTAACTGTAAATAAAGGTAAAAATGTTGTTTTGGGATACAAAATTTCTCCTGTATTTCTTGAAAGGACCATAAAGTATCAGAGGATACAATATCTGCAATAAGAACGATTCCTTTGTCTATCCACTTTTAAACCCATTGTCACTAGTAATGATATTAATGGCTGCTACAGGGATTTCTAACGAGTCGACACTCCACCACCGCTCGTCAGTTAGTATATCTTTCCACACGTGACACATACAATCAGAAGTAGATAAGACCTGTATTCGTAATTGTGGATGTAGAGCTATGGCCCATAGTAAATGTCGTATGTTATTCCCTGGCACATAAACAGATTCAATATCAATCCAAGATTTATCTGTCTTCTGATACCAACACAGTTTGATGTTTTCTGCAATGCACGCATTCAAATATTTGGCCAAATTAGGAACTGCCAGCCCTCCTTGTTCCAGAGACCTATATAGTAGGAGTTTATTTATTCTAGGGGGAGAGTTCTCCCATATTAAATCCTGCAACAAGTCTTGCACTTTTTTGAGTAAGGCCTTATTTAAATTTAAAGGGATCGATCACATTAAATATTTGGTAAAACCATCATTTTAGCCATATTTATTCTTGCTATCCAAGATAATTCCAGTTGTTTATATGACTTTACGTCTGATTGTATTTGGTGCATAATAGCCGTATAATTTTCCATAACTATATCTGAAATGGGGTAAGTTAATTTAATACCTAAATAAGAAATACTCTTTTTACACCATTTGTACAGAAAAGTAACCTGTAATCTATCTCTTAATTCATCTCCCACTCCCACATTCAATATCATACATTTCCCCGTATTAACTTTATAGTAGGATACTTCAGAGAATTTTAACAGTATTTGTTGAATGTGAGATAGTGAAGACTCAGGATTAGAGACAATCAAAAGTACATCATCCGCAAAAAGGCTTATTTTATGATTGTATTGTCCCACCTGAACACCCTCAATACCTCGTTTTCCCTTATCGCCGAGGCCAGGGGCTCCATTGCTAATGCAAAAATCAGAGGAGACAGAGAACACCCCTGTCTCGTCCCATTGGTTATTGTATATATTCGAATATTTTTTTATCGAAATGAATTTAAAAATGCAAATTTTCTTAAATTCTAGTTAATTGGGTTGACCTGCAAGTTCAAATCGATTGCGATTCGTTTTTTTCACCAAAATTTTTTTTTTTAAATAAATTAGTTTTTTTCAAAAGTCCACCAAACGACTCCAAATTTATTGTAGGAGGTCCCCCATAGGCTTAAACACCAATTCAGCAGGTTGTAGATGACAAATAGTCAAATTTGAATTCTTAAAGGGACAGTACGGGGCATATTTTCAAGGATCAAATATAGAGTTTATTGGAGTTGATAATAACTCTCATAAACTCGAAATTGTATTAAAAAATTAGAATTTTTTAAATTTGGGTGAAAAGGATCGACCTGCAAACTCGAATTGAATTTCAATCGAGTTTTTTCACCAAAATAAAAACAATTTAAAAAACATTTCTTTTAAAAAGAATTTTTAATTTTTTTTTCAAAAGTCCACCAAACGACTCCACATTGATTGTAAGTGGTCCCCCATAGGCTAAAACACCAGTTCAGTAAGGTTTTAGATGGCGAATAGTAGAATTTGAATACTTAAAGCGACAGTACATGATAAATTTCGATTTATTTTTTTTTAACTCGAATTTGGACTATTCCCTAGTCGAATAACACTAAAAGAAACTCAAAATTCAAATGTAAAAATTTGAATTTTAAATTTGACCCTTGATAAATCTGCCCCTTAATGTAAAGGTGAACAACCCCTTTCATCCTTATTGGAAGCAAAACCAGCCTGTTGGGTTTATTTAATGTATACATGATTTGCTAGTAGACTTAAGGTATGATGATCCAAATTACAGAAAGATCCATTATGCTGAGCATTCTGGATACCAGGTTCCATACCTGTATCTGCCAAAAATGTAAAGAGATAGCATATATTTAACCGTTTCTTAACACATGGTGGCAGTAGAGAGCAAGATTTAAGCAATTGCTCAAAAGCAAGGCATTTTTACTCTTTTTTTTTTATATATTATTGTTACGATAACAAAGTCAAATAATACACAATACAAATATAATAAAGCATTTCAAACAATAAAGCAATGTACAATATGCCACACTGAACATATAAAGACATTTATATTGTGTCCTACTTACGCTCTACTTACACATTCATTTATTTTTTTGTGTTCATAAAAGTAACTGGCCAACGAGTTATGTGCTGCATCCTATATACTGTATATATATATAGTTTTGCCTTGTTCCATTTATTAAACATTTTGAAGCAATAAGCTAAACCATGTAGATGAGGGTTTCTGACTAGTGGCTGCAGCTCTGACACATAAACAAGTGTGTACAACTATCTCATTATGCAGCTCATTATACATTCACTTTTTTTTTCTCAAAAGCTGTTGAGGCCCACAGAAGTCCAGGGAGGGGACAGAGATGTTGTGGCCCCTCCCGTGTCATTGATAAGACATTCTTTATTCACCCTCCTGTAAGACTTGCCCACACGCAGAATACTCCACTCCAGTGCTGCACCCCTGTCTCTTATACTTGCCTGGTAAGTTACTGCCATTTACTCTTATAAGTGTCTATAAATAATATGATTTATTGTTTAGATATGTTCAGATAATTTTTTACTGGGTTTACTTTATGTACTTATGGAATGTGGCTTCTGCTGGGAGCTTGAATATTATTCAATATAAAGTACAAGCTCCTTTACACAGAGTAAGGTTTCTACAAGTTTAATATGATTATCATACCACAGCGGATTTGAAATACTCTTTCCATTTAGCAAACGCGTTCTTCAATCCTGCAGGTTGATCTTGTTCACTTTTGAGAAAGCTAAAGATGCTTGTAGGTGAACTAGGCAGCACAGTAAGTTTCTGTACCATCTGTAATGAGTTCCTATGCTTATTTCTAATAATCATGAGCAAAGATCTTTTTTTAGATCCAACACAGCAATGAAACTTCTAATAACTGAAAGAGAATTTCTGGTTGGATACACTGGGATTAATTAGGATATAAAGGAAAGCATGTGTTTTGGAAAGGCATTGATTTTTCACTATGTTTCAGCAGTAGTAGTATATATATTTGTTATTTTCCTGATTTTATTTCTATTTTTCTTTGCTATTGACTTGCAGGAATTTTGGAATGCTTGGTCCTCTCTGCATTAACACTTGGAGAGATTATTGATGCTTGGGCGGTCTTAAATTACACGCCAGCAACGATATCAACGAATGAGATGAGGCTTTCTCGTGTTATTTCATTTCTCCCTTTTGTCATCTGCTTGATCCCTGCTCAGGGGGCACTTGGCAAAAATGAAAAAGCAACAAGCAAGCGAGGAGAGAAACAAGCCTTTGCTCGGAGCGGGCAGTTTTCCACCAAACAGCAGCACGAGTGCACGTGGGAGATTACAGGGGATCAGATAGTTAATCTGACTCTGGTCTGTAATCAGCAAGGGGCTAACAGCTACACGTGCACTTATACCGGCGATCCACTAAAGTGCCCATCGTACAAAATGAAAGCCAAGCAGTACTGGAAGCAAATTTTAGGGAAATTTAAGAAAGTGAGAAATGCATGCGAGGAGAAGTTCTTAAGGTCACGTATCTGTAAAAAATCAGAGGCTGTGGAATCCCAACTAATAAAAGTAGATTCAGGTGCTGACAAGGAAGGCAAAAATGTCAAAACCAAAGGCAAAACTCACATGAAAGAACCTGAAAAGGGGACAGAGAAGAAACCTGAAAGCCCCGAAGTAAACGAGGACGGCGGGGGGGAACAGAAAAGCAGCTCCAAAAAGAGGAAACCTGCCCCTAAATCTAACCACAAGCCAAACCCACCCACTCCTTCATCATCTCTCCCCTCTTTGTCTCCTGCAGCCAGAGAAGTCAATGATGATATTGTAGAACTGAATGAAGATCTGGCAGAAGCTTACTGTGCAGAGAAGTGGCATTCAGTGTGCTCTTTCTTTGTTAATTTCTGGAATGGTTAAGGGCATGAAAATTGTGAGTAGGGCAGGAAAGGACCAGACCTAAATATTGTTTTGTTTTTTTTAGCTAAAATTTGCTAACTCAGGAATTCCTTGTTATTCATAATATGACTGACAAATCCTTTAATACTAAAGCAAGTGTAGGCTTGTCTGCATTTATGGGTTGTTTTCAATCATGTATGTTTTTAGACTAGTATTGTAAATCTGATAAAGCCTAGCTTAGACACTAAGGATGATGGGACCTGCAGTTTAATGACGACTGTAAGATCTATGTCTCTAGACTACTGGTGTAGACTATTGTCATTTGGTGCTATGCTGTTAAAAATCAACCAACACATACAGAAGGCAATTGTGCTGAATTTAATCATATTATACTTTGTCTGATATCTAGCAATGGTTTTCATGATATTCAATTCAGTGAAGCACATTTTTATGATCAATATTTACTGTCACTTTTGAATATCCTAATAAAATGATTTTAAAGTTTAAAATAGTTATTTATTGCTGCAAGGTTTCTAAAAACAAAGTTCAGCTTGTCCAGGTCTGACGTTGCTGTTCCAAGGAATCCTCAAAATGAAACTACCATACTAGCGATGACATTAAGGGGGTTATTTATCATAACATTTATTTATAAGTCTGAATTTATCTTAATATTTTCTGCACAGGTTTTTTCACTTTATTTATTAATACACTTTCCCAAAAATTTTGTTTCCGGGACAAAACCCGAAACAATCGTGAAAAATAGGAATCGTGCAAATTTTTCGGATTTACCACCTGAAAAACGAATTTTTGTCCGAAAACTTCGGAGCATTGCACAAAACCCAGCACAGGTTAAAAAATCTTTGGGACTTCTCCCATTGACTTATATACATTTTCAGATTCACACTTTTTCCATCCACGGGGCTTAAATTTTTCCACTAAAAAATTTAATTTTATAATAAAAAAACACTCATTTTTTCGGGTTTTTGGCTTTTGGAGTTTAGTAAATAACCCACCAAGAGTAACATATCAGGGGGTAAAGATTTCACATTTACAGCATTATCTTAATTTATAAGCTGTCCATCAGTCAAATATGAAAAAGAGAGAGTAATATTAATAATAAAAGTTTTTTTCTATGGCTCATGTAAAGAATGAGAATTCTGTAAACCACTAAAGATAAGAAAATCCCCCCTTTCCTGGACTCACAGAAAAGCTTTAGTCATTTTTTTTCATCTACTTACAGTAAATGTATCTGTATTTTCGCCTTTAATTTTGAGTTGACATTTCAGAAAGAAAGTACTGTTTATAAATCCAGACACAAATATTCTTATACCTTCACATTAATGTTCAATCTGAACAAATGAATATTTCTTCAAAAGCTGCTCAAAATATCTCAAGTCTAAACTTGCCCTGTGCTTGTTTTCCCTGTGAGACCCTCCTTTAGAACTGGACTGTACAAATTTGTACATACCCCCCCATAGTGCTGGCACTCGCTGCACATGATTGGAATAGAAAAACCCAACAGAAATGTCCCACTGAATGCACAAAAGTTCTTGGCGATACTGAGAAGGGCAAGTAGGGTAGGAGAAAATAAACAGGTTGGGCAGCAAGCCCAGTCCACAGTTCAGGCATTTAAACAGAGCCTGTGACCTGGCACTGCTTAAAGGTACAGTTCAAGTATACTGCTCCCTGCACTGCTCCAAACATACTGTGCCTCTGTCAAGGATAATACACCTTAGATTATTGTTACTGTAAAATATTTAAAGCTGTCTTTTAGTACTAACCAGTAAACCCCCGATTCTCTAAAGAATCGTTAATGAAAGAATGGTAACAACAGTGAGGCAGCAAAATGCGATGGGTGCTGATTCACTCGGCATCCCCAGGCAGCAACTGGCGACGCTAATTTGTGGGGATGTAGAGTGAATCTGTGCCTATTGCTTGTTATTACCTATCTGCTATTAGAATTCTTAAATTTTGAGTTTATTGGTAGTAAAGTGTTACTGAAAAATTTCTTTATAAACAACATTTTTTGTGAAAATGTTCTCCTGTCCTTGAATGAGTTCTCCCTGGTGAGCTGTACTTAAAATCTTGACTTTAACATCAGATGAACGCTGCACTCTTGAAAATGCAACATAAAGTTGACCATGACCAAACACAGGCTCAGATAGGTAAATGCCGACTTTATCCAATGTTTGTCCTTGTGATTTGTTGATTGTCATGGCAAATGCAGCCTTAATGGGGAATTGTCGTCGTTTAAGTTTAAAAGGTAATTCCTGGTCAGAACTGGTAAGGTCAATTCTGGGAATCAAAACAGTATCACCGCTATGGGATCCTGTAAGCACTTCTGCCTTGATAACATTTTGTCTCATGCTCTTCACAACCAACCGTGTACCGTTACATAAACCTTGCTTAGTGTTAGGGTAGGGGCACACGGCGCGATTTCGCCGCGATTCTGCGCTGGGCGAGTTGTCGCTGCGTTTTTTTAAGCCGAAATAGCTTTGCTAACTTTGGCGCTGGCGTCAATGCAAATCGCGGCGAAATCGCTGCGCTAATTCACACGCGGCGATTCTTTTTCTACTGTCGCCCGGAAACGCTCAGCGAGGCAACTTCGGACGACAATAGAAAACGAATCGCCGCGTGTGAATTAGCGCAGCGATTTTGCCGCGATTTGCATTGACGCCAGCGCCAAAGTTAGCAAAGCTATTTCGGCTTAAAAAACGCAGCGACAACTCGCTTAGCGCAGAATCGCGGCGAAATCGCGCCGTGTGCCCCTACCCTTAAGGTTTCTTAACAGCATGACTATTGTTCCTACTTTGAGTATAAGATTGTGTTGTGGTAATCCAGCATTGTTGATAGTGTTTAAATATTCTAATGGGAAGTTAAGTTTCTCACTTTCGTCTTCAGAATCAATACAGTCAGTACTCAGAAAGACACAGCTTTGTCCAGGAAGTAATGCAATCACTTGGTTGTTTATCATGTCAACATCAATATTTTTTGGAGATAATATAGCCCGTTTTGCTAAAAATGGCCACCCACGCAGGTACGCAACCGGTTCCCCTCCTAGAGTGACGCTAGCGCCGCCATTAGACAAACTTGCAAAGGAGTAGCAAGATGGCCGACGCTTATACAGACTTTAGTGGGCGGATGACAAACTCGCAGAGGAGTAGCAAGATGGCCGACGCTTATACAGACTTTAGTGGGCGGATTTGGCAGTGGGCGGATGACAAAGTCGCAGAGGAGTAGCAAGATGGCCGACGCTTATACAGACTTTCGTGCAGGTACGCAACCGGTTCCCCTCCTAGAGTGACGCTAGCGCCGCCATTAGACAAACTTGCAAAGGAGTAGCAAGATGGCCGATGCTTATACAGACTTTAGTGGGCGGATGACAAACGCGCAGAGGAGTAGCAAGATGGCCGACGCTTATACAGACTTTAGTGGGCGGATTTGGCAGTGGGCGGATGACAAAGTCGCAGAGGAGTAGCAAGATGGCCGACGCTTATACAGACTTTCGTGCAGGTACGCAACCGGTTCCCCTAGTGTGACGGTGAGCGCATCTGCCTCCCTAGATCCTAACCTTCCAGCGGTCGCCGCCTGAGTGAGCAGGAAAGAAGAGGCGGCGGGAGACGGTGAGCGCATCTGCCTCCCTAGATCCTAACCTTCCAGCGCATCTGCCTCCCCGATCCTAACCTGTTCTGATCCTAACCTTCCAGCACATCTGCTAATCGAAGGCCGCATCTATGTCTTTCGGCTGAAGTTGCGCGCGCATCTCATAGATCCTAACCGAAGTTGCGTGCGCATCTGCCTCCCCTCCACTCGGGACATAGATAGGCCTTCGGTTAGTATATAGGATACTCCTTTTGTTTACATTGTACACTAGTTAATGTCACAGTGGTGAGCGGGAATATGCAGCCTGAAGCAATGGCACATTTATCCAATACATACCCCATCACCTAGTAACTTGTTACTATTCACATTTATTACCACCAGTAGGTGGAAATCTGGTTGGGTCATGTAGATCAGAACAATCATGAGAAACTACACTATTCAAATAAGGCAGTGTTGGATGTTGCTCAAAGTGGCCTCAAAGCATGTTTTTTTCAATTCCAGGCTTGGAGGCAAGTCAGGCCTGGCGAGGCCACAAAGGCCCAGGTCTAGGGCAGCACATTTGTAGGGGCAGAATGCTGCCCAGCCACATCTATATTTCCGGGTTCCAGAAGGACACCCGGAACGGAGTTAAAGGGGGAGAAGCGGACTGAGCGGTGAGTATTCATTGTGAGCCGGGGTAGGAGGCATGCGCAGATGTTCCACAGTGGTGCTCATCGGGGGTAGGGTTGCCACTTGCCTGTAGGGTTGCCACCTTTACTAAAAAATATTACCGGCCAGTGGGGGACGGGCACCAAAAGGCGGCGGTCCGTGACGCAAAAAGGGGTGGAGCTACATGGTCTGCCGCAAAAGGGGCGGAGCAACATCGCAGAGACGTCCACGGCGCTGGAAAATGGTAAGTTCTTTGCGAATTGGGGGCAGGCCAGGGGCTTTTTTTTAAAGGGTATTACAAATTACTGGCAATTGCATTGCCGGTAAATTTGTAATACCGGCCCCGGCCTTGGCAGGTGTTTTACCGGCTAGGCCGGTAAAATACCGGCCTGGTGGCAACTCTGTTTGCCTGGCCAGTAAAAATTATGGTTGATCCCAATGTTATTAATAGGGAAAAAAGATAAAAAATTAGAAAGGCCGGTATTTTTTTCCAGAAAAGGTGGCAACCCTAATCGCGGAGGTAAGGGGCACAAGAGGCACCCAACCTAACTTTTTTCATGCTTGTGTTCCTCCCCAACTCTTTTTATATTTCAGTGTAGCTCACTGATAAAAAAAAGGTTGGGGACTCTTGATATAAGGGCTCATTTCAAATGAACAGGCATGCAAATATTAAAATGCTAAAGGGGGTGCAAAGCTGCACCCCTGACAGCCATACCCTTACCACTTGGACCCTGTTCATCACTCATGCAGCTTTGTTCTGTGCCTTGTGCCAGTTTAATGGTAAGTACATCCCTAGCACTTTGCATGCCCCTCTGGTTTGGGCATTCTGAATAACATGCTACATATAGAGGAGTGAGTTTGCCCCTATTATGGCAATTTGAACCTTGCCCTTTTTTAGTAAATGAGCCCAGTCATTCACAATCTTATAATCTACCTGAATGTTTCTTCTATCATGATTTTGTTTCAGTTCATATTAAACAATTCAGTTGTATCTTGATCTAAAGTTCTCTAATATGTTCACAATAAGTACCATGCTGGCACTAGGTCCCACTTCTCCTTATTTGGCTACATTTTCATAGAAGTATAGAAAATATCCTAAGTACAATACAATTTCTATAAACTCTGAAACTTCAAAGAAAACAGGATTTCATGGTGATGAACAGGTAGAAAAAAAAATCTAGGGGGAAGCACATAAAAACTAAATATAGATAGTGCAAGTATTGGTTTAGAAGATGATATCAAAAGACAAGCACATACATTTCTATGGTTTGGTTGGGTACTTAAAGGTGTAGTTCACATTTACATTAATTTCTAGTATGTTATAGAATGGCCAGCTCTAAGCAACTTTTGAATTGGTCTTCATAATTTATTTTTTAAAGTTTTTTAAATTATTCCCCTTCTTATTCTTCTGACTCTTTCCAGCTTTCAACTAGGGGTCACTGGTCCCATCTAAAAAAACAAATGCTCCATAAAGCTACACATTTATTATTGCTACTTTTTATTAATCATATTTCTATTCAGGCCCTCTCCTATGCATATTCCAGTCTCTTCTTTCAATCACTGCATGGTTGCTAGGGTAATATGGACCCTAGCGACCAGATTGCTAAAATTGCAAACTGGGGAGCTGCTGAATAAAAAGCTAAATAACTCAAACACCACGAATAATAAAAATGAAAACCAATTACAAATTGTTTCAGAATATCACTCTATACATCCTACAAAAAGTTAACTCAAAGGTGAACAACCCCTTTAAAGATCTCAGAATGAATACTGTATAGTGTTGTTGTTACTTACCGAATGCAGGTAAAACATTTTAAAAATTGTTACATTTTAATAATAATGTGCACAACATTTAATTTCTTTTATGTCATATTTTAAAATACCATTATACCAAGAGTAAAGGTGGGAATACAGATTGACATCTGCTAATATACACGGACCTTGGAATAAATCTGTGGCAGATTTGGTCACTGATTTTGGCAGACCAAATCTGTTTGATCAAGCAACCAGATAACAGAGAGCCTTTACAGTATATATTGGCCAATGTGATGGCAGTAAAAAAGCAACATGTAATGATATTGATGGGAAACCTCACCTAAAGCAACAATGCCCTCGACAGATCCAGGAACTTGTGCTGGGGCAATTATATTCTCTTATTGATGCAGTGCTTGGAATTCTTGTTCTGATTGTGATACCAGGTCCATAACCACAGGACTAGATTGATACTTTAGGATTCTGGAAGCACAAACACCTTGGTACTATAAGCAGGGATGAAATGTGGGGTGGGGTGGGGCTGCAAGTAGAAGGATTTTGATTGGAGGAGTTATAATTAAATAAATTACACTCTGAACAGCTACCTCCCTGAGTATCAGCAACATAGCATTTCAAAGGCTAGGAAGCTTACAACCTTTTAGATTAAATAATTAGTTTTTTAAATCTGCAATTAACTGTAAATTTGGCATATATGCTGTGTACGCACTTAGCATTGTACTGATTATTCCACTTCTGATTATTCCTGTAATCCATTGTTTTCATCATTCATCAATCAATTGTGAGACAGACACCCAAATGTCTAATATGAATAAAATGGCTTATTTCTAGTCTGAAATATTTTTATCCAAAAATATAAAGTGCACGTTTTGCTTGATATGTTGCAGTATTTATGCTGCACTGCATTTTCACCAGTAATATGGAAAAAGTGCTCAGACATAGCTCCAGGTATTAAAGCATTATGGATATGTGCTTCTCAGTAGTCAATGTGCTTTGTGAGACAGAATTCTGTTGTCAGTTAATGATCTGATCAACTCACGGTTAAACTGCCAAAGTCATATAATAACTGTGAATGTGATATGGTGAACCCATCTCTCTTCATCTTCTTTCTATAGCTTCTCTTCTTCTTTCATCTCTACTCTCTAAAAAAGTTATGGAAAATGTTCAATAAAGAAAATCTGATCTGATCAAGGTTCACTGTATTTATACAATTTGGAGTTCTATGAATGTGTGGATTGGGGAAGTTGGGGTATAATACCGTTACCCAGGCAAATCAGACAATTTAGCCAAACACTCCCCCTATGAAACTGCCCCCTGCACCTGTAGAAGACATTGAGTTCTACTGTCCATGAATGTGTATACAGGCTCTTATAGTCAAGTCCTAGACTGTGAATCTCTGTTGCACTCAGCACAGTCACTGTATTGTCAAGTCTGCTGTCTGCCTTTCCCTAAATTAGTCTTTCTTCTCCATAATAAATAAGCAACATGCAAATGACCCACACATGTCAGCTGCCACAAGTGCTCAGCTTCTTCCACATCACACAATCCGAAGACTCATAAAGGGGACTACACAGATGATGCTCCTGCTAGAGGTATAAAGTGCCAAACTAACACTGCTGCTATAGAACTGCTAATAAAGAGAAATATTAGTAAAAAGTCTTTTATCATTAAAGGGGTTGTTCATTAAGGGCAGAGACACACTCTGCGATTCGGGGAGATTAGTCACCTGACGACAAATCTCCTCTTCTTTGGAGTGACTAATCTGTCCGAACTGCCTCCCCTGCCTTTCCGCCGGCTAAAATGAAAATCGCCGGAAGGATGACATTCGGATGAACTTCATTTTCCAAAGTCACCCAAAGTTGACTCACGAGGAAACTTCAGGCGACTTCCGAAAACAAAGTGCTCCGAGTGTGATCCCGCCGGCGATTTACATTCTAACTGGTGGAAAGGCAGGGGAGGCAGAGCACAAAAAGATAAAAATAAATACTATGCTGAGACAAACATCTGTCTGACTTGCATTTAGGGCAGAGACACACGCTGCAATTCAGGGGGAGATTAGTCACCCAGAGACAAATCTCCTCTTCTTAGGGGCGACTAATCTCTCCGAACTGCCTCCCCTGCCTTCCCGCTGGCTAGAATGTAAAATTGCCAGAGGGATGGCACTTGGAGCGTGAGGCAATTTTGAGCGAGTTCGGAAAACTAAGCGCTCCGAGTGCCATCCAGCGGTGATTTAGATCCTTATGGGCGGGAGGCAGTTCTGGGAGATTAGTCGCCTCGAAGAAGAGGAGATTTGTCACCGGTCGACTAATCTCCCCAAATCGCAGGGTGTGTCTCTGCCCTTAATTAACTTTTAGTATGATGTAGAGAGTGATATTCTGACAAAAGTTGTAATTGGTTTATATTTTGTATTATTTGTGGTTTTTGAGTTATTTAGCTTTTAATTCAGCAGCTCTCCAGTTTGCAGTTTCAGCAATCTGGTTGTTAGGGTCCACATCACCCTAGCAACCATGCCATGATATGAATAGTAGAGGGTCTGAGTAGAAAGACCTAAAGTGCTAAAAGTAGCAAAAACAATACATTTGTAGCCTTAAAGAGCATTTGTTTTGTTTTTTGGACAGGGTCAGTGACCCTCCCAATTCAAAATCTGGAAAGAATCAGAAGAAGAAGAAGTCAAATAACGCAAAAACTATTTAAAAAAAGTAAAAATGAAATCCAATTGAAAAGTTGCTTAGAAATAGCCAATCTATAATATACCAAAAGTTAACATGAAGCTGAACCACCCTTTCAGCAGCACAAGAGAACTAAGATATAAAATCAGAATATTATTTCTAGATAAATAAAGGAATATAAGTCACCAGCAGGTTGAATAAGAATGTGCTTGATAACATAGAATTTCTGAGGAGCTGTACTTCCCAGGAGAATTAATATTGTGGGGTTTTCAGCATTACGTTGGGTGGTCAGTTGGTCACATCCTGAATTTGTAGCCAGTGGGGCCTCCCATCTTTGATCAATAAGTTCTTTTGTTGTTTGACACAATGACTATAATAGATGTTTTAGTTCTAGGAGGGCAGCAAGCAGAACTTGTACTTCAGAAAATATTTAAGAAGAGGGGGGAGGGAAGGGATCAGAATGCTGGGGCTGGATGCCACTGGGTATTTGTAGCAGCTCAAATATGAAACTTAATTTCTCTTCTTCAAATTCCACACACGGATTTTCCCATGATTACCATAACTTTGTCAATACAACAAAGAAATATGAGGGTCTTGGGAAATGTGAGAACCGGAGAACATAAAAGGAATTCCCTTCATTAAATGACACTAATACCACCCATGGATTTAAGCACTAACCGTAATTAATTGTAATAACCAAAGTAACATTATTCAGTAGAAATAACATGTTGCGAACCTAATATATATATATATATATATATACATATATATACATACAGTCATATGAAAAAGTTTGGGAACCCCTCTCAGCCTGCATAATAATTTACTCCACTTTCAACAAAAAAAGATAACACTGGTATGACTTTCATTTCCCAGGAACATCTGCGTACTGGGGTGTTTTCTGAACAAAGGGTTTTGGTGAATTAGTGAAGCAGCATTCAGTTGTATGAAGTTAAAGGAGAAGGAAACCCAGTCGGCGCAAAAACCCTCCCCCCTCCCATGTGTTGCCCACCCTCCCTCCTCCCCCCTGGCCTACCTGTCCCGCTGGGCAAATGCCCCTAACTTGTTACTTACCCTTCTGCGCAGGTCCAGTCCACGGAGTTCACAGGCACCATCTTCTTCCACGCGATCTTCTTCCGGCGTTTTGGCGCATGCGCAGTACGAGCATTTCGTAAGTACGGATCTACTGCTCATGCGTCAAAAGTCACGCCGTTTTCGGGACTTTTGGCGCATGCGCAGTAGATCCTACCGACAAAATTCTCCTACTGCGCATGCGCCGGTCAAAGCAGGAAGAAGATCGCGTGGAAGAAGATGGCGTCGGTGAACTCCGTGGACTGGACCTGCGCAGAAGGGTAAGTAACAAGTTAGGGGCATTTGCCCAGCGGGACAGGTAGGCCGGGGGGAGGAGGGAGGGGAAGCAACACAGGGGAGGGTTTTTGTGCCAACTAGGTTTCCTTCTCCTTTAAATCAAATGTGGAAAACTGGCTGTGCAAAAATTTGGGCACCATTGTTATTTTACTAATTTGAATGCATGTAACTGCTCAATACTGATTACCAGCAACACCAAACTGGTTGGATTAACTCTTTAAGCCTTGAACTTCATAGGTAGGTGCAGGGCCGGAACTAGGGGTAGGCAGAGTAGGCACGTGCCTAGGGCGCAAAGCTGAGGGGGCGCCAGGCACGTACCTGCTCTGTCGCCTACCCCATGTCCGGTCCCGTCTCTCCTCGACTGACGTTGGCGTAAATGCGCTTCTGCGCATGCGCGCACACATTTTGCGCATGCGCACTGGAGCGCACTTTCGCGCATGCGCAGTCGAGCACGCACAGAGCCGGCGCCTTGGCCCGCCAGGCTGCCTAGGGCGCCTGGCCGGGTTGGCCCGGCTCTGGGTAGGTGTGTCCAATCATGAGAAAGGAGGCCAATTGCAAGTTGTGCTTCTGTTTGACTCTCCTCTGAAGAGTGACAGCGTGGGATCCTCAAAGCAATTCTCAAAAGATCTGAAAACAAAGATTGTTCAGTATCATGGTTAAGGGGAAGGCTACAAAAAGCTATTTCAGAGGTTTAAACTGTCAGGAATGGAATCAGGAAATGGAAGGCCACAGGCACAGTTGCTGTAAAACCCAGGTCTGGCAGGCCAAAAAAAATACAGGAGCGGCATATGCGGAGGATTGTATAGAATGGTTATAGACAACCCAAAGATCACCTCCAAAGACCTGCAAGAACATCTTGCTGCAGATGGTGTATCTGTACATCGTTATACAATTCAGCGCAATTTGCGCAAAGAACATCTGTATTGCAAGGAGATGAGAAAGAAGCCCTTTCTGCACTCACGCCACAAACACAGTCACTTGTATGCAAAAGCTCATTTAGACAAGCCACAGTCATTTTGGATCAAAGTGTTTTGGACTGATGAGACAAAAAAGTAGTTTTTGGTCATAACAAAAAGCATGGCGGAAGAAGAACACTGCATTCCAAGAAAAATACCTGCTACCTACTGTCAAATTTGGTGGAGGTTCCATCATGCTGTGGGACTGTGTGGCTAGTTTAGGGATTGGGGCCCTTGTTAAAGCCGAGGGTCAGATGATTTCAACCCTATGTAAACTAATTCTTCAGTATAATGGTCAAGCATCAGTCACAAAGTTGAAGTTACACAGGGGTTGGATATTCCAACTAGACAATGACCCTAAACACACTTGGAATCTACAAAGGCATTTATGCAGAGGGAGAAGTACAATATTCTGGAATGGCCGTCACAGTCCCCCAACTTGAATATCATCAAAAATCTATGGGATGATTTGCAGCAGGCTGTCCATGCTTGGCATCCATCAAATTTAACTAAACTGGAGAGATTTTGTATGGACGAATGGTCAAAAATACCTCCATCCACAATCCAGACACTCATCAAAGGCTATAGGAGGCGTCTAGAGGCTGTTATATTTACAAAAGGAGGCTCAACTAAGTATTGATGTAATATCTCTGTTGGGGTGTTTATGCACCTGCATAATTTTGTTATGATGCATATTGCATATTTTCTGTTACTCCAATTAACTTTATGTCACTGCTGAAATACTACTGTTTCCATAAGGCATGTTATTAAAAGGAAGTTGCTACTTCAAAAGATCAGCCAATGATAAACACTTTTTCAAATAACTGTATATGTGTGTGTGTAAAACATTTAATTTAAATGTAGAATGGCCAATTAAAAGCAGCTTTGCAGTTGACCATCATTTTTTCTTTTTAAAAGTTTTTGCCTTATTTGCCTTTTTCTTCTGACTCTTTCCAGCTTTCAAATGTGGGTCACTGACCCCATCTAAAAACAAATAATTCAATAACCACCAACATATACAGGTATGGGACCTGTTATGCAGAATGCTTGGGACCTGAGGTTTTACGGATAACGGATCTTCATACCTTAAATCAACTAGAAAATGATGTAAACATGATTTAAACCCAATAGGCTGGTTTTGCTTCTAATAAGCTGGTTGCTTTATTACACAGAAAAAGGAAATCATTTTTTAAAATTTGGATTATTTGGATAAAATGAAGTCTATGGGAGAAGGCCTTTCCATAATTTGGAGCTTTCTGGATAACCGATTTCCAGATTATGGATCCCATACCTTTATATAAGCCCTGTGCTTGTGTAAGACCCTCAGTTGCCTGTTAGTTCTTAGGAAATCTCTTTTCTCCTTGATGAGAAGTCAAAACAGCATGTGGCCATGAGACAAGGTGAGACACAGACGATAAGGGAAAACTGAAGGAAGAGAGATGCTTTGGGAAAGGCTGTCTGCTGGATGTAAGGATTTTTGGGATCATACTTATCTCAGGAGGATGGAGCCTGCTATAATATGTTGTCACTTCTTTCTCATGACTTGGGGCAGCTGGGAAATTGACAATATGTCTAGCCCAGTGTCAGATTTCAAAATTGAATATAAAAAATCTGTTTGCTCTTTTGAGAAATGGATTTCAATGCAGAATTCTGCTGGAGCAGCGCTATTAACTGATCCATTTTGAAAAAAATTTATTTTCCCATGACAGTATCCCTTTAATGTTTCAGTGATTTTTAGCAGACTTACCCCCAAATGTAATATTTGGCGTTATCGCAGCATGCATTCGCACTTTTGCGACTATATTTGCGCTAAGCGGAATGCAATATTTTTCGCACAGATATATTACATAGCAAACGCAAAAATAAGATGAGTCGCAATGAAAGATGTTTTCACTGGAAAAAAACTAATAACCATATACCTTTAAGACATATAAAAAAAAATGCTGACATATATCTTTACCACATATAACTTTACCACATTTTTAAATTACATGCAGAATAGCGAAAAAACGTACGCAATGCGAACGGTGTCTCCACGAATATCTTTCTGCAAAAGTTGTACATACACCTTCTTCTCACAACGCTGATAGCAAAGTCACGTGAACACAATTACATTGCGATTAGATTGCGAATAACATTTGCACTGAACAGCGACTACAGACACGACTCGTTAAAAAAACCAAGCGCAATATAAGCAATTTGCGATAAGAAGTTTTATTACATTGATAGCGCAACAGCGCAATAGAGCGCAATAACAAAAGTTCGCAAAGTGGAGGGAAACGGCAGAAACAGTCGCAAATGTAGCAGAACAGTCGCAAAGCGAATTATCACATACCCACTCTTGCGTGCAAACTACTCGCAATTCGCTTTGCAAACAGTTTATGCGATTCCACGTGATATTACATTCCCCCGTTAAGCTATGGAGATCAAAAAACCCTTATCTGGAAAACTCCCAAACATTCCATATAATAGATCCCATACCTGTACTAGAAAACCTACTGTGAACTTATGAGATACCACAAGGGAACTCCCACTAATGCATAATGGATAACTAGAAAGGCTGTGCCCATTTAATGGACTGAACCAATCCATAGCTTATTGCCTCTAATATAAACATACTATTCTTCGATTGTGTTGAAAAATTCCACATAAGATACATACATATATATATATATATATATATATATATATATATATATATATATATATATATATATATATATATATATATATATATATATATATATATAGTTGTGTTTTGTGACAGAGGGGCCCCTTCCATATCAGAACATCCATGTTTTTATGGGTTGGAGTTATATTAATGATTGTGCTGGCAAATTTGTAATAAATGGATATTTTTTATTACTTTATGGTTGTTAAGTAAATTGCTGCTTTGAAGTGGATTCACTATAGATGCCCAAGTGTTTTGTTGTACAGGGCATCCTCGAGTTACAAACACCTGACTTACAAACAACTCACAAACGGAGGCGTTTACAGTAATGTACTGTGGTTTGCTTGGCCTTTATTAGCATTTAGCGCTAATAAACCACCTGTCCCAATTCTCTCTGGCATGTGTAATAATAAATATTATGCTGAGACAAACATCTATCTGAGTTACATTTAGGGCAGAAACACATCCTGCCATTCAGGGAGATTAGTCGCCCGGAGACAAATCTCCTCTTCTTCGGTGCGACTAATCTGCCCGATCTGCCTCCCCTTCCTTCCGGCTGGCTAGAATGTAAATTGCCGGTGGGATGGCAAACGGAGTGTGAGGCAACTTTGGGCAACATCGGAAAACAAAGTGCTCCCTGCCATCCCGCCGGCGATTTAGATTCTAGTGGGCGAGAAGTCAGGGGAGGCAGTTCGGGGAGATTAGTCAACCCGAAGAAGAGGAGATTTGTCGACAAATCTCCCCGAATCGCAGCGTGTGTCTCTGCCCTTAATAGGTAAATGTTAGGGATGCACCGAATCCACTATTTTGGATTCGGCCGAACCCCCGAATCCTTTGTGAAAGATTCAGCTGAATATCAAATCTGAATCCTAATTTGCATTTTTTGATTCCTGTGACAAGAAGTCACGGGATTTCCCTTCCAGCCCCTAATTTGCATATGCAAATTAGGATTCAAATTCAATTCAAGCAGGCAGAAGTATTCGTCCGAGTCCGAATCCTGCTGAAAAAGACTGCGTCCTGGCTGAATCCCGAACCATATCCTGGATTCGGTGCATCCCTAGTAAATGTACCTGTACCTCAAAACTTACTTTTTTGCCTCCTTCTGGCCATCGTGCGCTGTGGCTCCACCCTCTTTACATCATGACCCGCCCCTTTTTACATCACAACTTGCCTCTTTTACATCATGGTCCGCCCTTTTGTTCCCGCCCCCACCACCGGCCGGTGGAATTTTTATTAAAAGGTGGCAACCCTATCTGTAGTTAAGAGACAATGCATACAATACCAGTGCTTGAATCTGTTAATGATTGCCAGCCTCACTATATAGAAACTAGGGCAAAAAGGCATAGATATTTTTGTTACATTAAAGAAAATATATGTCTGAGCATTGATGCATAAAATGCTAAATAATTATAGAAAGCAAATCAATAATAATTAATGGGTTATAAGTTGTTTTCCATTAAGAAAATGCAGCAATATTCACATGGCAAAAGTCAAGGAAAGGTATGAAATCAGCACATATAGTATATATCTAGTTTTTGGATGAAATACAATGTAACAGCTCCTTTTGGAATTTGTTATTCAGAAAACAAGAGCGTGGGAATTGTGATTTTATTGTCAGGCATCCTGATGGTTAATAATGCGAGGGCCTTCTGGGATAAGGACACAGGGGTCGGACAAATGCTCCATAACTCAGCCCACGCTTTGCTTTCTTGAATAGCCAAAATCGCCTGATTAGTATGGTGTGATCTTACTCATCAGTACCCACCCCACAGAGGCCCAGGCCCTGCCCCCTCATTCCAAAACAGCATGTGCTGGGAATTCCAGTTGAATTATCCTTGAATCGTTGCATACTCATTACTGATTATAAAGAGGCACAATGAGACTTTTTTCATGTTTGACAAAATGCTAGAAAAATGTCAAGGCATCTAAACAAAAACAGTGCCAATAAATGTATGCAACAGGGCCGAGCAACTGCAGTACAAAGATAATGAGTGCAACTTTTATTAACGTTCACTTCACTGGACGGCTGTAAAGCTGAATAAAGGGGATACTTAGAATAAGAGAACTTCCCTATCGCTGTTGTTTATCAGGATGTTTATTTACCATTATGAATGGCCGATAGTGCTGCCCATGCACCCATTGGATGGATTCCAGCTCGTGTATTTGAATAGAAATGTTGAAGAGCTCAGAATAGAAATGGCCCATTGACATATAATGTTCCCATAATGACCTACATTTCTCCTAATTACAAGACAATAATGATGTAAAAATGAGCGGATGAGCACCGTGGCATGTTTATGGTTCAGTGAAAAACTAATTGGTAAATGACTTGCAGGACACTATCACTTCAGTTTTTTTTTTTTACTTTATAGTATTTAGAGTTTCTAACCCTTCATTTAAAAATATGAACCTAGTCTGTTTTTTGCCAGTAGATGGAGCGTGCAAGTCATATTAAAGGAGTACTAATGGATTTTTTTAAACTTGTGGGGGGGGGGGCTGGTGTTTGGCCAAATGTTACTGTTCAGTAGTGATGGTGGCGGGTCGAGAAATATTCAACATTCACCCGATCCTAACCACCCTTTCACCACCCGCACTCAACCCTAACTCGCCGCACTTTCAGATTTATAGACCCGCACCTGACCTGCCCCAATGGCATCATGGTAGGGGTGGGGCAACCCAGCAGCAAATCTATAAAAACTACTCAGTGGAAGCTGGCATAGTAAGGTCGTAGGTCGGAAGATGGGAAGGAACATCGACCCGACAACTGTATGTGGATGTCGACCCAAACCAGCCCAACTCGTGGGTAAACCTGTGGTTCCCATGGGTATTGGGTGGGTCCAAACATCGCTACTGTTCAGCGCTCATGTGTGTGGCCTTTTTACTGTGGTACGAGTGGGTGAAGACTGTGGGTTGTGGGTGGGGTCCAGAAAATTTTGTTGTACGGTGGTCCTGGATTTATGCTGTTTGCAGCTATAATCCACTGACATTTTTTGAAAAGCTTTAACATTTTTATTTTTTCCTCTGATCAGATATCCTTAAATGTTTCTTTTGGTTTATAAATGGAATTGTCTTGATCCTCCTCCCTTGCCTTTATCATTTATAAAAAAAAATATATAATTTTCAGTAATCTGTTAGTGACCTCGTCCTCTTAAGGTGGCCATACACATAGAGATCCGCTCGTTTGGCAATTTCCAAATGAGCGGATCTCTCCCCGATATGCCTACATTGAGGTGGGCGATATTGGGCTGATCCAATCGGATCATAATGCAGCCAAAACAGAGGTCGGATCCAACAGGATTTTTAACCCTGCCCGATCGACATCCGGCCAGATATCGATCGGGGAAGCCCGTCTGAGGGCCCCACACACGGGCCAATAAGCTGCCAACTCAGTCTGTCGGCAGCTTTTATCGGCCCGTATATGGGCAGTTTTAGGGTGGTGGCAGCAGGGCCGCCATCAGGGGGGCACAGGGGGTACTGCTGTACCGGGCACGGGCCTGCAGGGGGGCCCGGCATGTGCGCATGCATAGCATATGTATATGTACTCGCTCCACCCTCTACACGTCATCGCTAAGACTTCGCTGTAAAAACTGTCGCTGTCATGCACAGGCCAATGCCCAAATGTAACATGGCATCACTGTCCCTAGTCCCAGCATTGCTCTTATAAAAACAAACATCCATGGTGATATTGTCGCTCCGCTGGAATGACGTTTGGTTATCGAGCTGCCAATGAGCAGCTTGGGTGTAGGTAGTGCACTTTTGCGCAAGCGCGCTAGGCGCCCAGGTGAGTCACTTGGGGGCGGGGAAAGTTGGCTGTTTCTTCTGCCTCTTCCTCTGCGGCAGTGGGGATCTTGTCGGCTTCTACAGCTAAAACCACGACCAAAAAGAAGCACTTCGTGCAGCAGAAAGTGAAGGTGTTCCGGGCGACCCGCTCATCAGTGCGTTCATGTGGGGAGTGAATCATTTAGTAAGAGCGGGAGTGACTGCAGCTGCGGGGGAGATTGGGTAGTACTTGGGCAAACTCTTGCTCAAGTCATAGTCAAGTAGCCAAAGACCAGTGGCACAGCAGAGATATGAGCAGTGTGCCCTGCTGCCAACATTACCTACACTTCCTATGGGGCCCACAGCCATATAACCCCTTAGAATAAATATAGGGTAGGCTTAATTGGTATTTAGATAAAGGGGCTGTAAACCCAAAGTTACAGTGTTGTCTGATGGAAAATAAAATACATTTAAAGGGAATGTCAACCCAGAAAGAAAATATAGTTCTAAGCAACTTTGCAATATACATTCATTACGCACGTCACTTCCGCTTGTTTCCTCGGCCTCCCTACCCCTAACCCCCTCATGGTGAAAAGCCGTAACATGTAAGTGGGGCCCTGGCTCCAATGTTTTTTTTAAAAATATTCTCTGGGGCCCCAATTTTTTTTAACATGTAAGGGGGGGCCTGGCACCAATGTTTTCTTTTAAAAAAAAAATTTATGGGGGGCCCTGTCGCCAATTTTTTTTCCTTTAACTTATAGGGGACCCTGACCAACAATTTTTTTTAAAAAAACTTTTATAGGGAACCCTGGCGCCACAGTTTCTTTTAACTTACAAGAGGGCCCTAACCATCAATAGCTTTTTATAACTTGTGTGTGTGGGGTTTTTTTTACCTTTTTTAGCGCTGATGCCTGTGTGGTCTTTTAACTGTGGTGTGGAGTGGGCGGGGTCTGTAGTGGGCGTGATCTGGGGTGGGCGTGATCTGGGGTGGGCGGGGTGGGCGTGATCTGGGGTGGGCGGGGTGGGTGGAACCAGGGGGCCCTGAAAATTTTGTTATATGGGGCCCAGAGATTTCTAATGGCGGCCCTGGGTGGCAGCCAGGGTGATTAGTCACCCAGTGAAAAATCTCCTCCACTGCGGGCGACTAATCTCACTGTACTGCCTTCCCGCCGGTAATAATACGAATTGCCATAGGGATCTCTTCGGATTTCTGAAGTCACCCGAAGTTGCCTCTTGATCTGTATTATTGCCGATTTGTATTATTGCCGGTTGAAAGGCAGTATGGGGAGATTAGTCGCCCGCAGTGGAGTAGATTTGTTGGTGGGCGATTAATCTCATCGTCTGCCACTAGCCTTAAGCTGGCCATAGACGCAAAGATCCGATCGTACAAATCGTGGATTCGGACGATTTTCGGACCGTGTGTGGAGAGTCCCGACATTTTTCGTCCGTCGGAGATCGGTCGTTTGGTCGATCGGACAGGTTAGAAAATTTCTGTCGCCTGCCGATAATATCTCTGCGTGTATTGCCGATCGTACGATTTTCAGAGGGAGACTGTCACTAGTGTTGTCAGACATAAGTATCGTACGATTGCTGTCAGGGGCAGAACATTGGGTGATCTGTTCTTATTTGATCGGAATGGTAAAGACTTTGATCTGAATGGTTAGTGGAGGGTCGGGAGATGGGAAAGTCCGATCGTACGTTGATTCGTACGATCGGATCTTTGCGTCTATGGCCAGCTTTAGATCCTATCCATGACTGCCAGCTTGGGTGGTGCTTATGATGCCTCCTTCAGGCATTTATCAAAAATCTTTTATTTTTTCCCTACAGGCTTGACATTAGATGTGTCATGCTTTATATTAAAGATAATCTGAACATTGAACATTTCCGTTACAGTTCAATTACAGTTCTATCCATATGATTCAGCCAGGTCATGCCAGGGAGGGGTTATTCTGGAAAATGTACTTTGTTTGGAATATAACTGTACTGTACTTAGGGTGGGGAAAGGGCAGCAAGAGCATACTATTGGTATAAGACTTGTCACCTGTTGAGATTTATATTTAATTCTTCATTAATTGTGAACTTTTATTTCTATAAGCTTTTGAAATTAATATCAACACAGAATAGCCTATGAAAATGTTGCAGAATATGACCTTACGTCGTGGAAACACAAATGCCTTCAGGAATGTATGAGATGTTAATTTGACCATCTTTCACAGGTCATAAATCTATTGAATATAGAACTAGACAGCCAGATGCCATCGAGCAGATCCCTTTTATGCTTTCAGCCTCGCCATTGAATTTGGGACTATGCCCTCAACAGAGTCTAATAATGGCTTTGTATTTGAAGACCTGGGAGCAGCTTTGTGCATTTTGCCAGAACAGAGAAAAGCAGCAGGAACTGTGAAGGTCTGAATGTGAGAACTGGTGGTCTCTTAGACTTCTACTTATGAAATGCAAGAGGACTCAGCTCTTTGATGTAAAAGAGTAACTGTGCAGCTTCATGAAGGATTCTTTTTTTTTTTTTTTTTTAAACCCTCCATGGTTTGTCCAAAGATTTCATTTACTTTCATAACATCTATATGAGATATAATACATTCTAATACAAATATGGAATCTCTTATCTGGAAATCCATCTAAAAAGCTCCCACAGGGTCTATTTTAGGTGAACAATTTCCTTTTTTTTCCTGTAAAAATAAAATAGTACCTTGTACTTGATCCTAACTAAGCTGCTTGAATGTGTAGAGACGGCAGGAGTAAATAGCCCATGTTTTCAATTTTACATATTGAAAACTTGTCAGTGTAAGCCATTATTTGTTCAGCTTGCTGATGGCAGCCTGGTCATGTTGGAGAGCAATTGGGAAACATGCACTAAAAACTAGGGAAGTACCATATCCAGGATTCGGTTCGGAATTCGGCCAGGATTCAGCCTTTTTCAGCAGGATTCCGATTCGGCTGAATCCTTCTGCCTGGTGAACCGAATTCAAATCCTAATTTACATATGCAAATTAGGGCAGGGAAATCACGTGACTTTTTGTCACAAAACAGTAAAAAACTTTTTCCCATTCCCACACCTAATTTGCATATGCAAATTAGGATTTAAATTCGTCCAAAACTTTTGCAAAGGATTCAGGGGTTCGGCCGAATCCAAAATAGTGGATTTGGTGCATCCCTACTAAAAGCACAGGTATAAGATCAGTTATCCAGAAACCCGTTATACAGAATGATTCACATTTTAAAAATGATTTCCCTTTCCTGTTTAATAATAAACCAGTAATAAATGAAATAGTTCAACCTTATTGGAGGCAAAACAATCCTCTTTGGTTTAATGGGTTTTTTAAGGTACAGGGCAGAACCATGTCATGAGGATAAAGTTAGCTCCTTGGGAGTTTATTGGGTTTAATGTTTAAAAGATTTTTAAGTAGACTAAGTGGAGAAGGAAAGGTTAAAACTAAGTAAGCTTTATCAAAAAGGTCTATATGAATACGGTAGTAAACCCTCAAAGTAGTGCTGCTCTGAGTCTACATGGGCTTCTGTATCAGACTTCCTGTTTTCATCTTAAATCTCCTGGGCATGGGCTTGAGCATGCTCAGTTTGTTCCTCTCCTCTCACTGCTGTAATCTGAGCTCAGAGTTATGAAAGAGAAAGAAGAGACTCAGGCAGGAAGTGATGTCGCAGCAAGCCAATATGGCAGCTGCTACCCTAAACAAACAGACACAATGTCTAGAGCCAATTATTCAGGTATGGAAAAGCATTCTAAATAAAAATGGTGTTCTAGCTTGCACGGTTGTGGCTAATCTATTGGCAATAAACTGTCGTGGTAGCTTTCCATCTCCTCTAAAATATGGAGATCCAAATTACAGAAAGACCCCTTTATACAAAGACCCCAAGTCACGTGCATGCTGATAACCAATCCTATTCCTGTATTTAGAAGTGCTGAGTTTATCTTTTACTTGTTGGAGCTGTGTGTTCCATTTCCCACAATACTTTCAAACAATGTAAAATAACAGACCGAAGTGTACCTAACCCTACACTAGGGTTGCCATTAATTTTCAGAACACTCAGGACTGACATTTAAACTGTAATCTGGATTGGAACATTGCACATCTTCGCAACCAGGCACTACTATCTTTAGCATACTGTAAGATGGAAGAGCAAATAACAAGACAGATCATTAGGGGGCAGATTTATCAAGGGTCGAATTTCAAAGTAAAAAATGCTTCGAAATTCGACCATTGAATTAAAATACTTCGACTTTGAATATCGAAAACGATTTTTCACTGAATTTGGCCATTGAACAATCGATTGAACGATTAAATCACTTAGACTTAGAAAAAGTTTGTACAAGGTCCCCATCGCTAACATAGCAATTGGCAGGTTTAATTTGGCAAAGTATTGAAGTCGAAGTTTTTTTAAAGAGACTGTAGTTCGATTATCGAATGGTTGAATATTCAAACGATTAGTACCAAATGATTAGTATTCTATTCGATGGTCGAAGTATCCAAAAAATTACTTCGAATTTCGAATTTTTTTACTTCGAAAATTCCCTCTAATTCACTTCGACCCTTAATAAATCTGCCCCTAGGAGTTTTACTTCCATAACTCCTATTCAAAGCCACAAAAATGAAACGCAAACTGGGAACTTGCGTTTGGTCTGTAGCAGTTTGTGAAAATACCCCTGGCAAGCTTATTAATGATGACGAATTAGTGATTATAAACACACATATTGCACACAAGGTCCAAGAGATGTGAAGGGAGTGGATTGCACCATGTTCTAGGCATATGGATACATTGTTTATTGTGTAATTTAGTCTGTACCTTTAATTTTTATATTAAATTGGTTGAGCCCACTGCCCTGGAAGCTCAGCTTACTAAGAAGCATAGGGCCCCATAATTTCTGAGAGCAACCCTTTTCTTTTAAACCATGTGCCAACTCCAAGTATGCCAGCTCAGGTGTTCAAGTAAAACAGTAAAAACAAAAAAAAAAATCAGGACAAAAAAAAAATACGTAATTCCCATTGTAATGTGCAGTACAAGATATATAAACAGCACAATGTTTAACAACTTGACAAACACACAATTTAATTCTTGTTCAACACAAGGAAGCACAATACGCACAATGCAATGCTGTTGGCTACCCACAAAGCAAACATTTAATTTTTTTTTATTTTTTTTAGGATGAGCATTTTAGCATACAGTCACTTCCTGGAATAAAAATGAATATACATCACCAATGTTACTTTCTCTGTACAAAATGAAAGTCAGTTGTTCTGTGGGCCAAACACTACAATAAAAAGGCATGCCACATATCCATATTGACATTATTCACACCTATTTAAACCATGTACATTTTAAGTCTCCAATCACACAACAGAGGAAATTCAGGGGATTATTTATCAAAGGTCGAATTTTAGAGTTTTCTATATCTCGAATGATCTCACAACTGAAATGGTTTTAAATTTAAGAAAGAACTGGAATGGCAAAAAACTTGAATCAGCGAGTTCAGGGTTTACAACCCGAAAACTCAAATTAATAGAGTTTTTGGTGGGAAAAAATTCAAATTGCTAGAATTATTCGAGTTTTCGAGCAAAACCCTCAGAAAAAACTTGAATACCATGAAGGCTATTCATAACTTCAAACTGATCAAGGGACCTCTGCCATTGACTCCTACATGACCTTGACAGGTTTTAGATGGTGTATTTTGAGATTCGAGCTATGTCCAGGGTCAGGGTATAACAAATCTCGAAAAGTTTTCTTTTTTTTTTTTTAAACTCGAAAAAGGATTTTTTTTAACAAAAACTCCAAAAATTTATGTTTTTTAACCTGAAAAATTGATTTTTGACCAAAACTAAAATTTTCATGGAAAACACAAACCTTAATAAATCTGCCCTTCAATATCTGCGGGTGAAATGAAAACAGAATATTATTAACAATTGGCAGTTTCCTCCACACGCTAATACATTGCTATAGTCCAATATTTTATCAGTCAGTTCTAAAAGGTAATTTTAACATTGAAGGCATATACCTCAGGGATACCTGCATGGCTGGGACAAATTGTTTTGCCAAATACTTAAGGGAACAAGACAAGATCAGATGTTGTCCCAATGCAATAGACAGACAATAGGCTAGGAGCTGCTGCTACCTTAAAGTTGCTTTTGGTTGCTTTGAGATTGTTACTGATTAGTTTATTAATAATAATAATAAAAGTAATCATAATATATATATAAATTATATTTACATTATTATATTAATTATATTAATATAATAATAGTAATATAACAGAGACACCAAGGTTGTGCTTTTAAATAGCAGCAGGTATCCTACTGAAACAAATGTGACCTGGAAATGACTTCTATTCACTGGCATGCTTATTTCTCGGCTTCCCTTTAGGGCAGTGGCACATGCCCAGCAACAAATCGCCTCTTCTTCGGCGACAAATTTTTCCTAAATGCCTTCCCGTCGGCTACATTTCCGAAGTTGTCCAAAGTTGCTTCATGAGGAAACTTCGGGTGAAGTGATCCGAGTGCCATCCCATCGGCGATTTACATTCTAGCCGACTGGAAGGCATTTAGGGGAGATTTAGTCACCCGAAGAAGAGGCGATTTGTCGATGAGCGGCTAATCTCCCCCAGTAGCTCCCCCACTGCCCTTAGCAGATGTGGTGGATCACCTTCAGCAGTTGATTTCGGAGTTGCCCAAAGTTGCTTCATGAGGTAACTTCGGGCAAAGCGATCCAAGTGCCATCCCGTCAGCGATTTACATTCTAGCCGACTGGAAGGCATTTAGGGGGATATTAGTCACCCGAAGAAGAGGCGATTTGTCGATGAGCGGCTAATCTCCCCCAGTAGCTCCCCCACTGCCCTTAGCAGATGTGGTGGATCACCTTCAGCAGTTGCTTTCAGCACCTGCTCAAATTCGACTCCTAGTGGGGACAAGAACGAAGCTTGCCGATAACCCACTGCAATCAGTGCAACTTTATATTAAAAAGAAAAAAAAACAGCATTGGACTGGATGCTATTGGTTACTGGACCAAGCTTCCTAATGAAACAAAAAATCCCTTTACTCATTTAAAGCATGACTCTTTCTTTCCTCACATTCATTTTTAATAAATTGCTCTTTAAAAAGACTTAATAAATTGCTCTTTAAAAAGACTATTTTAAAAACAAAGCAAGTCTGGGTTAACTTAAACACAGCTTAAACCAGTCATCTGGTGGAATAAAAGCCCTGAACTGCGTCTGAAATCCCTCAGGGTCATTCAATGGTTTCAACATTAGAAACGGTCATAGTATATAGTATAGCTTTGTGGTACACCAAGGGCAGTGCAATCTCAATGCCCATTTATTATGCAACTATTGTCATACAAGGTTGAAATACTAAAAGTCTATATTACACAGCATTGTAAATAAATACCAGGCTAGTACAAAAAGCTCTTATTTACAGTTTTACAAGTGAACAGCATTCAGTGTGCTTTTCAAAGAGTTCTTTACATTAGATTAAAGGTTTTTAGTTAAGATATTAAAGGTGAACCGGAAAAAAAATTCCAGTTAAACCATAAGTAGAATTAAATTGACAAACCCATTTTACAAACAACAATGGAGTCTGTTAAAATGCTGATAAACAAAAAATATTTTGTGAATGCTCAGGAAACAAACTGTATATTATTTAAAGCGACTTGACTGTTCCAATGCATTCACGTTGCTTTAGATTGGTGTTGATATAGAAAGTATAGATCATTTGCAAAATGATTTTCCACTGTAGCTCTTCTCTCAACCTTCAGCAACCACCTCAGGCTTCATTATTTGATACGTTATTAAATATTCTGGATATGCCTATAAAATAGTTAAAAAGAGCATGAGAAATATTCTGGGTTTCAAACAGTTTCTGCAGTTAAGACTTCTTTATGCCCAGGTAACACACATACATAAATATATATACACTTACGATGGCAAGAACACATTTATTTATATATACAGACAAGGAAGGTTAAGTTGAAGGACATTATACAGACCACAAAAATGATTGGGGATATAAACTCAAAATTAAAGCAATCTAATTAAATATATGAGGGGTCATTTACACACCGCAAGTGCAGTGAGCACAATTTCCAGCGTTTTCATCTGTGTTGTTTAGTGATGGGCGAATTTGGGGCGTTTTGCTTTGCCAAAAAATTAGAGCGAAATTCACGAAACAGTGAAAAATTCACGAAACGGCGCCAGCGTCTCGTTTTTTACGCCGGCGTCTGTTTTTTATGCAGGCGTCCACTTTTTTTTACGTTGGTGTCTGTTTTTTTGACGCCAGCGAATTTTTGAGGCGGTTTCGCAAATTTATTTGCCGGCGGCAAATCGTGGGAATTCGCCGCGAATTTGCGCCTGGCGAATAAATTCGCACATCACTAGTGTTGTTGCAAAATGGGCTTTCCTTACATTATTTGGAGAGACTTGGCACTAGCAGTGCAGAAATGGACAGAAAGATAATGCTTTCAATGATATCACACATGTAGAATTAGATTTATAACTAAGGATGCACCGAATCCAGGATTCAGCCAAAATTCGTTTTCAGCAGGATTTGGCTGAATTCAAGTGCTTGGCCGATCTGAATCCAAAATAAAAAAAAAATCACATGACTTTTCATCACACAAACAAGGAAGTCAAATTTTTTTGTAACCGCAATTTACATATGCAAACTAGAGTCCGGATTCGGTTCTGTATTCTGCAAATCTTTCACAAAGGATTTGGCTTAATCCTAAAATAGTTTTATTTATAACCAATGGCAATTGTTTATGAATAGATATTGAAATGAAACAAGACAGCATTCTCTGGTTTACATTCCCTTTAATTAGTGCACATGCACAGCAGATGATCAGTGCTCAGTAACAGAAGTAAATGTGAAAGATTGATCAATTAAACAGACACTGTACCTGTTCCCCTCGGTAGATGACATACTCTGCCAATGCAAGTCTATTTACACTGGGCCGACTACTTCCCCAGGGTAACTCGGCAAAACAACAACTCGGCAGTAACATAAAACAAGAGCTAAATTGCAGGATTCTTGCATTTACATATATTTATACATTTAACAGATACATGCATAAGAGACAGATGCCACCTAGTGGAAGAAAATAACTTGGCAAACCACTCTCATCAATTTAACCATCAGAGAGAAACCAAGCACAACACATCGAGGACCATTTATCAAAGGTCGAATTTCGAATTCATGTGAATTTGAACTCTAATAAATTCTAATATACTCGAAATTCGATTGGGAGGTTATTTGATAAAAAAAAAATTGAATATCTAAAACTCGAACAAATATTACCGACCCGAAAACATGATTCGATTTGAGTTTGTTCTCCCAAAGGCTAATGACATCTTCGAATGGGTCACTGGACCTCTCCCATTGACTTATACATGAACTCAGCAGGTTTTAGGTGGCGAATAGTCTAATTAAAATTGTTCCTAGGGTCAAGGTTTGATAAATCTCAATTTTCGATTCAAATTAAAACTCTAATCTAGTTTGGATCGAAAATTTTAATTAACTATTCAACCCTTAATAAATCTGCCCTATTAAATCATTTGCTTAGGATCACTGATTTAAACTATTGTTACCAGCTTTATATCCAGTCTCAGAGGAAACACTATTTCACCTCTATCCCACCTTCACTGCATCAATTTAAAGACATACAGTGCAAAGATTGAAGCTGAATTCATAGGCAAAATATAAGAACAGAAATTAGCATTCTAATAAAAAAATACACACACCTATGGCAAACCTAACATGATCGGTCTTTGTGAACTGGGCACCCTGTGCCACCTCCAATGCCGTAGCCATACCAGGGCCGGGCCAAGGGGTAAGCACGGAAGGCTGCCTAGGGCGCAATCACTGGGGAGGCGCACATCTCAGGGGGGAAGTTTTTTTTAAAACATTTTTTAATTTTTAGTTTTCAGTTTACTTGACTTGTTGACCTTTATTAAAAGCATTATAAATTAAAAAATACGCATGCCCCCATGGGGTATGTTTTAGCCTGGTATATCTGAACGCGATCCCCCATCCTGGAGCGTGACTTGGTGCCTTCCAGTTCCATGCTGACGTGCATGTGCAGTAGGCTGCGGACAGGTTAGACTCACAGCCAGTGCCTACTGGGGGGCCTAGGGATATAGAGGACTTATATATTATCCCTGGGGTTTGTGGCATTTGGGCCCAAGTAACTTTTCCATATGATTAACAGTTACTATGCCAATCAGAGACAGGCCAACTATTAAGACAGAGAGAGGGGCTAATTGACACAGGCCCAGGACTGAAATACCCTCCTGCAGCAGAAGCACCAGGGGCAGATACAAACAGATGTGCAATAATTAGAACACCTACCAATAGCTGCTGCTATCTAGTATGGTAGGAGTTATGTGCAAGTATTTCAAAGCACCAATGGGCCTTGCAGATCTAGTCTATAGTATAGGTATGGGTAAATAGAATTTATGTAAAAGAAGGGAGGGTGTGTGTGGATGCTGGGTTTTCATTTGGAGGGGTTGAACTTGATGGACTATAATGGATGAACTATAATGGATTGTATCATATTATTAGCCCAAGAAGACGTGTTCCCTGTGTGTAATATTATTTTATAATACACTGAATTCAATGTTTTACGCTCTGGCACAGAGACATTATTTAAGTGTGACCCATACCCAATTATGGGCCCAGGGGCGACCAGTCAGACTAGTCACTGCCGAGGTCTCCAATTAACTCATTTACTAAAATGAGTTCTAAACGGCACCAGTGCAGTTGTCAAAAGCAACCAATAAAGCAATTACTTTGATCAAACGTCTACAAGTTTGAACACAAAAGCAGAAGTCTGATTGGTTGCATGGGGTTGGGGTTCAGTTCCAATGTTATTACATCAGCCCCTTGAAGTTTTAATCCAGTCCACAAATGTATTTAGGGAGCTAAATGTTTCCCAAGCAACTCATTATTACTGCTGGGCAAAGGCACACACTATTGATCATCAGCTGATTTGAGAAGCCCCTGGCCTAGGCTGACTTCTTGCAAATAGGGTGAGGTGTTTCTGTTGCCTGTGTACATCAGTTGAAGCATTGACTGTTCTTTAATTTCCCTTTATTGTATTTTTCTCTTTTTATCAGTGCAAAGTTGCTAGGGTAATTTGGACCCTAGCAACCATATTGCTAATACAGGTATGGGATCTGTTATCCGGAAACCGGTTATCCAGAAAGTTCCGAATCACGGAATGGATGTCTTTCAAAGACTCCATAATAATCAAATACAAATTCTTAAAAACTATTACCTTTTTATCTGTAATAGTAAAACAGTAGCTTGTACTTGATCCCAGCTAAGATATAATTAATCCTTACTATAAGCAAAACCAGCCTATTGGGTTTATTTTATGTTTACATCATTTTCTAGTAGACTTAAGGTATGAAGATCCAAATTACGGAAAGATCTGTTATCCAGAAAACCCCAGGTCCCGAGCATTCTGGATAACAGGTCCCATACCTGTATTGCACACTGGAGAGCTACTAAATAAAATGTCAAATAACTCAAAAACCCACAAATAATAAAACATGAAAAACATTTGCACATTGTCTCAGAATATCACTCTATACATCATACTAAAAGTTAGTTTAAACGTGAGCAACCCTTTAAAGGGAAATATATGAACTTAGTACTTTTGAGGTGCAACTGTCCTACTGCTTGTTTAGGCAGAGCTTTTTTTCCACTCCAAAAAATCACATTTCTGCTTCGGATAGTGATCTCACTATGAAGACAATCATCCTCCTTCCCCCCCACCCAGCACATTAGAGCTTTTGCCATGACCAAGAAAAACAGCATTTTAATGTATTAATCTTGACTTTGTGATTTTTTTTCCCTTTTGATAGATATCTTGGAAACAGTTCATACTGCTATGAGCTGTTAAAGGTTTATCCTAAGGCACGCGTCGATGCTGAAGTTTCCATCAAACTATCCAGATTGCCCTAATGGCTATTTCAGAAAAGGAAGAGTTTGTGAGGCTGCAGTGTAACATACCCCTCTCTCTATCTATATATTGAAAAACAATGGTCCTAACAGCTATATCAGTATCTTTATTATCAGAGCTGTGTGACAAGGAGATACCTAAATGTCTACATTGATCCAATTTGTATTCGGTACAAATACATGTCAGGTGAGTTTTTTGACGCATTTCTCTATGAAGGATAAATAGGGCAGAAATTGCAATGGATGCCTTTGTCCCTGCACACTCTTTAACAAAGGGAAAATAAAAACACCCTCGCAAAGAGCTTGTATAGATATTGTCAGTGTAGATCTGTATTCCGTTTAATCCAAATAATTATGGTTAGGCGCATCCTTGTTTCTTGGGCATAAAAACTTTTGTCAAGGGGCATTTTAAGAGAAAGGAGAGAGAAAGATCTGGTGGTTCAATTGTTGAATAATTTGACTGAACTTGAGCATTGGTTTTATATGCTTTTTTTCAACTGTAAGAAAATGTCACTGCACAGATCTGGGATTATAGGTGGCCAAATATGGCACAGCCAGGTATCTGCAGTTCATCTAGGGATCATCAGACTTTTGTCAGCCAGATAATCAACCAGAAAACTAGAGGAAGACCACCCAATGACTACATACAACTGACGACTTAGTAAAAACTTGAAGATTATGTTTTGTATTATTGGCCTGAAAAAAACCTTAGCAAGAAGATAAACGTAGAAATAAAGCATTGCATGCATTTTCCACAAAATACTACACAAAATATTTTTTTTATGCCATGTCACTGCACAGATCTGGGATTATAGGTGGCCAAATATGGCACAGCCAGGTATCTGCAGGTATCTTTTATTGAAATAATCCATTTTCTGTGTAATAATAAAACAGTACCTTGTATTTGATCCTAGCAAAGATATAATTAACCCTTACTGGAAGCAAAACCAGCCTATTGGGTTTATTTAATGTTTGCATGGTTTTCTAGTAGACTTAAGGTATGAAGATCCAAATTACAGAAGGTCCCATACCTGTACTAACTGTTAATATCATACGTGTATAAATCCAAGTTTAAGGGGAAGACAATACGATATGCCATAATAATTTATTCTATTCTGGGTGAAATAACTGTGAGTTGAACCTGACTATTAAAAATTATGCTGAGTAGTAAATTTCTGTAACAGGGGAATGGGTGTCAGTGCTGAAATCATATGAGTGATTAATTCATGGATTGTTGTTTAATGTAACTGCTCCTTGTCGGCTCACATGCTTGATATTTTATACCATATTGAACAAGGGGTGTAAATTTGGAAAAAAAGAACACGGATAATGGGGTATGACAATTCCACAACTTGTACTGAGTAAAGAGCATAAATCCATCTCAAGGCATAAGCGTACAGGCATTTTTGGCAGTTAACCATGAAATGCTCTAAAATGGATAAATAATACATGTGATTTCAGCAAAGTGAACTAAAGGTTAGATTTGAGCTGATTTGTCACCTGTGAAGCATGTGTTACCCAATGCAACTGAGCCAAACACACACTGACAGCTCTGTCTCCCCTTTACGTGCAAATTATTGACGAATTGCTGTTACTGCCTATGACATAAATAACAGGGGTAGCAAAGTGGGCAAAGGCTTTATCTGCGAGATTCTGTGCAGGGCAGTGCTGCCCATTGCGTATTTTAATAACACAAATTCTGTCAATGCATTTCTTTACTCACTCTCACACCACTGGTTGAATTAGCACATGTTTATACATGTGAGCAGTAACGCCACGCCAAGGCTTCAACCCTGTTACCGGCACGCCGGGTGTAACGCCTCACACAAGACAAGACAAACGTGACAAAGACAACAAACGAGGTTTTAACTGCACGTGTCTATGACGTCCCACCCTTTGCTCGTTTGGTTAAAACTAAACTTAAACCAGGACAAGGTAAAAAAAAACCCCATCTTACTTCAGACAGGGAAAAAACCCTTGCCCTGGATTTCTACAGAACTATCAGAACTATATACCAAACTAACAGGGTTTAGGATCTATAGACATGATGTGCAGGAAGACGAAGCAGTCTGAGATCTTACAATCTGCTTGCCTTCTCGTTACACCCTTATCCTTTCATATCTCACGTTCACTCACCATTCGCTCACATATATATACCCACCTTATACTTACCCGCCATGCACCAGATGAGTGACTGCGCCTGATGTTACCAAGGAAGAAAATGCAGATGATAATACGGCCTTTGTGCAGTAGGTGGAGCTGATGTTGAATCCACAGATATTGCCACTGTCCTCTGATCTTATGTACCTACTGTATGCTAGATGGAACAGCATGTTATTATTAGGGATGTAGCGAACGTCGGAAAAAAAGTTCGCGAACATATTCGCGAACTTGCGTCAAAAATGCGAACGGTTCGCGAACGTCGCGAACCCCATAGACTTCAATGGGAAGGCGAATTTTAAAAGCTAAAAAAGACATTTCTGGCCAGAAAAATGATTTTAAAGTTGTTTAAAGGGTGCAACGACCTGGACAGTGGCATGCCAGAGGGGGATCAAGGGCAAAAATGTTTCTGAAAAATACATTGTTGACACAGCGCTGCGTTTTGTGCTGTAAAGGGCAGAAATCACACTACATTTCTAAACCTGTGTAATAAACTGCTTTAAAACGTCCGGCGTCTACATGCCAATCAAGTCGTGTAAAGGTTACAGCCTGTTCACACGCAAAGACGAAACGCGGCGCTTACTGCAACGCAAAAAAACGCAAAGAGCTTTAATGAATGATACCGTCAAGTGAGCAAATAATAGTTGTTAATTACTAGTTGCTTGTCACCTCCAGGATGTTCGTCCTGTTGGTGGCAATATTTCTGTAGTGGTGTGTTTAGCAGTCACCGTGCTTGTGCGCACGTGCACGGTCAGGCAGAGGTAATTCAATGTACAGTGAAGTGAACCAAAAAACACTGATTCTGCAGTGTGGGCCCAGTTTTGGTCTACTTTATTGATCACCTGCGGTGACCATAAAAGATGCGATTTTGCCACTGTTGCAGAACCCTGAAAAATTAGGCATGTGTACTTTCCTGAAAAATTATGTTTTTTTTGTCGCAGCCACTGAAGCACAGAGGCCAGAAAAAATATGCCATATAAATGCTAACAATATAAATTTTTTTTGTCGCAGCCACTGAAGCACAGAGGCCAGAAAAAATATGCCATATAAATGCTGAAAATATTCATTTTTTTTGTCGCAGCCACTGCAGCACAGAGGCCAGAAAAAATATGCCATATAAATGCTGAAAATATTCATTTTTTTTTGTCGCAGCCACTGAAGCACAGAGGCCAGAAAAAATATGCCATATAAATGCTGAAAATATTCATTTTTTTGGTTGCAGCCACTGAAGCACAGAGGCCAGAAAAACTCAGGATTTACCTGGATTCAAATGAAACCAGTAGGGTTTGCACCCTAGTTTGTAACGGTGGCGGAGGGAGGAGGACGCTAAAGGACAGCTGTGTGTGGAGTCATGAGGCGTGCAAGAGAAGGACAGCTGCATGGGGAGTCAGAACAAGTCTTCCGGCGTGCAGTAACCCTCCGAGATCCACGCCTCGTTCATTTTAATAAAGGTCAGGTAATCCACACTTTTGTGACCTAGGCGAGTTCTCTTCTCAGTTACAATCCCTCCTGCTGCACTGAAGGTTCTTTCTGAGAGGACACTTGAGGCGGGGCAAGACAAGAGGTTCATGGCAAATTGTGACAGCTCTGGCCACAGATCAAGCCTGCGCACCCAGTAGTCCAGGGGTTCATCGCTCCTCAGAGTGTCGATATCTGCAGTTAATGCCAGGTAGTCCGCTACCTGCCGGTCGAGGCGTTCTTTGAGGGTGGATCCAGAAGGGTTGTGGCGCTGCCTTGGACAGAAAAACATTTGCATGTCTGACGTTACAGACTGGCCAAAGGGCTTTGTCCTTGCAGGTGTGCTCGTGGCAGGATTACTGGCACCTCTGCCCCTGGAATGTTGATGAGTTCCTGAAGTGACATCACCCTTAAAAGCATTGTACAACATGTTTTGCAGGCTGGTTTGTAAATGCAGCATCCTTTTGGACTTGTGGTACGTTGGTAACATTTCTGCCACTTTATGCTTGTACCGAGGGTCTAGTAGCGTTGCGACCCAGTACAGGTCCTTCTCCTTAAGCCTCTTGATACGGGGGTCCTTCAACAGGCATGACAGCATGAAAGACCCCATTCTCACAAGGTTGGATGCAGAGGTATCCATCTCCGCTTCCTCGTTATCAAGGACTACATCATCCACGGTCTCCTCCCCCCAGCCACGTACAAGACCAGGGGTCCCCAAAAGGTCACCACAAGCCCCCTGGGAAGCCTGCTCCTGTTGGTCCTCCTCCTCCACAAAGCCACCTTCCTCCTCTGACTCCACTTCTGACACCTCTCCCTGCGTTGCAGCAGGTGCCTGGGCTCGTTCTGGTGATTCCGACCAGAAATCGTGCGCTTCCTGCTCCTCGTCACGCTGGTCTACAGCCTCATCTGTCACTCGTCGCACGGCACGCTCCAGGAAGAAAGCAAAGGGTATTAGGTCGCTGATGGTGCCTTCGGTGCGACTGACCATGTTTGTAACCTCTTCAAAAGGGCGCATGAGCCTGCAGGCATCGCGCATAAGCACCCAGTAACGTGGGAAAAAAATCCCCAGCTCTGCAGATCCAGTCCTACCACCCAGTTCAAACAGGTATTCATTGACGGCTCTTTGTTGTTGCAGCAGACGTTCCAACATGAGGAGCGTTGAATTCCAGCGAGTCTGGCTGTCACAAATTAAACGCCTGACTGGCATGTTGTACCGCTGCTGAATGTCAGCAAGGCGTGCCATGGCTGTGTAGGAACGTCTGAAATGGGGCCGACACCTTCCTGGACTGCCTGAGAACGTCCTGGAATCCTGGGTACTTCGAGACAAAACGTTGGACTATTAAATTCAGAACATGTGCCATGCAGGGCACATGTGTTAAATTGCCCAGTCTCAGTGCTGCCAACAGATTGCTTCCGTTGTCACACACCACTTTTCCGATCTTCAGTTGGTGTGGGGTCAGCCACCGATCAGCCTGTGACTGCAGAGATGACAGGAGTACAGATCCGGTATGGTTTCTGCTTTCCAGGCACGTCATCCCCAAGACAGCATGACAACGGCGTACCTGGCACGTCGAATAGCCTAGGGGGAGCTGGGGGTGCACAGGTGTGGAGGAGGAGGACCCAGCAGCAGAGGAGGAAGAAGAGGAAGAAGAGGAGGTAGAGAGCGAAGGAGGAGTAGAGGTGGTGGCAGAACCGCGTGCAATCCGTGGCGGTGACACCAACTCCACTGTTGTTGTTGAGCCACACATTCCCTGCTTCCCAGCCATTACCAAGTTCACCCAGTGGGCAGTGTAGGTGACATACCTGCCCTGACCATGCTTGGAGGACCATGCGTCAGTAGTCATATGGACCTTTGGCCCAACACTAAGTGACAGAGATGCGGTGACTTGGCTCTGCACATGGTGGTACAGGTGTGGTATTCCCTTTTTTGAAAAAAAATTGCGGCTGGGTACCTTCCACTGCGGTGTCCCAATTGCTACAAATTTGCGGAAGGCCTCAGAGTCCACCAGCTGATATGGTAAAAGCTGGCGGGCTAAGAGTGCAGACAAGCCAGCTGTCAGACGCCGGGCAAGGGGGTGACTCGCAGACATTGGCTTCTTACGCTCAAACATGGCCCTCACAGAAACTTGGCTGGGGGCAGATGACTGGGAATGGGAACTGGTGGTCAAGTTGGAAGGCGGAGTGGAGGGTGGTTCAGACGGGTCAAGGACAGCAGAGGTAGAGCAGTAAGATGCTGGACCAGAAGGAGGGTGGCTTTTAGTTTGTCTGTTGCCTTTGAGGTGTTGCTCCCAAAGTGCTTTGTGCTTGCCGTTCATGTGCCTTCGCATAGAAGTTGTACCTATGTGGCTGTTGGGCTTCCCAAGACTCAGTTTCTGACTGCACTCATTGCAAATTACAATGCTTTTGTCAGAGGCACACACATTAAAAAAATCCCACACTGCTGACCTTTTTGAAGCTGGCAATCTGGCGGTAACAGTAGAAGTTGGCGGCGTTGGCGGCAATGGCGGGTGCGTTGGCAGGCTGACCACAGGTGCCGATACATGTTGTTGCCCTACTGTTCCCTGCGAGCTGTCCTCCCTGCTTCTTCTAAGTCTTATTCTCCTCCTGCCTCTCTGACTCTCCGTCTCTCCATCTGAACTATCCTCCTCTTGCTCTCTTCTACTGGGCACCCACAAAACATCAATCTCCTCATCATCATTCTCCTCAGATGCATCAATTTCTTCTAACAGCTCACAGAAGGAAGCAGCAGCGGGGACCTCCTCATCACTCATTATGTCCATCTCTGTTGTGTTCTCTGCCAGAATTAAATCTGGTGTAACGTCCTCATCTCCTTCATCTTCTTCTGCCAATAATGGTTGCGCATCACTCAGTTCAAGAAACTCATGTGAAAATAACTCCTCTGACTCCAGTGAAGAAGGGGCGCCGGTGGTGGAGGAAGTGTTACGTGGGGTGCCCATAGCAGTGGAGGATGAGGATGTTGTGGTAAAGTTAGAAACGGTAGAGGATGGGGTGTGCTGTGTAAGCCAGTCAACTACCTCTTCAGCATTTTGGGAGTTCAGGGTCATTGCCTTTTTAAAACTGGGCAATTTCCTAGGGCCACAGGATAGCATAGCAGCACGGCCCCTAGTGCCTCTGCGTGGCAGCCTGCCTTTGCCTGGCATTATTTTTAAAACAACAACAACAACTCAGGTGGTGTTTCTGGAGACGGTATTATTATTGATATTTAGACAGATTGTGAAAAAGCTCACACAGCTAGATGGCAGTTGTTTGAAAATGAAGAACACACTGGGCAAACAAATTGAAACAATACCTGCAAGGTCAACGTATACACTACTACAGCAGTGGATACGGAATATATTATTGCTGCTTGAAAAACGTCACTCAGGTGGTGGTTCTGGAGACGGTATTATTATTGATATTTAGACAGAATGTGAACAAGCTCACACAGCTCGGTGGCAGTTGTTTGAAAATGAAGAACACACTGGGCAAACAAATTGAAACAATGCCTGCAAGGTCAACGTATACACTACAGCAGTGGATACGGAATATATTATTGCTGCTTGAAAAACGTCACTCAGGTGGTGTTTCTGGAGACGGTATTATTATTGATATTTAGACAGAATGTGAAAAAGCTCACACAGCTAGATGGCAGTTGTTTGAAGAACACACTGGGCAAACAATGCCTACAAGGTCAACGTATACACTACTACAGCAGTGGATACGGAATATATTATTGCTGCTTGAAAAACGTCACTCAGGTGGTGTTTCTGGAGACGGTATTATTATTGATATTTAGACAGAATGTGAAAAAGCTCACACAGCTAGATGGCAGTTGTTTGAAGAACACACTGGGCAAACAATGCCTACAAGGTCAACGTATACACTACTACAGCAGTGGATACGGAATATATTATTGCTGCTTGAAAAACGTCACTCGGGTGGTGTTTCTGGAGACGGTATTATTATTGATATTTAGACAGAATGTGAAAAAGCTCACACAGCTAGATGGCAGTTGTTTGAAGAACACACTGGGCAAAAAATGCCTACAAGGTCAACGTATACACTACTACAGCAGTGGATACGGAATATATTATTGCTGCTTGAAAAACGTCACTCGGGTGGTGGTTCTGGAGACGGTATTATTATTGATATTTAGACAGAATGTGAAAAAGCTCACACAGCTAGATGGCAGTTGTTTGAAGAACACACTGGGCAAACAATGCCTACAAGGTCAACGTATACACTACTACAGCAGTGGATACGGAATATATTATTGCTGCTTGAAAAACGTCACTCGGGTGGTGGTTCTGGAGACGGTATTATTATTGATATTTAGACAGAATGTGAAAAAGCTCACACAGCTAGATGGCAGTTGTTTGAAGAACACACTGGGCAAACAATGCCTACAAGGTCAACGTATACACTACTACAGCAGTGGATACGGAATATATTATTGCTGCTTGAAAAACGTCACTCGGGTGGTGTTTCTGGAGACGGTATTATTATTGATATTTAGACAGAATGTGAAAAAGCTCACACAGCTAGATGGCAGTTGTTTGAAGAACACACTGGGCAAACAATGCCTACAAAGTCAACGTATACACTACTACAGCAGTGGATACGGAATATATTATTGCTGCTTGAAAAACGTCACTCGGGTGGTGGTTCTGGAGACGGTATTATTATTGATATTTAGACAGAATGTGAAAAAGCTCACACAGCTAGATGGTAGTTGTTTGAAGAACACACTGGGCAAACAATGCCTACAAGGTCAACGTATACACTACTACAGCAGTGGATACGGAATATATTATTGCTGCTTGAAAAACGTCACTCAGGTGGTGGTTCTGGAGACGGTATTATTATTGATATTTAGACAGAATGTGAACAAGCTCACACAGCTCGGTGGCAGTTGTTTGAAAATGAAGAACACACTGGGCAAACAAATTGAAACAATGCCTGCAAGGTCAACGTATACACTACAGCAGTGGATACGGAATATATTATTGCTGCTTGAAAAACGTCACTCAGGTGGTGTTTCTGGAGACGGTATTATTATTGATATTTAGACAGAATGTGAAAAAGCTCACACAGCTAGATGGCAGTTGTTTGAAGAACACACTGGGCAAACAATGCCTACAAGGTCAACATATACACTACTACAGCAGTGGATACGGAATATATTATTGCTGCTTGAAAAACGTCACTCGGGTGGTGTTTCTGGAGACGGTATTATTATTGATATTTAGACAGAATGTGAAAAAGCTCACACAGCTAGATGGCAGTTGTTTGAAGAACACACTGGGCAAACAATGCCTACAAGGTCAACGTATACACTACTACAGCAGTGGATACGGAATATATTATTGCTGCTTGAAAAACGTCACTCGGGTGGTGGTTCTGGAGACGGTATTATTATTGATATTTAGACAGAATGTGAAAAAGCTCACACAGCTAGATGGCAGTTGTTTGAAGAACACACTGGGCAAACAATGCCTACAAGGTCAACGTATACACTACTACAGCAGTGGATACGGAATATATTATTGCTGCTTGAAAAACGTCACTCGGTGGTGTTTCTGGAGACGGTATTATTATTGATATTCAGACATAATGTGAAAAAGCTCACACAGCTAGATGGCAGTTGTTTGAAGAACACACTGGGCAAATAATGCCTGCAAGTGCACTACTATTGGTGCACTACTATGAAGAACAGCAAACAGCACTGGACACGTTAAAGAACAGTAAGATAAGTAAAAAAAAAAAAAAAATATATGTATATTAAAAAAAAAAATTACTCGGGTTGGTGCTGCTGAACTACTAGGAGCAGCACAGTAGCACACCAGTCCCACTCCCCAACACAGCTAGACTAATAGCACTGGGCTCTTATAGTAGCAAAGTAAAAAAACAAAAAAGAAAATAAAAGCAGTCCTTACAAGGACTATTGGGTTATTACAGCAGTCAGCAGATGAGATCAGAAGAGATCAGTGCCCACAGCAGCTACATACAGAGCACTGCAGTAGAAGGTAGATTACTAGCCAGCAAAGCTACCTAACCTAAAATGTCCCTCAAATCCCTGCAGAGTTCTGTCCCTCCAATACAGAGCAGTATCAAGTAGATTACTAGCCAAGGTTCAACTTACTATCAACTGTCCCTCAAATCACTAACAGCTCTCTCCCTACACTAGCTCTTCCAAGCACACACAGGCAGAATGAAAAAACGCTGCAGGGCTTCAGTTTATATATGGAAGGGGAGTGGTACAGGGGGTGTGGGGGTGGTCCAGGAGGGAGAGCTTCCTGATTGGCTGCCATGTATCTGCTGGTCTGGGGTGAGAGGGCAAAAAAAAGCGCCAGCTAAGGCGAACCCAAAATGGCGAACGTCGCGCGACGTTCGCGAACATTCGGCGAGCGCGAACAGTCGATGTTCGCGCGAACAAGTTCGCCGGCGAACAGTCCGCGACATCCCTAGTTATTATGACTACGCTATAAGATGTGTGTTTCCTAAGAGTCGACTGGCAAATGATATATGTTTATTGGTTATTAGCCAAGCTGCAAACTTTACCCAGTTTTTTTTCTATTTCCCCCTCATAGGTTTAATTGGTATAAAAGTATTTCTTAGTGATATTATACTAGTACAATTTACCACATGTGCCACTTACTGGATTCTCTCCCTTTCGAGCCATCCGTTGTCCAACTCATCTTCCAGGCTTCCCCCGCTCAGGTATTCCATGACGTAGAGGGCATGCCGCTGGTCAAACAGACAAAAGACACATATAAGTTGGTACTCAGAAACAAAACCAAATAGGATTGGGCAAGGAGTCTCTGAGTTTTCTAAGTAAAATAACTCATTGTTGTACATGTTACACAAAATGAATGAAATACTGTATATAATATGAATATATTGCATCAGTTCATTAATGTTGTGGGTAGTTGATGGATACCCTGGCAGGACTCATTGGCTGGCAACAACCAGAAAATAGTTTGGCAGACCAACCCAACCCTGCATGTGTGAGACCAGGGCCGCCATCAGAAATCGCAGGGCCCCATACGAAAACATTTTCTGGGCCCCCTGGGCTGCACCCACCACAAGCCCCACCGACTGGTCCTCCCACCCCACAGGTCTACCCCTCACCACACACTAAAAAAAAAAACATTGATGGCTATGGTTCCCACATGTTAATAAAAAAATATTGGTGGTCAGGGCCCCTCCCATTAAAAAAACATTTGTGGTCAGGCCCCCCCCCATTAAAAAAACTTTTGTGGTCAGGGCCCTCCATTGAAAAAACATTTGTGGTCAGATGTTGGTGGCTAGGACCCCACATGGGGAAAAAAATATTGGTGGTCAGGCCCCCCCATTGAAAAAAACATTTGTGATCAGAGCCCCACATTAAAAAAACATTTGTGGTCAGGGCCCCCCATTAAAAAATATTGGTGGCTAGGACCCCACATGGGGGAAAAAAATTTGTGGCCAAAAAAACCCCAAATGAGCCAAAAGATGATTTTCAAAGCACCACAAAGTCAAAACGCATGGTAAACTATGCCCCCTTGCGTTTATAGGAGACAACCCACTGATATGAAGGAAGGAGAATAGAAAAAAAATACTAAAATGGTAAAGTGATAATGATATGGAGGTACTATTATACATTAGGGGGCACTACACTATTATTTGCCAGGGGCCACAATTACATTACCCTATACTGAGGGTATCATTACATGCTCATACAGTCACAGTTTGAGTTATCTCACTTGGGCAAACGTATTACATTTGGGGGATACATTAATGTATACTGTTCCTAGGTACTTTCTGATTAGTTACTATAGGCAAATGCCCTTGTGCGATTTGGAATCTATATTAGCAAGCAAACCCTAAATAGCAATTGCACGAGTAAATTATTGAATCAACATTTATGTGGGCTGCTGTTTTTTTGCAATTTATTGAAATATGTAGTCAATATAAATAGTACACAGACAGGTTCTGCATAGGAAGTGAAAAACTGACTGCAGCATATAAAGGGGGTAGCCAGGTGCTGAAGGATTCTACAAGGTTCAAATAAATAAAAGGAAAAAAATCTATTGGAAGTTACATTAAAATGATCAGCAACTCCAATTACACGTTTTGTGGCCCAAGTGGAATCTTTGAGTGCTTGGATGCCCCCTCTTTCTGTTGCTGATAGTTATTGTTGTATACCTTAGGTGTAAATTCTTCCTTGTTGTGTATTTGAACGTGCCCTTGGCACTGGTGATTACTCATTTTTTTGTTTGTAGGTTCAAGGTGATCAGCTAAAGTTTACAGGTTTTTCTGAATCTGCTTGATACAAGGCCAAAAGATGCTGCTTTTGATGAATCTTCGCTCCGGTCTTGCACAGAGCAAGATACAATACACTTCATGCACACAGCAGGCAGACAGGTAACTGCTTGTATGGAGTTTTATTATTGTTTCTTAAAGGAGAAGGAAAGTAAAAAATTGAATCCTACTTTATTGCCTGTCCCACCAGGCCCCCTCCTGAAACGATGTGGTAAAAACTTACATTTCACTGCTGCATCTGAGCACTAACACTACGAAGTTATGGCGCTTGCAACAGTTTGGCGCGGCCATATTCAAATAGGCGCGTCACTTCCGCCCTGCGCTCTGTTGTTAATGCGCATGTTTGATCTCAGCTCCTTAGCGATGACAAGCGGAGGTGTTATGTGACCGCATCGTCATCGCTTCACATAGAAGAAAAATGATTCTAGTGCGCATGCGCAGGGCACGGATGCAAACGATTGCGCATGCGTGTGCCCTATTCAGAAGCATTTGTGGACAGAAACAAAGGTATGCTATTTCATACATGCTTACACTTTTTTAAAAAACGATTGCAGCTAAAAGATTGAGTGAAATCTAATGGGAGATTGCTTGCTGGTACTTATATCTACTATTTATAGGCAACACTTACAGCTTAAGTCATTTTTTGACTTTCCTTCTCCTTTAATTGTTTTCTTTTAAAGTGGTCATATTATATATAGTAGAACCCCCATTTTATATTTTTCAGTGGACCAGAGGAAAATGGAGTAAAATGCGGAAAAATGTAAAATCAGGGCATTCTGGATAATAGGTCCCATACTTGTATTTTATAAAATATGTGATTGTTGTTATACAGTAGATCTTTTCCAGCCTATTTAAAGGGGTGGCTCTCCTTTAAGTTAACTTTTATTATGTTATAGAATGGCTCTTTCTAAGCAACGTTTCAATTGGTCTTAATTTTTTTTTATAGTTTTTGAATTATTTGTCCTCCTCTGCTGACTTTTTCCAGCTTTCAAATGGGGGTCACCTAAACAACAAATCATCTGGAAGACTACAAATGTATTGTTATTGCTACTTTTTAATTACCCCTCTTTCTGATCAGGCCCTCTCCTATTAATATTCCAGTCTCTCATTCAAATCAGTACATAGTTGCTAGGGTTATTTGGAGCTTAGCAACCAGATTGAAAAAATTACAAACTGGAGAGTTGCTGAATAAAAAGTTAAATAACTCAAAACCCACAAATAATAAAAAAATGAAAACCCAATGGCAAATTGTCTCAGAATATCACTCTCTACATCATACTAAAAGTTAATATAGAAAGGAACATCCGCTTTTAAGTGTAAAAATTTATTTTTCAAAACAGTCGTCTTAAATACTCTTTGTTGTTCTTTTAGAAAACTGGTCCAAGCTGGAGAAACTTTATTCAGAAGAGATGGAAAAGAACTACAGTGTCAGAAATGGCTGCCCCAGCCAGAGCTGCAGTGAGGTCTTCACCCAATTCTGCTGCAGAGCGTATCATGGGGCGCTGGCTACTTGTGTGCAGGGGCTGGTGCAGTTATCCTTGGGGGGGGAGTAACAAGGTGAGATTGTGTTATCTGTTAGTAAGACATAAATATCTTCTAATTATGTTATTTATCACATTTAACACTGGAATGTAACATTATCAGCCTAAAATAATAAATGTTAACATTGCTTGTAATCTTAAATCTCCATCTGGTATATAACTTGTTACATGCAATGTCCAATTCTGTAGATTGACTGAATCTGGGCTTTCCATGGTCGATTGACACTTAATAAAGGAGATGAAGCCGCCTGCAACTCAAGAGGAATGGCAAGCAGAATTTAATAAATATCTGCAATTCCAGAATTCAAAATGTAATGCAATGAGTAAATTTAAATATAATCCATCTATAACGGCGATAATGAAAAATTTACTTCCCTCCTGTCGGGGACTCAAAATTTTTTTTTTATTAATATGGCAACCATGGGCGACCCAGAGCCACCAGCTCTGGTCTAAGTTTAACATCCCTTTCAGCATAAGACCAATTGTCATTATACAAAGTGTACTACCCAATAGGAATTACGTAACTGATAAGAGCAGAGTTCCCATAAAAGGGAAAATCTATTTATATCAGGTGGTTAGAGAAGGAAATTAAGGGTATCTCCATAGTCCTATTTATACATTACCAGTCAGATATTGTTCCTCTGAAAGACCAGAGAATTAATGGTAGGAATAATAAAGAGAAGTAGGCAATAAGCTTAGTTAAAACTGTTGGTTTATTTTTGTCCTTTCACATGTGTTTTTTTAACAATTATGTACCATTGATAAATGTACAGAACAATTGTATTACACTGTACTGTAAGAATGAAAATTTAAATAAAAAGATATATAAATATAATCCATCTTTTTTTTTTTTTAAACACAATGTTAAAGAGATTTCAACCAACCCAAACCCTAGTGTGTTCTTCACATAAAGACATAATTCAATAATTGTGATACTTTAAAGTAAATTATATTAATTTGCAAGTCAATGACAAAATATAAACTGCGTAGTCTGATAGGAAATAACATTTTTAGTATGGTTTGCTGGTAATCCTACATGGTATTGTGAAAATGCCTCTTAAGTGGAAACTACTGCATGTAACCCTGACCTTTGCCTAAAAAAGTGCCTAAGCTTTGTGTGTTTCCAGGTGAACACTTAAATAGGTGAAATACAGAATTGCTGTATAATAATATATAGGTGATATCAGCAAATTGTACTTCTGAACAAGAAAATGTTTTTTACTCTGTTTTTGTATTACTTAGGGGCTCCTGGGTTGGTACATGGTTAAAAGCGGATGAGAAGAGAAACCTGAATCCTACCATATTCCTTGTTTTAGTCAGTACCGCCTGGCTGCACATTTGGCTGCACATATATATATACATAGTTAAAGGGATACTAGATAGGGTTAACATTGTCAACCTGTGAGTTAGATTGATTCATTTTAAAAAGAGAGGTATTAAAGCTGTAAACCCTATTTGCCAAGGTAGGAAGTCTCATGCTATTGTTCTGGCCTATTCATGACATTAGTTCAATCTTCATGTTTATGTTGCCTTTGTGCTCCTGTTCAGGCCAACTCTTCTTGTCTTCGTAGTGATCCCCAGACCTTGGAGTTCATTCCGATACAGAGTTTTCCAGCACAGCACAATAAATGCTCTCAGTTTAGTCATCTGTTTTTAATAATGGAACCCCACAAACAATTGTCTAATTTACATGACAAGAAAAGAGTGTACACAAAAGTTATGTGCGGGCCGGCCTGAAACCCGCAGGTTGGGTGGGTTTGTGCAGGCTGCCTCATCAAATATTTAGGTTGCGAGTAGGTTCCGGTTGAGCGGTTCCTTCCTCTCTACCCGCCTGCAACCTAGATGCCGGCTTCCAGCTCCTCCATTCATAGATTTGTGCCTGACCCACACCTTTCTTGATGTCACTGCAAGGTGGGCCTTTAAATGGAGGAGACGGTTGCGGGTTGGGTGAGGGTGGGTTAAGGTCAAGTGCGGGTCCTAAAAATCTGGACCCACACATCACTAGTACACAGTGTCAGACTTGGCCACTGGACCAAGAACTGCTCCCCTCTGACCTCCCTTCCCAATCACCTCAGCAATGGAGATTACAAGGTGCACGGGGAGGGGGTGGGGGGGACGGCATAAGTATTCTTTGATGGAATTGACCTCATGACTGGGGGGGGTCGGGGCCTGAGTTGGCAGCCCTGGTTGGCCCCGGATCTCCCAGTCTAACACTAAGGGGGTTATTTACTAAACCTCAAATTTATCTGGTGGGGCTTTTTGGGAAAAAACTAAAATCTTTCCTGGGAAAAAAAACTTTTTTAATCGAGATTTATTATACCCCATGCTGCAAAAAGTCAGAATGTGAAAATCCACTATCTCAGACCTGTCGAGGTCCTGTATAAATCAATGGGAGAGAATCTGGGTTTAGCCCAAAAATTCGGGGAAAATGATTTAGGTTTTCGCTCGATTTTATCGTGTTTTTCTGCGATCCGATTAATTCAGGTTATTTTATTAAAAATATGAGATAAATTTGGGTTTTAGAAAATAACCCCCTGAGTGTAAAGAGACAAGATGCACTGGATCTGAGGAATTGCTATTAATGTATCATATATTTATGTTGAGAGAGTGGAGCAGGAATGATTCAGCATGATTTATCTTACAATTGACCCTCTAATGCACTGGAGGCTTAGCCATTTCTGTGGTTATTTGGATATAATGAGTGCCAATATTCTGTGTTTATATCACAGTGAGTTTATTGCATCTGACTGTACCACATCTTGGTGTTTGTTTTGGCATCTGGTATCTCTTTAAGGTCATGTCCCTTTTGCCAACCCCTATTTGAATGTAGACCTGAATTTTGGGAGTTGCAGCACCTCAAGTTGGGCATTCCTCAGGTGTGCATCCTCACCTCTGCATTGTTACTTTCTTCTCTACATAACCATCGCAGCATCAACTGAGCAACACCTGCACTGTACCAAATCCCTGAGATGGATTTTTTCTGACTCTCCATTCAGAGTAAGCAGTTGAGAAAAGTTAAACTCAAAATGATAACTCAATGCCCCCAAAAATCCTTATTAGGTGGATATTTTTTTTTATGTTATTGTGAATAATTAGCCAAACACATACATTTTCAGATACAAATACTCTACTTTGTTGTAGCACAAACATGCAAAGGTATAAAATGCTTAGCAGCATCATCTCCTAGAATCCAGGGGCGATCCGCCAATGAGGCGAGCTGAGGCGCTCGCCTCAGGCGGCATCGCCAGCTAGGTTTCCAGGGGCGGCAAAAAGCCGCTCCTGGTGCCTTTAAGAGCCGAATTTCCGGTTTTTGAACCGGAAATTCGGCTTTACTAGGGCGAGAGAGCGCAATTGCGCTCTCCACACTAGCGTGAATCGGGCTGGGGGGGCGGCATTACTGGAGCCGCCTCAGGCGGCAATGGATACAGAAACGGCGCTGCTAGAATCCCAATGGAATTTGGGCCCCTCAAGATTAGTGCATGCCACAATATACCAATGCATACATTTTGGGGCCGATTCACTAAGCTCGAGTGAAGGATTCGAATGAAAAATACTTTGAATTTCGAAGTATTTTTTGGGTACTTCGACCTTTGACTACGACCTTCGACTTCGATTCGAACGTTTCGAACGAAAAATCGTTCGACTATTCGACCATTCGATAGTCGAAGTACTTTCCCTTTAAAAAAAACTTCGACCCCCTACTTCGGCAGATAAAACGTACCGAAGTCAATGTTAGCCTATGGGGAAGGTCCCCATAGGTTTGCTAACCTTTTTTTGATCGAAGGATTTTCCTTCGATCATTGGATTAAAATCCTTCGAATCGTTCAATTCGAATGATTTAATCGTTCGATCGAACGAAAAATCCTTCGATATTCGAAGTCGAAGGATTTCAATTCGAGGGTCGAATTTCAAAGTATTTTTAACTTCGAAATTCGACCCTTAGTGAATCTGCCCCTTTGAGTCTATATAGGTAAATTGTTTGCAGGTTGTGTTTCCATTTTGCATGTGAGGGTGCCAATTGCATCATTCCTGGTACACTGGTAAATGTGCTATTATTCTCATTTGGATAGATGCAACTTTGTGTTTAGTGTTGCACATTATACTGCCTGAGGGCATTTTTGTTTCCTGTGGTTACTAGCCCTTTAAATAATGTATTCTGCTTTATTTTATTCCATGTTTATTATAAAGAATACAGTGCCATCTAGTGCTATGCTGCAGTACTAGCTAAGAGCCATTAGAGCCACTACTCTGAGACAAAGTAAAATAATTTTATTCTAATATACTTTATTTATATAATGCTGACTCATGAACACAGCCCATCGCAGAGATTACTCATAATTTAAATCACAGTCAGTTTGTCCGAATTCTGTAATTCCATGGGGCAAATTCACTAAGTGCCGAAGCGCCTAACGCTATCGTCAATTCGCTAGCGTTGGTAATTTTTGTTACTTCGCAAATTCACTAACGAACGCTGGCGTAATTTCGCTAGTGTTACTTCACACCCTTACGCCTGGCGAATTTTCCCAACGGACGTAACTACGCAAATTCACTAACGCGCGCATTGTACTGAACGCTACCTTTTACGCTAGACTTCCTTCGCCACCTCAGACCAGGCGAAGCGCAATAGAGTAGATAGGGATTGCTTCAAAAAAAGTTCAAATGTTTTCTAAGTTTTTTCTATATTATGGGTGATAGGCTGAAAAAGATCGAAAACATTTTTGGGGCTCCCCTCCTTCCCCCCTACATTTACTCATGGCAACTTAACTATACAGTGGCACATGTGTAGGGCAAAAAAAAAATGTATTTGATGTTTTGAAGGTTTCGCAGTCATTTGTAGTGATTGTACGTGTTCCTCCATTGAAATTTGAATTTGGCGCCGTATGCAAATTAACCATCGCTAGCGTAACTTCGCTTTGCTTATCGAATCAACGCTAGCTCAACTTCGCAACCTTACGCTACCCCTGAGCGCAACTTTGGATTTTAGTGAATTTGCGGAGCGCTGGCGAAACTACGCCTGGCGAAGTGCGTCGAAGTTACGCCTGGCGCAACTACGAATCTTAGTGAATTTTCCCCCATGAATCAAACTGGATTACAAGGACTGTGGGGATGCTTCGAATGGACCCAGATACCAGTGGGCTTTTTAAATTACTTCCCAAGCCTATTTTTGTACAAATGGACGTATTTGCTCAAGGCATGCCATGAGTCAGGACCTTCTGTTTTTTCGGTATTGCCTTCTTGCATCTCCTTCCCTCACACTTATTAAAGGGGACATAACCTGTTGGAGGGGAGATCAGAAAACTAAACAGGGTAAAAAAAAGTTCAAAGGAAAAAAAGAGGTGTAGATAAGAGCCCCCCTCATTAACAATATTTAACTGTAACAATACTATTTGCTACTACTGGCTTTAGTGACTATACAATAGACATACATACAAGGGTTCACTTTTGAGAGTAAGTCAGGAATGCATCTTATATTATGCTTACCAAAACAGCATTATACCTACTGAACATATTAGCTGATGTTTTACAATCCAGTCACTAGATGGCACAAAGGTTGTGTATATGCGTAGCAAACCCCTATTCTTATCAGGGATAATTTATAACAGCAGCAAGACAAGCCAGCACAGTTTTGTTGTCAGGGCCCGTTAACCAAGAAGCCCAGCTGGCTAGTAGAATGAGGTCAGTAAATTCTGATGGTGATCCAGTTTAGACCACAGTGGCCAAGTACCCTCTATATATTGCTAGATCTGTAAAATGAGTTTAAATGGGTGGATTACCTTTAAGTTAACTTTTAGTATGTTATGGAACGACTGATTCTAAGCAATTTTTTAAAAGGCCTTCATTTTTTTTATATAGTTTTTGCATTGCCTTCTTCTGACTCTTACCAGCTTTCAAATGGTCACTGAACCCATCTAAAAGACAAATGCTCTGTAAGGCTACATATGTAATTTTATTGGTACTTAAATATTACTCATATTTCTATTCAGGACCTCTCCTATTCATGGTCTAGTCTCTAATATAAATCACTGCATGGTTGCTAGGGTAATTTGGACCCTAGCAACCAGAATGCTGGAATTGCAAACTGGAGAGCTGCTGAATAAAAAGCTAAATAACTCAAAAACCATATATATATATATATATATATATATATATATATATATATATATATATATATATATATATATATATATATATATATATATATATATATATATATATATATATATATATATATAAATATATATATATATACATATCAGCTATTTCTATTGTGTTAGGATGATGGGACGGATCTCTCACCACCAAACATTGTCTATGTCCCATTTTTTTTTCTTTTTCATGTTTCTCTCCCCTCCTATTAGTAGGTAGGTGCATGTGCACAAAGCATGTTAGTCCAAATTCCCGTTTGTGTTATTGACTTTTATTGGCAATGACGTTACATATCAAGTGTTGTAACCGGAGAGCTGGCCTCTGTTCTTTCGATGTGCAAAATCCTGCCAGCCTGGATATGTGCAAAGCAGATCTTTAACATCTTTACAAGGGTACAGACTGAACCCACGTTTAATAAAATTAATAGACATCAGATGTTTTAACCATTTTCTTATAATTTGCTTTCTAAACAGTTATTTCCGGAGGCTGCAAGTGTGTTGGGGTTAATAAATATTATCTGCTTAACTTGATTTATATAAGAGGCATGGGTTTTGCACCTTGTGTCAATACGTTTGTGCCCTGAAGTGGGTTGGCAGATTGGCATAGATATATATAAATAGTAAGTAAATCCACTCCTGTTCTCATGCAGTTTTTAGAGTCTATGTCTGGTTATATATGTCGTTGGTGAGTGTCCTTACTACCTATTAGTGTGTACTTACCTTTAATCAAATCATCATTACCTGTTCATCATTGACTTGATTTTAACCTATCTAGCATTGCATTGTCTTGTGTCTCCTCCTACTGCATGAAAGATGTGTGCCATTATAGGGTACTAAGACCACAGAGCCTAATCCGAGTACAGTAGTCACTGGCATCTCTTCCAATCACTTGGAATTCAGTACAAAGACCTGCAATACAGGTATGTATTTAGATATTGTATTTTCTATATATGAGAAAATATACAAAGAACAAAGCTGTAACCCTATTCCCGCCAACAAGATAGGGGAACTACTACCATTCTGGGTTTAAAACTACTCTATAAATAGGGTTGCCACCTTTTCTGGAAAAAAATACCCGCCTTCCTATATATTTATCTTTTTTCCCTATTAATAACATTGGGATCAACCATCATTTTTACTGGCCAGGTGGGTAAAATACCAGCAAGGTGGCAACCCTACCTATGGGAAAAGCATTCCTAGCAATGTACTTTTCACAAAGCACCAGTAACCTCCTGCCAGGGAAAGAGTTAAAGCAGGGCTGTACAGTTGGAGGCCAGTGGGCTGGATGTGGCCCATGGGCTCCTTTCACTGTATGACATCATATTCTTACAATACTGTACCAGTAAGAGCCTGGAGGAGACATTGAAATATTTAAACAGTGTGAGACTCACTGTGAAGCTGTCTGCAGGGTAAACTGTATGTAAAGATCTGTGTCTCCAAAGATGCCCCAGTAGCTCCCCATCTTCTTTTCTGCTGATTCACTGCACATGCTCTGTGCTGCTGTCACTTACTGAGCTTAGGGACCCACTCACAATATACAATACACATAGAATAGAAATGTCACAATATAAGGCTGATTAGTAATTAATACAGATAATTACTACATGGCAGCATGAAAACCAGTGCAATTAGCATCAGAATTTAATAATCAGCCCTGTAGCATCAGCTTATATTACAGACAAACCTCATTTTCTGCTTAATGATTTGCAACAACCCCTAAACTCAGCTTCTCAACAGCTGCTCAGAGCCCACTGAGCATGTGAGTGTCACAGACACTTTCCAAGGTGGTGACCCCCTGTGACAAGTTTGAAGTCCTGGATCATTTCTACTATTGAAAGCTGAAACTTTAGGCTGGTGCAATAAGTGTAGTATATAAAGCATGGCATTTTTAACCATATTCATTTTTAGGGTTAAGTTCTCCTTTAAGTTAACTTTTAGTATGTTATAGAATTACTATTTATACATATCTTTTCAATTGGCATTTTCTTTTATAGATTTCTACATTTATACTGACTCTCCAGCTTTCAAATGGTGATCGCTGACCCCATTTTAAAAACAAATGCTCTATAAGGCTACAAATGTATTGTTATTGCTTCTTTTTATTACTCATCTTTTTTATTCATTCCTTCTCCTACTCATATGACTATTCACATGGTTGCTAGGGGTAATTTGGATCCTAGCAACCGGATTGCTGAAATAGCAAAATGGAGAGCTGCTGAAGAAAAAGCGAAATAACTCAAAAACCAATTGCAAACTGTCCCTGAAAATCACTCGCTACATCATACTAAAAGTTAATTTAAAGGTGAACAACCCCCTTTAATGCATAAAACGATAGATTTACTTTGGCCCCAAGCAGAAGTGCAATTAAGTGGTGCAAGATGCAAATCGCCAGTGTTCTAACTAGAATTTCTGTGCAATTTCAGCTATACAGGGAGTTACTCCAGCAACAGTTGCACTTGATGCGTCAAAAAAATCCAATTGCCTGTGTGAGTGTTTCCCCACTTTCAAGCTATATCCTAAGTATCTAATTGAGCTTGATTCTGTATTCCTTATGGTTCTCTCCTAGTGCTCAAATAAAATGGCCTACATTTCTGCATTCAGCAAATTCTTTGTGACAGGAGCAGAGAAGGTCGTGAAACAACTTATTGCTTGCAGGCATTTATGTTTACAGACTTTATGTTTGTATTTAAAGAAACACATTTATGGATGAATGATCAGCAGAGAATCTTACACATCCATTTCTTCAGTATTCCATAACAACTGACTGCTTCTGGGACAAAAAGGTCAGTCCAAATCTAAAAATAAAGTGAGAGGTTGTATTTAAATGTCACAGAGAAGCTGCTGCCCATGTGACCGTTATGTTGGTAAACATACGGTGGCTGGTTTTGTACTTTGTTTAATTATTAACACTGATGCAATGAAAGCAGAAAGGGACCGTTTTAGGATAGGGCAAAAAGGACACTTGCATTGGGCTCCTGACATCTGACGGGGCGACCTTGGGCAGCCGAAAATGTAGATTAAATTAAGGTTTCTTCTTCATTCGGGTATTGGCATCTATAGGCAACATTGAAGTAAATTTTATGACCTGAAAGGATGCCATAAACGCATCAATAATATCGCACGATATTCGGAGCATGTATGGTGGGAGACAAGCCGACCTATAATTTGATCGAGCTCCTTTATGTGTTTGAAATATTTTATTTGGTTCTCACAATAAACCATAAAAATCAATATGACAACAAATAGTATGCAGAATAGGAAGATTAATACAATGACATATTATACACAATGTATACGGGCGCCTTTACAGCAGGTCTGGGCCTGCCCGGCTGGGCGCCACAGGCAACCATGCGTTGCCCCCTCCACTGAGCATGCACACTGGCAGCCATGTGACGGAGTATGCCATCCTCCCCTAACTTAGGCGCGCGCATGCGCACAAAGAACAGGACTCCAGTCTGGACAGCAGTTAGAAGTATGTGCCAGGCAACCCAAAGTCTTGCGCCCTGGGCACGTGTCTACTCTGCCTACCCCTAGTTCCGGCCCTGCTTTGAAGGCACCCGAACATCAGCCATTGTTAGAGCTCAATCATCAGATACATGTTCTCTGTAGGAATGCAGTATGATCCAATCATTGCTAAGAGGACTAACAATCAGATCTGTCCCATTAGGCCAAGTGTATGTGCTGAGGTCTGTTTGTTTGGCAATCTCACCAAAAGTGTGGATCTCTGAGTGTATGGTCAATTGAACACAATATAAGTAAACTAAGGAATTTATTGGCCTCTGTTTACTGAAGGCCCTTGGAACTGGAGTTCATTCCTTTCTGCATGAATCCATCCTGGGCTCTATAAACAGATATCACTATACAGGATTATTGTATGTATGTCACATCTACCACATCCATCACAAGTCTACTTAGATTTGTAAACATTGCTGAAACTCCTTGCTGGCTTCTTGTCATCTCCTTCATTTGTACTTCAGGTTTCAAGATTTACAACTCTTGGTGCCCATGGTCTGCGCACATTCAACGTTGAGTCATATTTAAGGACAAGGTACAGAAAGTTCACTTGAGCAATACTTAAGGGGGAGTGAGCTCCAAAATTGTACGTGTTGCCAAATAGCAATGACAACACTTGATAAGACTGGTACTATCAATAGTATAAAGTCATATCAAAGTGACTTTCATTGCTTTCAGACATAGCCATGTATGAATATTTCTATATATACTGTGTATATGAAACTCATGCAATATTTTCATTATGATTTTTGGCAAATCAATTACCAAAACTACAAAGCCCGATGACCTTCGGAGGGTTATAGGCATATAATACTAAAAAGCTATGAATGTCTTATAAATTATATCCTTATAAACAGTGAGTTCTGATGTCATCAGTTATAAACGGTGAGTTCTGATGTCATTTCTGTCACATGACTCACAGAAATTTGTGTATTATAATAAATAAAGTACCCCCAGTTGCAAAATTTGAGGATAATGGAAGTTACCTCGGAGTTCCATGACCTTCAGCCTCATGTTTTTATATGGTCATGAAACTCCTCGGTAACTTATAATATCCTTATATTTTACAAGAGGGAGTACTTTATTCACAATATAAAAGTAATGAGGGAGTTCATACTTTTATGTACTCCTAGCCCATGGGGCAGATTCACTAAAGGGCCAAGTGGCTAATGCTAGCCACATTTCACCAGAAATCCTATCCGCAGGGACATCGCCAATTTACTAACAGGAATAGGTGCCAATTCGCTAAGGAACAGGACATTCTCTAGAGTTCATTCACACTGTATCGCCAGGCGACTTTTCGCTCTAGCGAATGGGCGTAACTCCGCAAAGGCGAATTTTACTGAACGTTACCACTTTCATCAGTTTTCTTCTCCACCTCAGACCAGGCAAACTGCTAAAATGAAGCTACATCTTCCTCAATCTTATGTCACTTACATCATATTCTGTCTGCTGGAAATGCATTAAAGTTGTAAAAACGCTGGCGGCTTAAGCGGGATTGCCTGCAAAAGCCCTAACTATTAAACATTTTTGGGATAACATTTTACCCCAGACATTTGAGGGGCATGGAACTTTCGTTTTTGGGTGGGCTCATGTGTAGAGAATCTCTTTTGTCTTTATTCAGGTCTTGGACATTTGTATTAAAAAGTGGCCACTTCAAGCATTTGCACCAACATCTCTAATAAAGACGTCTATACAACTTTAATGTACCCGCCCTATTCAAATTGACCTAAGCATAAGAGGACTAACGAAGTTTCGCAAGACAGAAGCGATCGCTAGCGTCATTTCGCTTTGAAACGCTTGTACTGCTGAAATAACGTTAAACAAAAGTTGCCAGTGTTCGGCGCCCTGGACACAACTTTGCATTTTAGTGAATTAGTGCAGTGGTAACTAATTTTCTCCTGGCAAAAGCGGTCACTGGTGACAATTTACCCTCTAGTGAATTTGCCTGCATGTCTGATGGGGTTATATATATATAATACACAAAAGCCATGAATATCCTGTAAATTATATCCTTATAAACGGTGAGTTCTGATGTCATCAGTTATAAACGGTGAGTTCTGATGTCATTTCTGTCACATGACTCATTGAAATTTGTGTATTATAATAAATAAAGTACCCCCAGTTGCAAAATATGAGGATATTAGAAGTTACCTCGGAGTTCCATGACCTGTATAAAAACACTCGGCCTTGTGTTTTTATATGGTCATGAAACTCCTCGTTAACTTTTAATATCCTTATATTTTACAAGAGGGGGTACTTTATTCACTATATAGGGTCGGACTGGGCCAACAGGACATAGGGAAGAGACTATATCTGCTTTGTGCTGGTAACTGTGGGCCCCCATCCCTGATTCAGCAAAAGGTACAGGCTTTGAGCATGCACATGTCTTGCGGCTGGGGTGCCCCTAAGGTGGCCGGCCCTTGTGGGCCCCAGGTTCGGGTGATGTCACGATTGCCATTGGGAGGATCTTGCGGCTGGGATGGGAGCCCCTAGGATTGCATCCCCAGACACCCCAATCAGACACTGTATATATAAGGTGCATGAAGGTTGTCTACCATTGTAGTTACACTAATAAAAACACTCAAAGGGTCTGGAGCTTTTATGGGCACATAACTGCACCAACTGCACTTGGAATGGCATATATTAAAGGGCAGATTTATTACAAGTCGAATTGAAAATTAGAATTTTCCGATTTTTTTTATGGTCAAAACTGTCAAATTTAACTAGGGAGCTATCCAAACTCGTTTTGCGTTTTTTTAAAAATTCGCATTTGATTTTCGAGATTTATCATTCTCTGGCCCTTTAAGAATTCAAATTTGACTATTCGCCAATTAAAACCTGCCAAATTAATTTTTAAATGGGAGAGGTCCAGGGATCAATTTGGAGATGCTTGAAGCCTTCCTGACATTCAAGTGTTTTTTCAGGGAAAAAACTCGAATTGAAAACTCACATGAATTCCAAATTCGACCCTTGATTAATGTGCCTCTAAGCACTGACACAAACACATAGTGCAATGCAAGCTGTGATTTTCTTGATGTCCACATTTACACCCTTACTTGGCAGGTTGTGATTGCCAGAGTGACTTAAAAGAGCAATATGGGCAAATTATACAGCGACTTGTGCCAGTTATTTTCACTTTCAACCTTGTCCCACAAGAGAACTAAAGCTTAACTAAAGAAGTAGCTAGAAATGTTGTCAATTATGTTTTGGGCTTCTGTACCAGCCCGAGGCAACCATAGCCCTTTATCAGTAAAGATCTGCGTCTCCAAAGATGCCCCAGTAGCTCCCCATCTTCTTTTCTGCTGATTCACTGCAAATGCTCTGTGCTGCTGTCACTTACTGAGCTTAGGGACCCACTCACAATATACAGTACACATAGAATAAAAATGTCACAATATAAGGCTGATTAGTAATTAATACAGATAATTACTACATGGCAGCATGAAAACCAGTGCAATTAGCATCAGAATTTAATAATCAGTCCTGTAGCATCAGCTTATATTACAGACAAACCTCATTTTCTGCTTGATAATTAGTGACAACCCCTAAGCTCAGCTTCTCAACAGCTGCTCAGAGCCCACTGAGCATGTGAGTGTCACAGACACTTTCCAAAATGGTGACCCCCTGTGACAAGTTTGAAGTCCTGGGTCATTGCTGTTATTTAGAAGCTGAAACTTTAGGCTGGTGCAATAAGTCCAGTATTTAAAATATGGCATTTTTAACCATATTCATTTTTAGGGTTTAGTTCTCCTTTAATGACCCCCTGGGTCTGCTGTGAGTGCCTTTCCGCTGACTGCAAATTACACTGCAGTTAGTGGAAAATTATAGCACCCAGTATTTTGACTGATGCTACAGTTTTTAAAACACCCTAAGACAGCACCTGGAATAGCAAATAGCATAGTATGGCATGCCAGTTACAAACAGCAATATAATGGGACCTGCATGTGTAGTGGTTGTGGAGCTGGGGCTATTATTTGAAAACTGTCATCACATCTCATCCACTAGACAATTTGTCATGCCATTGTAGAGCTTTATGGCACTTTAGTTTAGGGTTACCTTATTCACAACATGTCCGAGCAGTTTCATATTCCATTTATTTCCTTGGGGTCCCCTAGAGAGATGCAGAATGGTTTGTGTCCCGGTGAAAAATGCTAAATAAAGGCCCATCATTATTTAATATGCTGTCATAGTATATTTTATTGCCGCAAACGTAGAAGCCGTTTCTTATCTATGCTTGTAATTTGTCTGTTTAGAAAATAAATTTCTGAAATGAGATTAACTAGGTTTATTACCCTGCAGGCGATGAGTCAGAAATGTAGTGATGCTTCTTACTGTAGGACAGGAAATGACAGTTTTTGGTTCTGCCTTACATGCAGTTGTGCATGCAGTTACAGCAAGACGTGCCCAAATCATACAGCACATGATCACATGTCACAACATATTACATGGACCCCCCCACCCTGCTTACTGAAATTTAAGTATAGTTTTATGTGATCTAGATGTTTCCTTGTGTATACACACTCTGAGCCCTGCCACTGTTCAATGCTTCTACCTGCTCATGGGGTCCTATATTAGAAGGGCAGTATTATTTCCAGAATGGGAGATTGGGGATATTTTGGTACAGGCTTTAAGTCTGCTTAAAATCATTTAAACAACAAATAAACCCAATAGGATTGTTTTGCCACCAATATAGATTCATGCAGCCTAATTACCATCAAGTACAAAGGGCTCTATTATTATTACAGAGAAAAGGAAATATTTTTTTTTTAAATTAGAATATTTGCATGTAAAGCCTATATGTTCCTATAATGTATATATGTTGGGCATATCTTCCCCACCCAAGCCACATCATTTGTACTGCATATACCTGCTGCATATGCTAGCGCCATTACATTTTCCTAAAACAAATAGCAGCTTTCACCTGGCACCCATTTTCCGTCTGACACATTATCAGTAACATTGACATGTGCAAACAGTACATGTATGCTGTAAAGTTCATGCAATGCAGAATGCAGGGTTATACAGGCACAGAATAAATGTTGGTGCCGGGCACACTGGTAACTCACGTATAGATCAGACCAAAGTTTTGTAGATAAAAGCAGATACTTTATTTAAGCAATCATTTCTTGTCTGACGCGTTTCGTGTCACAAAGGACACTTAATCATAGGCTTGAGCATTTACAAACATGCAACAGTATTTAAAGGCTGAGCAACCAATCAACAAGGAAGGGAAAGAGAAAGGGAAAAAGAGTCCACACTTGATGATTGTTTAAATAAAGTATCTACTTCTATCTACAAAACTTTGGTCTGATCTTTAGTGAGTTACCAATGTGCCCAGCACCAACATTTATTCTCTGCATACGGATTGTCCGCTCCTTTGAGCTGAGGGCCTGGGGCTGGAGCACCTGGGCCACGTTTCTACTTTGGTGAGTCATTCTACGTGATTGGATTTGATTTATGCTAAAAAATGCTTTTGGTTTCGCCTATTGTATTTTCGGTTACACAGGCACAACCTAATTTGATAAAAATGTTTTAAAAAATTTGTTAGTATACAATGAAAAAAAAAACACCAAGACAAATTAAACTTTAAAATCATAAAAAAGTCTTTATTAAGAAATAACTTACTGAAACTCCACTTCCCCTCTTCTTCAGAAAAGGCGACAGGGCGACAATCCATTCTGCTGCGCTTGATTTCTCCTCCCTGGCTTTTCTACTGACAGTATGCGGCTAGGAAGCCCCCAGGATAGCGCTGGACATCCCGACGAAGTGAGCGAACTGGGGGCAAGGAGATCCCCAGGAGTCCTTCAGGCAGTGGGAAGAGGAAACATGAAAGATTCATACTGATTCACCAGCGGCACATAAATCTGTCAGTAAAGGGGTGCTGACACTTACTCTCAGGGCTAGTCCATCCAATGTAAGTGCTTGCGCCCTTCGGTACCACTCCATGGTGTTCTCCCTGAGTGGATAGCTGTAATTTTTTTTTAATGTTACTGGTCCTTTAAGCTGAGCTCAGGAGAGGTGGTTAGACTGAAGGGTGTGATTAGTAATCTGAACTGAGAAGAACTGAGCATGCTCATCAGCCAAAGCAAATTCCTGAGGCGGGGCAGAGTGGGTTAGAGGAGGAGAAGGAATTCTAAGTGATTAGGTGAATGCAGTCTTACTGTTAACCTTTTAACTACCAGAGTGGCAGGTATCTAAAGATCTCAAAGAGGCTGTTCACTGATTACATTTTTGTGGGGAGGGTTTACATGTCCTTTAAGATGTCATCTGTGTTTCTAGATAAAGCAAACCACAACTGTATCTCTAATGGCAAAGCACCTGCAAGAACTGCAGGATCTGAAAAGTGCAGTTAGAGATTGCAATGCACAGGGAACTTTCTGTAAATTAAAATAAATTAAAATGAATAGTGGTGCAGAATAATGTAAATAGTCCCAGTTTAAACAAAACCATGTCCCTCATATTTCCACTGAACAGCCTATGATATTGAGTATAAAACATTTAAGATACTGTGTTCCTGCATAGCAATATAGAATAATAATAACTCAACAGGATGGTGGCTGAAACCATTAAAGGGGTTGTTCACCTTCAAGTTAACTCTTTGTCTGTTATAGAATGGCATATTTCTAGCAACTTTTCAATTGGTTTTAATTTTTTACAATAGTTTTTGAATTATTTGCCTTCATCTTCTGCCTCTACCCAGCTTTCAAATGGGGTCACTGACCCCAGCAGCTAAAAAATTTTTTTACAATAGTTTTTGAATTATTTGCCTTCATCTTCTGCCTCTTCCCAGCTCTCAAATGGGGTCACTGACCCCAGCAGCTAAAAAACGATTGCTTTGTGAAGATTTTATTGTTATTGATACTCATTATTACTTATATACTAGGGTACATTGGACCCTAGCAACCAGATAGCATCTGAAATTCGAAACTGGAGAGCTTCTGAATAAAAAAACGAAATAGTTGGGAAAAAAAGTAGAAAAATAAAGACCAACTGCAAGTTGTCTTACAGTATCACTGTCTGCATCATACTAAAAGTTAAGTTCACAGGGAACAACTCCTTTAATGCCCATCCCTATTAGATATCAAACTGCTCGTCATGGTTTGAATCATTGATTGATAGCGTCTGTAACATTCCAAACACTATTTTACTATCAACAGGTTATGACTAACCCAAGTAATAACAATAGCAGAGCATTAAACATTTTGTACACCTCCAACATGTTATAGGGAAAAAAATCATATCACACAATGCATTGAAATATTACATACCAGTGAAAACAAACCACCTGTGGAAAGTGATGCTTGTGCAATAAGTTAATTTCTGATAACTGCTCTGAGTAACATCCCTTTCCCATGGTTGAGGTGTTTAGTGGATGATTCCAATATGATACAACACTCTTCCTGTACTTTAAATGCAAGTGACACAGTTTATAATCATGGTGCACATTATATCACTGTGACAATAGGAGTGCAGGCAGGTACCCCTGTGAACATTAGTCCTGGGATATGCTAAGTTGTAGATCAACAATGGTGAAAGGGTCACAGTTAAAATATCTCTGAGACAGATCATTTTTTCCCCTTCAGATTGGAACTGCAGACCTTTCCCTTTGTTGCCCAAACTGTTGTGTCCCACATGACATGGAAATCCCCAATAATTTAATTCTTTTGGAAAGAGGTAACACAGATATACCTCTGCCGATGGAACCCAGTGTATTGCTACTCAACCAGGTAGAAGACATATCCCCAAGATGTGCTCAGTGTACATTGGTAACTATTCTTTGTAGGTATGCAAAAATACACTGGAAATCTAGAATGGGACCAACAGTGAAAAGCTGGAAGCTAATTGAGAAATCTATAGCTTTGTACAAGCTCAGATATATGAGAAGAGGCTGCCAAAAAATGCAATATGATATGGGATTTATGGACCGATGTAGAACCTCATGTAGGCTCTCCCTATCGTATGTAGCCACTGCATATAAAAAAAATTAAAAAAAGGAGCCCGCTCTCTTTCCTCACAAGCAGTGAATTTGCATTAGGGATAACGTTGCCACTGCAGATACGTACAATATAGTTAACACTTTGTCAATAATATATAAGATGTATACAGATGTTTTTTATTTTCTTTTAGCACTGCCCTCTAGGAAACAACTGTTGCTAGTAAGACACCAACATGTGGAGATTCTGGGAGATTAGTCATCCAGCGACAAATCGCTTCTTCTTCCTGGGGACTAATCTCGCCACAATGCCTTCCCACCAGCTAGAATCGAAATCGCCGGTGGGATGGCACTAGGAGCGCTTCGTTTTCCGAAGTCGTCCGAAGTTTTTTCATGAGGCATCTTCGGAAAACGAAGTGATCCAAGTGCCAGGCAGTTTGGCGAGATTTGTCGCCCAAGAAGAGGCGGTTTGTCGCCGGGCGATTAAATCTCCCCGAATCTCCACGTGTGTCTCTGCCCTTACAGTTATTGTATAATGAAAGTATACAGTTATACAGTTAAGTATAATGAAAATGTAGCAATCTTTCAAACAAGTGATTTTCTTCTTATTCTGTATGTAACACAATTTTTGTAACTGATTGCTAAATAAGAGAATAGTTAAAAAAAACTGTTGTGAGCCTTACTGCCACCCTCTACCAACCAATACCTTCCAACCACTGCATGTGTTTCTGGACCTTCCTTCTGCATCCACTATTCCAAGCCCACTGGCTATAGAGACACATAGTGGGTTCTGGGAGTGTTCAAAGTTTAATTAAAGTACAGTTCATGGTATTGCTGTTGGGTTTGATTAATGCCCCGGTCCATCTTTTTAATAGTACAGGTATGGGATCAGTTATCCAGAAAACTGTTATCCAGAAGGCGCTGAATTACAGGAAAGTTATCTTCCATCCCTTCTTTTTAATCAAATAATTTAACATTTTAAAAATGATTTCCTTTTTCTCTGTAATAATAAAACAGTACCTTGTACTTGATCCTAAGTAAGATATAATGAAGGCTTATTGAAGGCAACCAATCCTATTGGATTTATTTCATTTTGAAATGATTTTTAGTAGACTTAAGGTATGGATATCCAATTTACCAAACATTTATACATGATATTTTTGATGACAAAAATGTTAGGCCATTTTGGTAAGTCAGCCATTACTTATTTTTATAGGCTAGCACCTCCCTCTCTGGAATTCACGATCTTGGGAAAAGTGTCCTTACACATTAGGCTGACTCTTCCCTACTGTAGCTTTTTATGAGGGAAAGCCAATACCCATTTTGAAGGCACAGGACCACATTAAATGAAAGGGTTTGGGAATGTTATAACCACATCCTGCAGAAAAACTTTGATAAACACAAACATGTAGGGGACTGATAAGTTAGCTACACTTTTATGTTTACAGGAAGTCCCAGCTACGTGGTTCCTATATCGCAGTTGGGAGGGTAAACTGTGTCTTGATAATACAGGACAAGAGGGGTCATTGTTCTATTGTATAAAAGGGGGAAGCTGACAGAGTTCTCTCTCTTTCCTCTTGGATTCCATTTGGGCAGGAAGATGGAATCAGGTTAGAGCCTGGATGAAGGTAGGCCCAATGGGCTTGCGCTAGGAGTGAGAGCTAAGTTCAGAGTATTTAGTGAACAGCCTAATACTCCTACGAGGATTTGAATAGGATTACAGTCCTGTGTGTACAGATGGAGAGGTAGATGTGTTCCCAGCTAAATTCCACTTGGAGAGCTTAAGGCTTGAGACTGAACATTTGATTATCCACAGACTGGTTACTGGCCCCCAAAGGTCAAACACTTATGAAGGTTCTGTTTGTCTATTTCATTTATTTGTGTCTATTCCCTAAGAGATCTACATTAAAATCCTGCCAATAAAGAAGTTATTGCTGCATTTTTTATGCAAGCGTCCCACCCAAGATTAAAAAAATTAGAATATTGAAATTTACTGTCTCTTTAAAACTTAGACTTCGACCATTCTCCATCTAAAACCTGCCAAATTGCTGTTTTAGTCTAAAGGGGACCTCCTAGAACCTATTTGGAGTCAATTGGTGGACTTTGAAATTCGACCCTTGATAAATCTGCCCCTAAGAGTGGCATATAGGGAGATGCTACAGCACTTACAAAAAAGTTTGTGGAAGAAATTCAAGGTGAAACTTGTTTTTAAAAATGCATGCACTTGACAAGAATGACTTTGCGATGTTGAACTGCAGTAGCCACATTTTTCCTTGTGGTGAATCTCCATGGATGAACAAATGCAAAGGGACAAAGGTCAATGTCAGAGACCAAAGGAAGCAGCAGAAGGCCTGGTCTGTTCAGGGAGCAGACTAGTATTCTTAAAAGAGACTAAAAAGAGCAAGGGCAAAATCTAGGGAATTGAGGTCAAGGAAGGCATCAGTCAAAAACACAGCACTACAAGCTAAATCATTTGGCAGAATGACAATGAAACACCGTGTACAAGAATCAACGTCCCTTTCATTTATTTATAGCGGCGGCAGCAGGTTATGAAGCACTTTACTTGGACTGTCCATCATTCATATTAGTCTCTGCCCTTGTAGAACTTACCACAAACAACATACAGAAATGAAAATGACACAGGCACGGTAAGCGTGGTCTTGTTGCAAAATGTACAGTCCATATCCTCTGATGAATGATGTGGAAAGCCATAACACAATAAAAAAGACAATTTCCTTTTCTTCTTAACCTTGAACTTTCTGCTTTTGGGCAAGGTCACAGTGGGTGGATTACAAATGTTATACCAGAACAGCAGAGTGTTTTCAGGCGGGTAACGCCCCCAGATAGTTTATTTGTGGAATGCAACTTATGGGGCACCAACTATGCAGATCAGTATGCAATAAATGCCAAAAACCACCATGCAAATAAAAATGCCAACTATTGCCAATTAAGTTCAGTTAAGTTTCAAAAGTGAAAGATCTTTACAGCAACAGACCACTGCACCCACTGGATAGAATTAAATATTAAAGGGATACTGTCCTGGGAAAACATGTTTTTTTTTCAAAACGCATCAGTTAATAGTGCTGCTCCAGCAGAATTCTGCACTGAAATCCATTTTTCAAAAGAGCAAACAGATTTGGTATATTCAATTTGGAAATCTGACATAGGGCTAGACGTATTGTCAGTTTCCCAGCTGCCCCAGTCATGTGACTTGTGCTTTGATAAACGTCACTCTTTACTGCTGTACTGCAAGTTGGAGTGATATCACCCCTCCCTTTCCCCCCAGCAGCCTAACAAAAGAACAATGGGAAGGTAACCAGATAGCAGCTCCCTAAAACAAGATTACAGCTGCCTGGTAGATCTAAAAACAACACTCAATAGTAAAAGCCAAGTCCCACTGAGACTGATTCAGTTACATTGAGTAGGAGAAATAACAGACTGCCAGAAAGTAGTTCCATCCTAAAGTGCAGGCACGAGTTACATGACTGGGGTAGCTGGGAAACTGACAATATTTCTAGCCCCGTGTCAGGTTGCAAAATTAAATATAAAAAAATCTGTTTGCTCTTTTGAGAATTGGACTTCAGTGGAGAAGTCTGCTGGAGTAGCACTATTAACTGATGTGTTTTGAAAAAACATGTTTTCCCATGACAGTATCCCTTTAAGTTTATATTCAAACAAGGCTTTTTAGAATTTTGGGACCTCTCACATTGGAAATAGGGATGTAGCGAACTGTTCGCTGGCGAACTAGTTTGCGCGAACTTCGACTGTTCGCGTCCGCCGCAAGTTCGCGAACGTCGCGCGACGTTCGCCAATAGGCGTTCGCGTCAAAATCGTTCGACCATTCGATCGCTAAAATCGAACGATTTTCGTTCGATTCGAACGAAAATCGTTCGATCGAAACGATTAAAATCCTTCGATCGTTTGAATCGAACGATTTTCGGATGTTCGAAGTTCGCGAACTGTTCGCATTTTTTGCCGGTGTTCGCGAACGGCGTTCGCGAACACATACTCGGCGGTTCGCTACATCCCTAATTGGAAACTGTACTGAACTTGATTTTGGACTTGAATTTTTTTTTCACAATGGTTTTTGGTTAATTACTTTGCATCTTGTTAATTACTCTTAATTAAATTAATTAATTAAAAACACATTATATACTTCATTGCACACTGTATCTATCTATCTATCTACTGAACTATCTTTATATTTTTTCCTATTATCACTCTTATCCAGAATGCTCAAGAATTGGGGTCTTCCAGATAAGGGGTTTTTCTGTAATTTGCATCTTCATCCTTTAACTAAAAAATTATTTAGGTGGTGGCACACGGGGAGATTAGTTGCCCAGCAACAAATCTTCACTACTACGGGTGACTAATCTCCTCAAAATGCCTTCCCGTTGGCAAGAATACGAGTCGCCGGCATACGTATTGCTTTTGTTTTCCGAAGTCACCCGAAGTTTCCTCGTGGGGTGACTTATCTACCCGTGTGCCACCACCCTTAAACATAAATCAAACCCAAAAGAAATGCTGTACCTCCAATAAGGTTTATTTATATTTTAGTTGGGATCAAGTACAATGTACTGTTTTATTATTACAGAGAAAAAGGAAATAATTTTTAAAAATCTGAATTATTTGATTAAAAGGGAGTCTATGGGAGAAGGCCTTCCCGTAATTTGGAACTTTCTGGATAATGGGTTTCCGGATAATGGATCCCATACCTGTACATGATCAGTATAAAAAATATTTCAAATGCTGGAAACCTCATCACAACGATCAGATTCACTGAGATGAAGTCTTAACAAGAATAAGATCTCTGTACATCAAAGGATTAGCTAAGACTTAACTTGATGGAGCCATGAGCTTATTTGTGACAGAATTATTTTGATTTATGGGAGAACCATAAATCCTGGTCTACTCTATAGTCCTAATGAGAGCCAGGGCTGACGGCTTTCTAGGTAATCTAAGTACAAGCATAAGAACATTGAAAAAATCTTTTGGCCTGACTGTCAGGTTCCAGAGTGAGACCTCAAGCCAACTGTTTAAATATGGTACTAAACAAATCATAGCTAGAGAACAGAACACATGGCATCCTGTCTTGGAATAGCATGAAACATAATACAAAAGTTGTACTAATACCCTGGTTTGAATGCATGTGTTAAAACGGCCTATCACTGGGTCTTCACAAACATGCTAGAAGATTAAGGGGGTTATTTACTAAACCTAAATTTTTTCTGGTTTTTGGCAAAAACTCTTTCGAAATTTCGAGGGAAAAAAAACTTACATTTTTCGAGATTTGTTGTCCCCCAAAGCTGCTAAAATTCCAAATCCGAAAATTCACCATCTCAAACCTGCCAAGGTCATGTAGAAGCCAATGGCAGATGTCCCTTTCTCAAATTGAAGATATCGTGATTTGCGTTGTGTCAGATAATCTGAAAAATTCAGGATTTTCGGGCAAGAAACGGAAAAAAACTAGTGATTCGGGCTTCAAATCCGAAAAATTTGAACAATTCGAGTTTTTGTTCGATTTTATTGAGTCTTTTCTCAACTTTTTTGGGTTATTTTATTGATAAATAAGATAAAATCATGAATAGGAGTTTGGTTAAGCTTGGTTCAATAAAAAGATGAGATAAAGTCAAGTTTTAGTAAATAAACTCCTAAAAGTCTCCAGTTCAATTGTTATCCAACTGCAATTATTACTTGAACATTTTTCATTTTAATTTATGCTTTAAATATTTATTTTGTGGAAAATATCTATTATTTATTTTACCCGCTTCATTTCCTAAAGTCCTGTGTTTCTTACTTGGCATTCCCTCTAGTTCTAATGAATATGCCTATTGCATATATAGGGGCAGATTTACTAATGGCTGAATTTTCGCCATCGTCAGCTTCGCACACCTCGCACCACTTTGCCAGGAGCAAATTCGCTACCACTCCGCTAATATGCAAAGTTTCGCTCTGGGCACCGAATGCTGGTGACTTTTCGCTAGTGTTACTTCGGCAATGCCGAAGTATTTCATAGCGAAGATGCGCTATTGTTCATGCCTAGTGAAAATTCACTAGCAATTTTGCGCTTAGGTCAATTTGCATACGGTGGGCAATTTAAAGTTGTATGGACATCTTTATTATAAATGTTGATGTCCAGGGAACCTTAATAAAGACAAGATCCAATAATAAAATGCCCTACACATGAGCCCACTGTAAAATGAATGTCCCATATGTTATTAAATGTCTGGATAAATCGGTTACCCAAAAAAGGATTTGCAGGCAATCCCGCTTAAAAAAAAGGAAAAGTCGCCAATGTTTTTTGAACTTTAATGCATTTTCGGCACACAGGATATGATGTAAGTGACAGAAGATTGAGGAAGATCTAGCTTCTTTTTAGCACTTCGCCTGGTCTGCGGTGGCGAAGAAATCCGAGTGTGAACGAATGCTGGCGAATGCTGGCGATGGTCTCTTTCGCTGGCGAATTGACACCTGTGCTGGTTTGTGAATTGGCGATGTCCCTACGGGTGGCAACGCTGCTGAATTGTCGCTAGCGTTAGCCACTTCGTCTTTAGTAAATCTGCCCCATAGTCTTTTTTTATGCCCCTTGGTCCTTCACAGGTTGCACATAAAGTGAAATGTAGACAAACAAGTTAAATAAATAAAGAAAATTGGAGAAAAAGAGATGCCTTATTCAGAATATTCTGAGATGTGTTTCACAAATGTATTACTAGTTTGACAGCTGGACAGCCACCATCTGGACATTTACTTTTTTTAATGGCATTGTCCTGCTGGTATGTTTTTCCACCTTAATACCAGAGATATTTATCCAGTACCACATTTACGTCTTGTTCTGTTTATCCTTTAGCACCTGTCATGAATATATCATGCTTAAATCCTGATGCACTGAAACAGAAAGGAAGGACAGGCATTGGGTTTTTTTAGACATAATAACTATAAATAATAACTATAGCCTGCATACTCTACAGTTCTACATGAAAATCACCCAGTTTGAGTATCATTCTCCCTTATAAACCGTTTAGGAGCATAGCATGTTATTGTTATCTGCTGCACTGAATTCTTGGTGATCTACATGTAAAAGAACTACATCATTATATGCTTCTTAGAAATCTAAGGATTGAAATAAGAGGTAAAGTGTGAATTAAGAGTGGGATTAAACCCTCCTGGTAAGTTATCCCTTTTAGCCCCAGTGCGTAGGACCTGCTCCTGTCCTTACTGCATCGCTCATCACCTATTTTAATTCAACTTATAGTGAGTCCCATACTTCAAAGCTGTGCAACATTCTTGTTCATCTTTGACAATATCACTTCTTTTCACAGCCTAGATTTTGGTGATTGTTAATGCATGCACACTGGCCCAGGAATATCGGTAAGCTTCCAGTATACATGCACCCTGATGACATCTGGCATGGTACCAGGAGACTGCTGACTTGTGATACCATTAATCAGAAAGGTATCATGTCTCAGCCTGATAACTATAGACTTGTTAGTCTGATAAGATACTGGAAAACATTTCAATAATATGAGTATGTCTCAATAGATGTTGTGAAATAGAGGTGAGCCACAATCTAGAACTTGGGTTGTAGTGGATGTGATCTATATAGCTTAGCTAGTGTTTGACACAGTATAGGTATGGGATCTCTTATCCAGAAACCCATTATCCTGAGAGCTTAAAATTATGGGAGGACAGTACTCCACAAACAAAAAATGTTTAAAAATGATTTTCTTTTTCTCTGTAATAACAAAACAGTACTTAGTACTTGATGTCAACTAAGCTGCATGAATCCCTATTGGCTACAAAACAATCCTGTTTAATTTAATGCATAAATGATTTTTAGCACAGTTAAGTTATGGTGATCCAAACTATGGAAAGATGCCATATCTAGAAAACCTCAGGTCCCAAGCATTCCAGATAATAGGTCCTACACCTGTTATACATAGGAGATTTAATTAAATTAAGGAATATTGATACTGAACATACAGTACTAATTGTACTGATTGTAATAATAAAACAATGCTGTTATTGGGGTTCCTAAGGGGTCTGTCCTTTCTTCTACATGTATTCATAACATTGAGGTTGACTTTGTATGTGCTGTCCCTGTTTTTTTTTTCTAATAGTGCAAATCTATTGGCTCTGTGCAGGACTTTTGATCGGAAAATATTGGAGGACTTGACACCAATTTTTCAGCTGTAATACATGAAAAGTTATCCACTTGGGCAAAACCAACAGGAATGCTAGATACAGTATATACTAAATGCAGTTGTGTTTGGGGCCTCCTTAATTAAGAGGGTTGGGGGAGGGTTACAGTGAATAACAGACTTTGCAATTCTAATCATTTGTGTCAGTAAATTTCTGTTAATGCCTTTTTGTTTAATAAAACCTCATCTTGAGCATGTAATGTGGTTTTTGGTGCCAGTGAATAGGAAGAATATTAATGGACTGGAAAAAGTGCAGAGATGCTCAAATACGCTGGTAAAAGGAATGCAATAATTAAACAACAAGGAAAAAGGATTTTACGAGGGGGGATGACACTCTACACAAATACATTAGAGAACATAAACAAATAGAGAGGGTCCTTTCTCATAAATCAAAGAACAAAACACAATAAGACACCTCTTTAGTCTGAAGGAAGGAATGTTTTTCTTGAAACAATGTTAACGGTTCTTACTGTAAGGGTAGTGAGACTTTGAATTGCTCTACTGGTTGTATCCAGGTATGGGACCTGTTATCCAGATTCCAGAATGCCCAGGGCCTGGGGTTTTCCAGATAACACATAACACTTTCAATAATTTGGATCTTCATACCTTAAGTCTACTAGAAATTCATGTAAACATTAAATAAACCCAATAATTTGGTTTTGCTTCCAATAAGGATTAACAAGGTACTGTTTTATTATTACAGAGAAATTAGAAATAATTTTTAACATTTGGATTATTTGTATAAAATCGAGACTATGGGAGACATAGCAGAAACTTAAGCCATTTAAAGTTAGTGACATTTTCTTAAATCATAGGAACATATCACTATCACCAATAAATAGGGATACCCCCGAATCCAGTATTTGGTTCGGAATGCAGCCAGGGTTCGACCTTTTTCAGCAGGATTCGGCTGAATACAAATGCCTGGCCGAACTTAAAAAATGTCATTTTAAATATTTAAAAAAAACACTGCGCACATAGTTCTCCTCACCCTTTCCTTGCCCTATTTTGCATATGCAAATTAGGGTTCAGATTTGGTTTAGCAATCAGAAGAATCTATACATCACACTTAACCTTTATCAAAGTAGGAGCTTCTCATTATGACTTTCCTGGGGGCAGGAGTTTTAAAATATAATAGGATGCTTTTTACTATGGATAGTGATTTATAGGAACATCTTAAAGGAAAACTATACCCCCAAAATGAATACTTAAGCAACAGATAGTTTATATCAAATTGAATGACATATTAAAGAATCTTACCAAACTGGAATATATATTTACATAAATATTGCCCTTTTACATCTCTTGCCTTGAACCACCATTTCGTGACTCTATCTGTGCTGCCTCAGAGATCACCTGACCAGAAATACTACAACACTAACTGTAACAGGAAGAAGTGAGGAAGCAAAAGACATAACTCTGTCTGTTAATTGGCTCATGTGACCTTACATGTGGTTTGTATGTGTGCACAGTGAATCTTACGATCTCAGGGGGTGGCCCTTATTTTTTAAAATGGCAATTTTCTATTTATGATTACCCAATGGCACATACTACTAAAAAAGTATATTATTATGAAAATGGTTCATTTACATGAAGCAGGGTTTTACACATGAGCTGTTTTACTCAGTATCTTTTAATAGAGACCTACATTGTTTGGGGGGTATAGTTTTCCTTTAAGAGAGAGAAACACACCCTTAATAAAAAAAAAACCCTACCCTACCCTACATAGATTCCCTCCCTCCTCCCCCCCAGCCTAGCTGCCCCACCCAGGCAAATACCCCTAACTCTTTACTTACCCCTCTGTGCAGATTCTGTCCAGCGGAGCTCATGGCAGCCATCTTCAGCCACTTCGATAATCTTCGGAATAAGACCAGCGCTTCTGCAATTTTCGTGAGTTTTGGCGCATGCGCAGTTGTCAAGAAGCAGAATATTTCTCCAACTGAGCATGCGCCACTTTGCCGGTCTCATTCCAAAGATTACCGAAGAGAAGAAGATGGCTGCTGTGAACTCTGCTGGACAGAATCTGCACAGAGGAGGTAAGTAAAGAATTAGGGGCATTTGCCCAGGGGGCAGCTAGGCTGTGGGGGAAGAGGGAGGGGGTTTATATAGGGTAGGGTTTGTTTCTCCTTTAAGGAGCAGGGAGACTAAATGTGAAATGCAACACTGTCATTGTGTCTTAGCTTCATGGGCTAAATTATATTCAAAGTCAGATATAGGTTTTTGTGGAATTCTTGGGCAATTTCATAACCAATGACATTAACTGGAGGGCCACATGCTGCCTATGGGCCTCCAGTAGGACAACCTGGGTCCAAGACCACATTGAACTACTACAGGTTATAATCCCTCAAGATTAAATCCAAAAAAGGAATACAGTGAAGCAGGCCATAGAGGTGCAGATTATTAGCCTATTTTCTGACCTGCAACTAACAATTTCGATTAATATAAAGTAATAAAGAGAACACAAGATGCTCTGGCCATTAAGTGACAGACAGTAATCATATGGACATTATGTTCGACAAATACTAGTGACCATCTCCCACTGATATCGTCAGATGGGCAATACATGCAGAGATCTTATCGGTAGCCGATATAAATCTTTTTAACCTGTACGATCGAATGCTGAATGACCAATCGCAATGGTACGAAAAATGTCGGGACACTCCACCAGGTCCCGACTGAGAATTAAAATAGGCCCTGGCATTTCAGGTACACAGAGGCCCAATCAGCCCACACAGAGGCCCAAAAAGTCCTCACCAGCCCACTAAATACTGACTTTCTATGGGACCTTATAGAAGCCCCTCTGGCATTTGCCAGAACCCACAGATTGCCAGTCCGGGCCTGCACTCCACACACTGTCTGAAAGTCATATGAACCTTCGCTTCGTACAATGGTATCTTTGTGTCTATGGCCAGCTTAAAATGGACCTGTCACCCAGACATAAAAAACTGTATGATAAAAGTCCTTTTCAAATTAAACATGAAATCCAATTTCTATTTTTTATTAAAGCATTCATAGCTGTTGTAAACTCATTTAAAAATCTCAGCTGTCAATCAAATATTGTCTGCCCCTCCTCTATGCCTTAGGCGTAGAGGCGGAGTAGACAATTACTTTCACTTTCCATTCAGCACTTCCTAGATGTCACTGCTCTCCCCACATTACCCTGTTCTCTTCAACATTTTTATTGTATAGTCAGGGCATGGAAATGGACATCGGGTCCCCCATTCTGGTGCACAAACAAGATTCTGAGATGATACAAGGCTTGACTTAATAAAAGTGTCCACAAAATGGCTCCTGCCTGCTTGCTATGATTATGAGTTCCCAGACTGAAGGAAACAAGATTCAAATAATTTATATAGTGTAATTAAAGTTAATTTCACTTGACTAATGTGATAAAATAGGATTTTGAATATTTTTTTTTTTGGGTGACGGGTCCCCTTTAACTCTAAGTGAGCCATTCCATTCCCCAGAAGATAGTAACAAATGAAAACTGATGGTCAGCGGCAATATTGCTTATGCATTCTGCAATTTTAAAGGGGTTTACAAAGACAAGGTATGTAACAACATAATCCTTTCACATACCTGCATTCGTGAGTCTGACCAAATTAAAGCTTGGCCTTCAAGTATAATCAGTGTCTACTTGGACAAACACAAAAGGGTTTAAAAGCCAGTCCTTAAGATAAAGTAAGTTTATTTTATTTGCTTATTTGCTCTAAAGACAATGGAAGAAAGACAGAGGCTAATGTGACACCTGACAGTTTCTCTGCTTAGATCTATTGACACAGAGATGCCTGAAACGTGCAGCACTGCCTGATGTTGAGTTTCATGGCATCACCACTGGTACTGGCAGTTTTCAGCCTGAACATACAGATTTAAAATGACGCCCAATGGGTGAAAAAAATTGTCTTGCATAAACAAAAAATTGTCAAGTGTCATAAAAATGTTTTCGCCCATAGACTTCAATACATTTTGGCAAAGTTTCACTGTTTCGTGAATTTGTGGCGAAGAGAAATGGGTCAGGTTCGCCCATCACCAGTAGCTGGGGCTGTTTTGGGAATTGCTCCACCAATGGAGAAACTGCCAGGTTTGGCATTAACCTAAGGGTAATGGCACATGGGGAAATGTGAAATGTGCTGAAAGTAGCAGAAACATGTGGCCCCAAGTAACCTAAAACCTCCCACACTGATTCTATAGCAATTGTCTGAAAGTCTCTTGGCCATGTTTCCAAAATTGTCTGACATAGTGTTTAACTAAGTACATGTAGAGGCCCATTTATTAAAGGGTGGCTCACCTTTACGTTAACTTTTAGTATGTTATAGAATGGCTTATTCTAGGCAACTTTTCCATTGGTCTTCATTTTTTATAGTTTTTGCATTATTTGCCTTCTTCTGACTCTTTCCAGTTTTCAGATGGGGGTCAGTGACCCCTTCTACAAAACAAGAGTTCTGTAAGGCTACACATTTAGTGGGTTATTTATCAAAGGTCAAGTTTGTGAGGTTTTTTTCTACCTTGAATAAATTCACAACGCAAATGTTTGCTAATTTATGAAAAAACTTTAATGAAATACAATCGTGGGAAAACTTGAATACTCTTATTGATTGAGTTATCGGTGAAAAAAAAAACTTGAATAGCTGGAATCGATTGCGTTTTCGAGCGCAAACCACTGAAAAAAACCCAAAAATCATCAAGGCTAAAAACATCTTCAAATGGTTCAAGGGACCACTGCCATTGACTTCTACATGACCTTGACAGGTTTTAGCTGAAGTATTTTCAGATTCAAGCATTTTGCAGCTTCAGGGCATAATAAATCTCGAAAAATTTGACTTATTTTTTTATCCCAAAAAATTCCAGTTTTTACTGAAACTACCCTAAAAGAACAACTCGACCTTTGATAAATAACCCCCTTATTGTTATTGCTACTTTTTATTCATCATCTTTCTATTCATGGACCTCTCCTATTCATATTCTCCTCTCTTATTCGTATCAATGCATGGTTGCTAGGGGAATTTGGACTTTAGAAACCTGAAATTGCAAACTGGAGAGCTGCTGAATAACAAGTGAAATTAGTCAAAAAAACACAAATAATAAAAAAATTAAAACCAATTACAATTTGTCTCAGAATATTTCTCTTTGCATCATACTAAAAGTTAATTTAATGGTGAACAACCCTTTTAAAGGTTGAATTTTAGTGGTATTAGAGTTTTTGATTAAAAAAGTTGCCTCACAAGGAAACTTTCGGAAAACGAAGCGCTCCGAGTGCCATCCCGCCAGTGATTTAGTTTCTAGCGGGCGGGGAGGCAGTTCGGGGAGATTAGTCGCCCGAAGAAGATTGTCGCCAGGTGACTAATCTCCCCAAATCTTCTCATCTGTCTCTCCCTTAGTGTCACAGGTGTGAACAATGCAGGAGTTTACAGTCTGAATTTGAGGTGTAAACAATACAGGGACCAGTTAATCTCAGTACTGATAACTTTTAAATCTTACACAAGGTAAGTAGTCACAGCAGGCAGACTTTTATATGGGGGGCCACACCATTAAATATGCTGCTCATATGACTGGATAAATGTCTATTAAGGGATATCTAATTTAGGATTATATAGGACTGGTAATCCAGAAGCTCGTTATCCAGAAAACTCAGAATTATGGGAAGGCCATATCCTATATGCTTCATTTTAATCAAATAGTTATGATTTTTAAAAACAATTTCCTTTTTCTCTGTAATAATAAAACAGTACATTGTTCTTCATGCAAACTAATATACAATTAATCCTTATTGGAAGCAAAACAATCCATTTGAAGTTTAAAGTATTTTTGATTAGACTTAAGGTATGGAGATTCAAACTACAGAAAGACCCCTTATCTGTAAAGCCCCAGGTCCTTAGCATAACAGGTCCCATACCGGTATAATTCCTGTCTTTCTATGGTATTGCTGTTCCAAATGGATAGCTGAGAGCATCCAGAAACAATTACGTTAGCTAGCCTTCTCCCTCTTGTGCCTGTTTGGATGCAAAATGCATCAGCGGCTGTAGGTGATCGATAGTAATGATTTCCCATAGTTCACAGTATGATTTCCCCCACAGAGGGGAATTCTTCACATAGCTTAGTATGATGTAATGCTCTACATCATACTAAAAGTTCATTTAAAGGTGAACAACCCCTTTAAAATGTGGTTGATAGTGATGGGCGAATTTGGGGCGTTTCGCTGAAAAATTTGTGAATTTCCGGCGAAACAGCAAAATATTCACAAAACGTCACCGGCATCTCGTTTTTGACGCCAGCGTCCATTTTTGGCGAAATTGTGCCAATTGTGTCCAAAAAAACGGCTTCCATTTTTTTCTGTACGCCGGCAAATTTTCGCGAATATATTCGCCGCGGGCGAATCGCGGCAATTCCCCCTGCAAATTTGCACCTGGCGAATAAATTCGCCCATCACTAGTGGTTGAAAAGCACAGGAGTGTATAGTGCAATTTTAAGGTCACATGACTTTCAGAGTCGTATTTAACATATAGGCAACTGAGAGCTCATGCCTAGGGTGGCAGCTTTGACAGGGGGTACCTATATGACAAATAAAAAGTTGTGTAAAATAACTTTTCCTCAGCCTACCGCTTGCTACTTGCGACTAAACTGAAGGGGGTGGTACCTAAATCCTACGCCATTGGGACATGTGAATTACAGCAGGGCCCCTTTCTATATAGATACAGTATATATATATATATATATATATATATATATATATATATATATATATATATATATATATATCTAGACACACACACACACACATATATATATATATATATATATATATAACAAACAAGGGAAAGTTGTGCTCACCACTAGTTTTTAAAACCATTAGGCGGGGGTGCAATGAGGGTGTGACCACAAAATACATATAGACAAATACAAGATTCCTCTGCACTCAACCCATTATCAATATATTTAAGACAGCGACATTTTGTGCATACTGCTACTGAAAAATGCCTTACCCTTTAAACAAAACAGGGATTGTTTGTCCATATATTGCAATATATTTAAGCTGGCCAACTACGTCAAAGTCATCCCATATCTGGCCAGTCCTATATATATACATATGTATATATTTTGTTACTTTAACAGACTGCTGGAAAAAAATGATAATGTTGCTTGACGATGCCGCTGATCATTCAGAGCTTAATTTTGAAGTTAAAAGTCGGACACACAGAGAAAGCAACTGAAACCAAAATGTTGTAATCCTTGGAGACATATGGACACAGAGAGAGTACTGTTCATAATGCCGTGCAGCTACAGACCTTCCTCTCTTCTCATGCCAACTGCAACTACGTGCAAACCTATCCATGACCAATCAGTGCAAATCACAGAGCTCGCAGTAAAGCTTTTATAGAGAAAATGCTAGAAGCAGAGACGTTATGTAATATGACAGGGCGGGGAATAGCAACAATCTATTGACCTTCACTATAATATATATATAAATATATATATTTATATATATATATATATATATATATATATATATAACTCAACGAATCCGCACGTATTCTTTATTGGACACTAACTCACTAACTAACTTAGTTAGTGTCCAATAAAGTATACGTACATTTTTTCTAAGCTCTGAGTTGTGCGGATTCGTTGAGTTATATATTTGATGTTTGAAGACTGCACACCCAGGCATCTGTATTACTAGACTTACTAGACTTTCGTGAGTGCCGATATCCCAACATATATATATATATATATATATATATATATATATATATATATATATATATATATATATAGACAAATAGAGGTTCTCTGCACTCAACCCATTATCAATAGTGATGGGCGAAAAATTTGCGAAATGTATTGAAGTCAATGGGCTTCAAAATAATATTGACGCACGTCAATTTCGGCGCCCGTGTCAATTTTTATATGCACACCTATTTTGACCAAATGCATTAAAGTCAATGGGCGTCCCAATCATTTTGCACATGAATCAATTTCTATACTCGCGACTATTGTGGCGCGCACCCACAAAAGTTTTACGCCGCAAATTTATTCGCCCATCACTAATTATCAATATATTTAAGACATTGAGATATTTTGTGCATACAGCTACTAAAAAATCCTTAACCTTTAAACAAAACATGCAATATGTTTGCCCATATATTGCAATATATTTAAGCTGGCCCATATCTGGCCAGTCCTACGCTCAATTTTCATCTGATTCATTAAGAATTCTATTGCTTCATTATACATTTTACACAGTGGCTAAGTTTTACCTGCAACTTACTTGCTGCTTTCAAGGTTAAACCTCCCAAACATAGTTGCCCTTTTATTGGCCACCACTGGGATCACCTGACTATAGCTGGAAAAGGTGGGAGCTACAACCTATCTATGACCAATCAGTGCAATGATAGAGCTCGCAGTAAAGCTTTTATAGAGAAAATGCTGGAAGCGGAGACGTTATGTAATATGACAGGGCGGGGAGTAGCAACAATCTATTGACTTTTCACAGATATACAGTATATTATGACACTCAGCGACTAAAAATATAGTCATACTGATACTAAGGGGGAAATTTACTAAAGGGTCAAGTGGCCAACGCTGGCGAAAATTTGCCAGTGTGACGTCATTTCGGCACTTCGCCGATTTACTAACGGTAGCTGGCGTAATTTCACTGGAGTAATTTCACCAAGGAGATAGACTCTGGCGCAACTTCGCATTCTAACGCCAGGTGAATTTTCGGTCTGGCGAAAGAGCTTTACTATGCAAATTCACTACGTTTTTGATTTTACTGACCGTTAGCTCTATCGCCAGACTTGCCTTCGCCACCTCATACCAGGCGAAGTGCAATAGACTAGATAGGAGTTCCTCAAAAAAAAGTAAAAAAATGTTCGCTGGCGTTTTTTCCTATTTAAAGGGTGATAGACTGAAAAACATCATAAATTTTTTTTGGGGTACACTCCTTCCCCCCTACATTTGCTAACATATGGCACCTAAACTATACTGTGGGCACATGTGTAGGGCATTATAACAACTTTATATAATTTATTAAGGTTCCCTGGGCTTGTGTAGTGTAATGTATTTGCTGCAGCATATACAGCCATTGTACTTGTAACTGCACACCGTATGCTAATTAGCTAATGCTAGCGTAACTTCGAACTGCTGAGCGTAATTTTGCTGGCGTAATTTCGCCAGCATTCGGTACCCTGTGCGCAACTTTGGATCTTCGTGAATTAGCGTTGTCCAGACGAATTTATGCCTGGCAAAGTGTTGTGATGTGCGCGAAGCCAGGGCTGGCGAATTTTCACCGGTTAGTGAATTTGCCCCTATACTGACTATTCGCCACCTTAACCCTGACGAAATTCTGTATAAATCAATGGGAGAGGTGCAGTGACCAATTTGGAGATGTTTGTTGCCTTCCCTGAGTTTTTTTCTGAGAAAAAATTGGAATCAGGTTTGGTCAACTTTGAATCTAATTTAATTCGAGTTTTCGGGTCGGTAAAATTAATCCGAGTTTTAAATATTCAATTTTTTTTCTTAAATAACTCCCCAGTCAAATTTCGAGTATATTCAAATTTAAGGGAGTTTAAAAAAACTCACATGAATTCGAAATTCGAATCTTGATAAACGTGCCTCTTACTGTATATAATAGAAGTATTACAGTAATGGGTCTTTTCATGGATATTCATTCAATATATACTGTATATATATGAACATGTAAGTACAGTTATTGGACAACTTATCCAAGATCTAGATATCTATCTGTATCTAGAGTGGTCAAAAAAACAGACAACATTTTCTCCAAGGCTTTGACTTTGCCAAATTTAACAGCAGGTTGCAGAATTCCAGTAGCACACTTCAAATAACTTGCTTTTACCTACTTGAGAGTGCTTCTGGATTTATTCTGTATAGTCCTAGACCTGTCAACACTTCTAGATTATTTTGGAGTCGGCAGTATTAATAACCCCAGTGGGAGCAGAGCAATGGACATGGTAAGAGCTTAATGGGACATTCTGTGGGCATGGCCAAATATCACCTACATTCAGTTCCCCTTGGAGGATAATGTTTCTGAGGTCGATGATCAATGTGCATTATAAAGAATGCATGCAGAATTTAAAGAAAGTGCCAAGGTGAAGCAAAAGAAAATAGAGGTCAAACATGGGTTGGTTAGTGCTATTCAAATCCTAAAAAAACAACAATAAACAAGGAATATGGTACCGTAATGGATAAAAAAATTATGCATATATTATATTACATTTTATAGAATAATGCAGTGAAGCTTATTCAGCTCAAGAGCTAGAATTTCTGCATTAACGTATACTGATAGTGGCAGGTGTGATTGTGAATGTGGGAAAGATGCCAAATACGGGATGTCTTTCTATTTATATAGATTGTGGCCTTAGGAGAACTTTGCTATATGTCTACTTAAACTGAGAACTCTCCCTCTTTTGAAACATATGCACCTTTTTCTTTTATACAGTAGATCTAATATATACAGTATCTATCTGTCTATCATCTATCTAGTTTCCTGTCTATTATCTATAATCTATCATCTAATTTCTAATTTCATATATTTAATCTATAATATAATCTAATTTCACTAGTGCAGTTACCTATAGCAACCAATCAATAATTACTTTTCAACAGTCTATAATTTAGGAAATGAAGAAAAGGGTCAGATTGGACACTATAGGTAACTGCAGAGGTGCAGTTTAGCATCTGTGTTAGCAAAGTGTCTTTAATAAATTATTTATTGAAGTTAGTCTGGTCAGAGGAATCCAAGCAATATATCCTCCCTTTTTCTTTCTTCAGAATCCAGTGCGCAGTAGAGCAAAAAAACAACCTTTTTTGTTAAAATCTGGCTTTACGTATGTGTGTGTATGTATATTTATATAAAAACATAATTTATTTTTGCACATATAAATCTTTTTGAATTTGATATTATTTATATATATATAATTTATATATATATATATATATATATATATATATATATATATATGCATAATTTTATATATCCCATAAAACTGTCATGAGAGGGTAATTGTCAGTTGAACAATTAGAAATATGTTTACTGTTAGTCAATCTAATTAGTTGCTGACCACAGACGTGTGGGAGCAGCTTCAATTCACCCTTAAAGACACAGCATGCAACAGTCAAAACTTTCTAAAGTTCCTGTGATAATGAGAAAAGTCAGCAGCTTTGATAAAGAAATTTGGGCTATTGAGACAGCACACATGACAATATTGAACATTATGGGGCAAATTTACTAAGCGGCGAAAATCGCCAGCGACGGCTTCGCAGGCAGCGCAACACTTCGCCAGGTGTAAATTTGCTCAGACAACGCTAATTCACTAGCATGCGAAGTTGCGTCCAGGGCACTGAATGCTGGCGAAGTTGCGCTAGCGTTAATTCGGCAAGTGAAGTTGCTCTAGTGTTGCCTAATTTACATACGGCGTCAAGTTAAAGTTGAATGGACGTATATGTTGCAGCAAATACATTACATTACACAAGCCTGGGGAAGCTTAATAAAAAAAAAATAAAGTTGTTATAATGCCCTAAACATGAGCCCAGTGTATAGTTTATGTGCCATATGTTAGGAAATGTAGGGAGGAAGCCGGTTACCCCAAAACAATTTTACGCTCTTTTGCAGCTTGAAAATCACCCTGAAAAAAGGAAAAGACACTAGCGTTTTTTGGGACTTAGAAAATTTTTCAACTAAATTTTGAGGAAGTCCTATCTATTGCACTTCGTCTGGTCTGAGGTGGCGAAGGCAAGTCTGGCGCAAGAGGTAACGTTCAGTAAAATCCACATCTTAGTGAATTTGCGCAGTTACATTTTTCGCCAGCGTTAGTCACTTTGCCCTTTAGTAAATTTGGCCCTATGTGATCATTCAAAGGCTGTAGATAAATCAGAACTATACAGCAGGATTCTCAGTGGATGGGGAGGTCAGGTCTCCTGGACGTCAGTGATGAATATCTGGTTGTGAATTCTGTTGTTTCATATTTCCCTCAAACAATAACACAATGACCGTTACAACCATAATTTATGTATCGGTGATCTTCTTAGCAGCCAACAGTGATGCGCCCATTTGTTGGACCTCAAAGACAGGCGCTGAATCAAAAGTTCTGAAAGCCTCTGCTTCACGGTATACAACAACTGGTTTATTGCCCCACTTTCCTAATACAGGATTCTAGGTTACTGGGACTTTCAGTAGCTGGAACATTTCTCTATTGATAGCTTGGGTCAAGAATGGACTCCAAAGTGGAATGTTTTTCCAAGACCTGTAAAGGCTGACATATATGTGGCAGGTGTTAAGTCCAACAAATGCTCTACTGTTTCTCAACGTCACTGTATAAGCAAGCACTTCATACCAGTCCTGCAGTAAACTCTCTGAACTCTCTTCATTGCCTTTCAGACTACCCGCTCTGAAATACTGTAGTTACTTTTCAACTTCTCAGTAAAATGACTCTCAATTATTTCCTTTTGAGTTTTACTCTTGTGCTTAACCCTATTCATATTCCCACTGATCAGCTTCTGTATAACTTGTGCTACACTCCCACGTGTCTCAATTGCCACACTTGTTTAAGTAGCTCTTCATTTCTTTGCAGTATTAATGTATTAGTCAGGATAAATCTTGATGACTTTTAGCCATGCCACAACCCCTATTGCAATAGCAGAATGAACATCCATCACTGTTTAAAGGCAAAGGCTTATTACCTGGTGCTAAAATATTAGTAACCCCAGCAAATTAAATCGCACTGGGCTGGTGCTTAAAAAAATGCACAAAGGGGTGGTTTGCTTTTGAGTTAACTTTTAGTATGTTATAGAATGGCCAATACTAAGCAACTTTTTATTTGGTCTTCATTATTTATTTTTTATAGTTTTTGAATTATTTGCCTTTTTCTTCTAACTCATTCCAGCTTTCAAATGGAAAGACCACTGACCCCAGGGCCGGCCTTAGGCCTATTGGACCAATTGGGCCCAATAAGGCCCCGCACCTCTGGGGGCCCCGCACCACAGGGCAGCACAGATAATATTTCCCTCAGCACATGATGCTGCCTGGCCTGCCCCCAACTTTGAGAGTCCAGCCCATCCCCAAATCCATAGGTCCAGCCCACCCCCAACTCTGATAAGCCAGCCTATCCCCCAACTCCATAGGTCTAGCCTGCCCCCAACTCTCATAGGCCCAGCTTTCCTCCAACCTTGATAGGCCCTGCCTGCCCCCAATCCAACCAAGCCTGCTCCCAAGCTGAATCGGCCCAGCCTGCCCCAAACTAATTGGCTCAGTCCACTCTCCTATTTCCTCCCTCTCTCTCTTACCCTGTGTGCCCCTATTATGTGCCCCTATTTCATCCCTCTCACTCTCTTACCTTGTCTGCCCCTTTCCTTTCTATTTTGTGCCTGTATGCCCTTATTTTCCTAAATACTTGGTGTGTCAGTAGCCAGCAACACTTTGTCTAGGGGCCCCGCCAACATGGTCTCAATTGGGCCCCACATTTGATAGGATCAGCCCTGACTGACCCCATCTAAAAACAAATGCTCTGTAAGGCTACACATTTAGGGGGTTATTTACTAAAACTCAAATTTATCTGGTCAGGCTTTTTGGACATAAACTTGAATTTTTCGTGGAAAACTAAACTCAATTTTTTTGAGATTTATTATACCCCGATGCTGCAAAAACGGGCAAAGCCGAAAATATCAGCATCTTAGACCTGTCACGGTCATGTATAAGTCAATGGGAGATGTCCCTATACCAATTTGAAGATATTGTGGAATTTGTGGTCTGTGCTGTTAGGCCGTAATATGATAAATTAGGGGTTTTTGGGCAAAAACATGAAAAATTCGAATGATTCGGGGGGTAAAGTCAGAAAAAAACGTACGATTCGAGTTTCTGCACAATTTTTTTGTTTATATTTTCCTGATCTGGTTTATTCTAGTTATTGTATTAATAAATAAGGCAAAATAGGGCATGGGAGTTTGGTCAGCCTTTTTTTACTTTAATTTTGAGATAAATTTAGATTTTAGAAAATAACCCCCTTATTGTTATTGCTACTTTTTATTACTTATCTTTCTATTCGGGCTCTCTCCTATTCATATTCCAGTCTCTTATTAAAAACAATGCATGGTTGGTAATTTGGATCCTAGCAAACAGTTTTCTAAAACTGCAAACTGAAGAGCTGCTGGATAAAAAAAGCTAAATAACTCAAAAATCATAAATAATGAAAACCAATCTCAAAGTGTCTCAGAATATCACTCTATACATCATACGAAAAGTTAACTCAAAGGTGAACAACGGCAATGTAATTTCCATTTCCAGGGATCCCCTGTGTAAGCAATGTACAGTATATAGCACCACCTCGCCCCTTCAATTGCACCACTATACCTATACAAGTCAATTCAAACAAGTGAAGTATGCTGTGTGGCCAGGTCCTTAAACCGTTATCATCCTAGGTCTCCAATCATTGTCAACAACAGATCTCCAGGCTTTATAATATCACTGTTTTGGCAATGTTTTGCGCTTAATATCTTTAGTAGCAACTACAGAAATGTACAGGGCAATGGCACATAGAGATGTCGCGAACTGTTCGCCGGCGAACTTGTTCGCGCGAACATCGGGTGTTCGCGCTCGCCGAAAGTTCGCGAACGTCGCGCGACGTTCGCCATTTTGGGTTCGCCATTGTTGGCGCTTTTTTTTGCCCTCTCACCCCAGACCAGCAGGTACATGGCAGCCAATCAGGAAGCTCTCCCCTGGACCACTCCCCTTCCCTATAAAAACCGAAGCCCTGCAGCGTTTTTTCACTCTGCCTGTGTGTGCTGAAGAGATAGTGTAGGGAGAGAGCTGCTGCCTGTTAGTGATTTCAGGGACAGTTGAAAGTTTGCTGGCTAGTAATCGTTTTGATACTGCTCTGTTATTGGAGGGACAGAAGTCTGCAGGGGTTTGAGGGACATTTAAGCTTAGGTAGCTTTGCTGGCTAGTAATCTACCTTCTACTGCAGTGCTCTGTATGTAGCTGCAGTGGGCAGCTGTCCTGCTTCTGATCTCATCTGCTGACTGCTGCAATAACAGTAGTCCTTGTAAGGACTGCTTTTATTTATTTTTTTGTTGTTTTACTACTACTACTACTACTACTACTATAAGAGCCCAGTGCTATTAGTCTAGCAGTGTTGGGGAGTGGGACTGGTGTGCTAATCTGCTGCTCCTAGTAGTTCAGCAGCACCAACTTTAATTTTTTTTTTTTAATATTCATTTTTTTTTTATTTTACTTTTTTTATTTTACTACCGCTGTAGTAGTGTATAAGTTGACCTTTTAGGCATTATTTGCCCTGTAGGCATTATTTGCACACTGTTATCTTCAACCCGCCATCGAGCTGTGTGACCTTGTTCACATTCTGTCTAAATATCCATAATATTACCGTCTCCAGAAAAAACACCGGAGTCACTTTTTTCAAGCAGCCATAATATATTTTACGTAATCCGTATCCACCGCTGTAGTAGTGTATACGTTGGCCTTGTAGGCATTATTTGCACACTGTTTTCTTCAACCCGCCATCGAGCTGTGTGACCTTGTTCCCATTCTGTCTAAATATCCATAATATTACCGTCTCCAGAAAAAACACCGGAGTCACTTTTTTCAAGCAGCATTCATATATTTTACGTAATCCGTATCCACCGCTGTAGTAGTGTATACGTTGGCCTTGTAGGCATTATTTGCACACTGTTTTCTTCAACCCGCCATCGAGCTGTGTGACCTTGTTCCCATTCTGTCTAAATATCCATAATATTACCGTCTCCAGAAAAAACACCGGAGTCACTTTTTTCAAGCAGCATTCATATATTTTACGTAATCCGTATCCACCGCTGTAGTAGTGTATACGTTGGCCTTGTAGGCATTATTTGCACACTGTTTTCTTCAACCCGCCATCGAGCTGTGTGACCTTGTTCCCATTCTGTCTAAATATCCATAATATTACCGTCTCCAGAAAAAACACCGGAGTCACTTTTTTCAAGCAGCATTCATATATTTTACGTAATCCGTATCCACCGCTGTAGTAGTGTATACGTTGGCCTTGTAGGCATTATTTGCACACTGTTTTCTTCAACCCGCCATCGAGCTGTGTGACCTTGTTCCCATTCTGTCTAAATATCCATAATATTACCGTCTCCAGAAAAAACACCGGAGTCACTTTTTTCAAGCAGCCATAATATATTTTACGTAATCCGTATCCACCGCTGTAGTAGTGTATACGTTGGCCTTGTAGGCATTATTTGCACACTGTTTTCTTCAACCCGCCATCGAGCTGTGTGACCTTGTTCCCATTCTGTCTAAATATCCATAATATTACCGTCTCCAGAAAAAACACCGGAGTCACTTTTTTCAAGCAGCATTCATATATTTTACGTAATCCGTATCCACCGCTGTAGTAGTGTATACGTTGGCCTTGTAGGCATTATTTGCACACTGTTTTCTTCAACCCGCCATCGAGCTGTGTGACCTTGTTCCCATTCTGTCTAAATATCCATAATATTACCGTCTCCAGAAAAAACACCGGAGTCACTTTTTTCAAGCAGCATTCATATATTTTACGTAATCCGTATCCACCGCTGTAGTAGTGTATACGTTGGCCTTGTAGGCATTATTTGCACACTGTTTTCTTCAACCCGCCATCGAGCTGTGTGACCTTGTTCCCATTCTGTCTAAATATCCATAATATTACCGTCTCCAGAAAAAACACCGGAGTCACTTTTTTCAAGCAGCATTCATATATTTTACGTAATCCGTATCCACCGCTGTAGTAGTGTATACGTTGGCCTTGTAGGCATTATTTGCACACTGTTTTCTTCAACCCGCCATCGAGCTGTGTGACCTTGTTCCCATTCTGTCTAAATATCCATAATATTACCGTCTCCAGAAAAAACACCGGAGTCACTTTTTTCAAGCAGCATTCATATATTTTACGTAATCCGTATCCACCGCTGTAGTAGTGTATACGTTGGCCTTGTAGGCATTATTTGCACAGTGTTTTCTTCAACCCGCCATCGAGCTGTGTGAGCTTGTTCACATTTTGTCTAAATATTGATAATATTATCGTCTCTAGAAAAACCACTTGAGTTACTTTTTTTCAAGCAGCATTCATATATTTTACGTAATCCGTATCCACCGCTGTAGTAGTGTATACGTTGACTTTGTAGGCATTATTTGCACAGTGTTTTCTTCAACCCGCCATCTAGCTGTGTGTATTATCGTTTCCAGAAAAACCAACTGAGTTTTTGTTGTTGTTGTTGTTTTTTTAAAAATAATGCCAGGCAAAGGCAGGCCGCCACGCAGAGGCCGTGCTAGGGGCCGTGCTGCTATGCAATCCTGTGGCCCTAGCAAATTTCCCAGTTTTAAAAAGCCAATGACCCTGAACTCCCAAAATGCTGAAGAGGTAGTTGACTGGCTTACACAGCACACCCCATCCTCTACCGTTTCTAACTTTACCACAACATCCTCCTCATCCTCCACTGCTATGGCCACCCCACGTAACACTTCCTCCACCACCGGTGCCCCTTCTTCACTGGGGTCAGAGGAGTTATTTTCCAATGAGTTTCTTGAACTGAGTAATGCGCAACCATTATTGCCAGAAGAAGATGAAGGAGATGAGGACCTTACACCAGATTTAATTCTGGCAGAGAACACGATAGAGATGGACATAATGAGTGATGAGGAGGAGGTCCCCGCTGCTGCTTCCTTCTGTGATGTGTCAGAAGAAATTGATGCATCTGAGGAGAATGATGATGAGGAGATTGATGTTTTGTGGGTGCCTAGTAGAAGAGAGCAAGAGGAGGGTAGTTCAGATGGAGAGACGGAGAGTCAGAGAGGCAGTAGGAGAATAAGACTTAGAAGAAGCAGGGAGGACAGCCCGCAGGGATCAGCAGGGCAACAACATGTATCGGCACCTGTGTTCAGCCGGCCAACGCACCCGCCATTGCCGCCAATACCGCCAACTCCGCCAACTTCTACTGTTACCGCCAGATCGCACACTTCCAAAAAGTCAGCAGTGTGGGATTTTTTTAATGTGTGTGCCTCTGACAAAAGCATTGTAATTTGCAATGAGTGCAGTCAGAAACTGAGCCTTGGTAAGCCCAACAGCCACATAGGTACAACTTCTATGCGAAGGCACATGAGCGGCAAGCACAAAGCACTTTGGGAGCAACACCTCAAAGGCAACAGGCAAACTAAAAGCCACACTCCTTCTGGTCCAGCATCTTACTGCTCTACCTCTGCTCTCCTTGACCCGTCTGAACCACCCTCCACTCCGCCTTCCACCTTGACCACCTGTTCCCATTCCCAGTCATCTGCCACCAGCCAAGTTTCTGTGAAGGCCATGTTTGAGCGTAAGAAGCCAATGTCTGACTGTCACCCCCTTGCCCGGCGTCTGACAGCTGGCTTGTCTGCACTCTTAGCCCGCCAGCTTTTACCATACCAGCTGGTGGACTCTGAGGCCTTCCGCAAATTTGTAGCAATTGGGACACCGCAGTGGAAGGTACCCAGCCGCAATTTTTTTTCTAAAAAGGGAATACCACACCTGTACCAACATGTGCAGAGCCAAGTTACCGCATCTCTGTCACTTAGTGTTGGGCCAAAGGTCCATATGACTACTGACGCATGGTCCTCCAAGCATGGTCAGGGCAGGTATGTCACCTACACTGCCCACTGGGTGAACTTGGTAATGGCTGGGAAGCAGGGAATGGGTAGCTCAACAACAACAGTGGAGTTGGTGTCACCGCCACGGATTGCACGCGGTTCTGCCACCACCTCTACTCCTCCATCGCTCTCTACCTCGTCTTCTTCTTCTTCTTACTCTGCTGCTGGGTCCTCCTTCTCCTCCTCCACACCTGTGCACCCCCAGCTCCCCCTAGGCTATTCGACGTGCCAGGTACGCCGTTGTCACGCTGTCTTGGGGATGACGTGCCTGGAAAGCAAAAACCATACCGGATCTGTACTCCTGTCATCTCTGCAGTCACAGGCCGATCGGTGGCTGACCCCACACCAACTGCAGATCGGAAAAGTGGTGTGTGACAATGGAAGCAATCTGTTGGCAGCGTTGAGACTAGGCAATTTAACACATGTGCCCTGCATGGCACATGTGTTAAATTTAATAGTCCAACGTTTTGTCTCCAAGTACCCAGGATTCCAGGACGTTCTCACCCAGTCCAGAAAGGTGTCGGCCCATTTCAGACGTTCCTACACAGCCATGGCACGCCTTGCTGACATTCAGCAGCGCTACAACATGCCAGTCAGGCGTTTGATTTCTGACAGCCAGACTCGCTGGAATTCAACGCTCCTTATGTTGGAACGTCTGCTGCAACAACAAAGGGCCGTCAACGAGTACCTTTTTGAACTGGGTGGTAGGACTGGATCTGCACAGCTGGGGATTTTTTTCCCCCGTTACTGGGTGCTTATGCGCGATGCCTGCAGGCTCATGCGACCTTTTGAAGAGGTGACAAATATGGTCAGTCGCACCGAAGGCACCATCAGCGACCTAATACCCTTCGCTTTCTTCCTGGAGCGTGCCGTGCGACGAGTGACAGATGAGGCTGTAGACCAGCGTGACGAGGAGCTGGAAGCGCACGATTTCTGGTCGGAATCACCAGAACGAACCCAGGCACCTGCTGCAACGCAGGGAGAGGTGCCAGAAGTGGAGTCAGAGGAGGAAGGTGGCTTTGTGGAGGAGGAGGAGGAGGACCAACAGGAGCAGGCTTCCCAGGGGGCTAGTGGTGACCTTTTGGGGACCCCTGGTCTTGTACGTGGCTGGGGGGAGGAGACCGTGGATGATGCAGTCCTTGATAATGAGGAAGCGGAGATGGATAGCTCTGCATCCAACCTTGTGAGAATGGGGTCTTTCATGCTGTCATGCCTGTTGAAGGACCCCCGTATCAAGAGGCTTAAGGAGAAGGACCTGTACTGGGTCGCAACGCTACTAGACCCTCGGTACAAGCATAAAGTGTCAGAAATGTTACCAACATACCACAAGTCCGAAAAGATGCGGCATTTACAAACCAGCCTGCAAAACATGTTGTACAATGCTTTTAAGGGTGATGTCACTTCAGGAACTCATCAACATTCCAGGGGCAGAGGTGCCAGTAATCCTGCCACGAGCACACCTGCAAGGACAAAGCCCTTTGGCCAGTCTGTAACGTCAGACATGCAAATGTTTTTCTGTCCAAGGCAGCGCCACAACCCTTCTGGATCCACCCTCAAAGAACGCCTCGACCGGCAGGTAGCGGACTACCTGGCATTAACTGCAGATATCGACACTCTGAGGAGCGATGAACCCCTGGACTACTGGGTGCGCAGGCTTGATCTGTGGCCAGAGCTGTCACAATTTGCCATGAACCTCTTGTCTTGCCCAGCCTCAAGTGTGCTCTCAGAAAGGACCTTCAGTGCAGCAGGAGGGATTGTAACTGAGAAGAGAACTCGCCTAGGTCACAAAAGTGTCGATTACCTGACCTTTATTAAAATGAATGAGGGGTGGATCTCGGAGGGTTACTGCACGCCGGAAGACTTGTTCTGACTTCTATGCAGCTGTCCTTCTCTTCAAGCCTCATGACTCCACACACAGCTGTCCTTTAGCGTCCTCCTCCTCCCTCCGCCACCGTTACAAACTAGGGTGCAAACCCTACTGGTTTAATTTTTTCTGGCCTCTGTGCTTCAGTGGCTGCAACCAAAAAAACTGGGCAAACAATGTCTACAAGGTCAACGTATGGCAAAAAATGACTATTTTCAGCATTTATATGGCATATTTTTTCTGGCAACTGTGCTTCAGTGGCTGCGTCCAAAAAAATGCATATTTTCTGCATTTATATGGCATAATTTTTCTGGCAACTGTGCTTCAGTGGCTGCGACCAAAAAAATGCATATTTTCTGCATTTATATGGCATAATTTTTCTGGCCTCTGTGCTTCAGTGGCTGCAACCAAAAAAATTTATATTTTCAGCATTTATATGGCATAATTTTTCTGGCCTCTGTGCTTCAGTGGCTGCAACCAAAAACATTTATATTTTCAGCATTTATATGGCATAATTTTTCTGGCAACTGTGCTTCAGTGGCTGCGACCAAAAAAATTACTATTTTCAGCATTTATATGGCATATTTTTTCTGGCCTCTGTGCTTCAGTGGCTGCGGCCAAAAAAACTGGGCAAACAATGCCTACAAGGTCAACGACGTTGACCTTGTAGGCATTGTTTGCCCAGTTTTTTTGGCCGCAGCCACTGAAGCACAGAGGCCAGAAAAAATATGCCATATAAATGCTGAAAATAGTAATTTTTTGCCATACGTTGACTCAACGTATATGGCAAAAAATGACTATTTTCAGCATTTATATGGCATATTTTTTCTGGCAACTGTGCTTCAGTGGCTGCGACCAAAAAAATGCATATTTTCTGCATTTATATGGCATAATTTTTCTGGCCTCTGTGCTTCAGTGGCTGCAACCAAAAAAATTTATATTTTCAGCATTTATATGGCATAATTTTTCTGGCAACTGTGCTTCAGTGGCTGCGACCAAAAAAATGCATATTTTCTGCATTTATATGGCATAATTTTTCTGGCCTCTGTGCTTCAGTGGCTGCAACCAAAAAAATTTATATTTTCAGCATTTATATGGCATAATTTTTCTGGCAACTGTGCTTCAGTGGCTGCGTCCAAAAAAACTGGGCAAACAATGTCTACAAGGTCAACGTATGGCGAAAAATTACTATTTTCAGCATTTATATGGCATATTTTTTCTGGCAACTGTGCTTCAGTGGCTGCGTCCAAAAAAACTGGGCAAACAATGCCTACAAGGTCAACGTATGGCAGTTGTTTAAAGAGAACAGTAGATTACTAGCCAGCAAAGCTACCTAAGCTAAAATGTCCCTCAAATCCCTGCAGACTTCTGTCCCTCCAATACAGAGCAGTATCAAGCAGATTACTAGCCAGCAAGCTTACTATCATCTGTCCCTGAAATCACTAACAGCTCTCCCCCTACACTATCTCTTCCAAGCACACACAGGCAGATTTTTCAGATACATTTTTGCCCTTGATCCCCCTCTGGCATGCCACTGTCCAGGTCGTTGCACCCTTTAAACAACTTTAAAATCATTTTTCTGGCCAGAAATGTCTTTTCTAGATGTTAAAGTTCGCCTTCCCATTGAAGTCTATGGGGTTCGCGAACCGTTCGCGAACCGCTCGCATTTTTGCGCAAGTTCGCGAATATGTTCGCGAACTTTTTTTCCGACGTTCGCTACATCCCTAATGGCACATGGGGAGATTTGTCACCCACTGTAAATCCACACTTCAGGGGCTGACAAATCTCCTCTTCTGTCAGGGCCCTAAGGCACCACACTAAAAAAGTGTGATTTCAAAGCATTTTTCAAATGCCAAATGATCTTGGGTCAAATTGAATCCTCAGCAAAGGCAGGTAATTTGGCAGTTCTTGCTTGTGTGCCTAATTTAATGAATTTAATTTTATTTAATGCACAGAGAAAACCTGATTGTTTAAGCATTTACTGGTCACTTATTACATTTGAGGATAACTTCACAATTTTTCCTTTGTAAATATTTATTGTTCCTTTATTTAGAACTTTATATTAATCCCAGGTAGGTTTTTGTTAGCTCATCAGAGAAAGCTAAACAGAACATTGGTGCCGGCTGCAAATTGCTAGAAGCATGTATGGGTGCAAGCAGCTTTGTGATTAAACTCACTTTGCACTCAGTTTTGCCTCCATTCTAGTGCTTAGCATTTGTGATTGTATCCGTCAATGAGCCCTATTATATCAGATCACTAGGTTTAGGGCTTTAAATTAGGGTTTTGAATTATCAATTGGTTGCACATCGATATACAAGCACAATAGTAGCTATAATTGTTCCAACATAACAGTTTGTTTCCCCCAAACTACTGTACTAAACAGAACGCATTGTTTTCAGGAACATTTCAAACTTCCTTTTTGTAGATAAGCATCCCTTTAATCAATGTGAACACTCACACAGATAACGCTATAAAATGAAGGATATTTTGTAAATAACATGAAGTCCCTTTGAGTTAAGCTGGCCATAGATGTGCAAATATACCTGCAATATTGGACGAACGATTGGATGTCCCAATCTCCCGACCTGCAACTAACCTTTCAGATTAAATAAAGTAGTAAAAGAAGAGATCAGACGATGTTCTGCCCTGACAACTGCACGAAAGTTATGTCCGACAATTAGCAGTGACAGTCTCTGATATCGGCAGATTGACAATACATGCAGAAACATTATCGGTATCCGACAGAAATTTTCTAACCTGTCCATGGCACAAAAAATGTTGGGACACTCCACACAGTCTGAAAATCGTACGAAACAAAGATTCGTACGATCATATCTGCACATCTATGGCCAGCAAAGTAAATCAGTAAAATGATTGATGATGGGGCTCATTTATGAACTCGATCTAGACAGTAATCCATACTAACCAATCACTGATTTGTTTTTTTAAGCCAACTATAACAGTAAAAGCATTTGATTGGTTGCTGTAGGTTTCTGCTCAAATTTGCCCAGTGTTCATAAAACAGCCTGATGCAATGTTTAGACTACATTCAAACTTAAGAGATATTGGACCAGATTCAATTCAGTTAGAAAAAGTTATCTCATGGTTTATTACGTGAAAACTCAAGGACGGAATTCAATTTGAGGAGAAAAAACTGTTCTCCAAATTCAGTTCCAGTTTTTTTTCCCATAGACTTTAATAGAGTTTTCATGTGATAAAAAGTTTTTCTGAATTGAATTGCAACTCAAATTTAATCTTGTACATGAGTTTCATGTGATAACCCTTTTTTTACTGAATTGCATCTGGCCCATATTAAGAAAATACATGTGGATATCAGAACCACAACATGTAGAGTGTAATATAGAAGCGTAATATCTCCCCAGATGCAAACACTTAACCACTGAACTGCACTGCTCAAGTTGATAGGCAGCAATGTCGCCATGCACTTCTCACTTCCTGCCCACAACACTGTAATCTCCTGTTGCAAAATCATCATGAAGTCAATGTGCAAATAAAATAACTTGTTACAAAGTGTACAGTATAGTGTACAGTATATTTCTGTGAATGCCTGGGCAGTGGCATAACTATTAGGGATTGTGATTGCACCTCGGCCTGCACCCAGTGGGCTGCAATAAGTACTTTATATCATGGGCGGCAGGGCAGGGAAATATTTTGCAGCACGTGTAGCGAGTCCATCCTACGCCTGGTCCCTGCTGTGGTTATTCACTCCACTGTGCCTGGGTATTTGTGAGTATTGTGTGGTTGTTACAGCAGAACTTTCAAAAGCTTCCATAAGCAATGAGGGTGCTCATTTAGAGAACCAAGTGCAATTGTGGTTTACGAAGGTTATTGTTTCTAGTTCACAGCCAAATCTCTGTTGACTTTTTCTGCATGCGAACAAGTCAGCATTAAGTATTATTATCCTTATTATTTTAAAAACTTTTATTTTTACTTAACTTTGAATTTTGTACAGAATCACATGGCTGCAGTTTAAAGAGGCCCAGCCAACAGGAGAACCTCAGATACTGAATCAAACAGATAGAAGGTGAGATTATTAGTGAAAGGTGATAGGGTACATCGTTTGTACAAGAAAGAAGTAGGGTGGTCGGTCATAATTCAAACCTATTTTCGGTGCTCTGGAAACTAATGAATAAAGTCTGTCTTAGTTTGTCAACGTATAGGTGGGTGATCCAGTAAGGTATTATTGCGCTTTTCATTGGTCCCAATAGTTTCCATCAAGGTGGGAGCTGTTAGGTGAGGTTATGATGTTAAACTTGATGTTGTGTTTTTTTTTCCAGAGAATTAATTAATATTACCAAGTCTAAAGTGGCATTGATAGGTTTGTTACCTGCTGGATTAGTAGCTACATCGAAGTCCAACAGTCCTTTAAGGGACAGGTCTACCAGATGTGTTGCATATACCCTTTCATCTTTCAGCATCTCCAGCAATTTGCTAACTGACTAGCGTACAGCTTGTGTCTGACTCCTAAACTTGTGATAAGTAATAGCTAAACTCCCTGTAACTACTGTATATCAGCTGCTAAGTTTGGATATTTTATGGAAAGTAAAGTCCCCTAAATATTCTCAACCTCTCCGCAACATTTTTGTCACAGGCTCCTTCTGTAGGAAGTCATGGAGTCACCCCAATTACAGTTGACGGTCAAACCTCCTTTCCTCCTGTATCAGATAATGCACTCTTATTACCGACACTGATCTAGGGATCGAACGTTTGTTAGACAAATATAAGTAACATAACACTTGATTTGGGGAAAAAGGTTTAACAGAGAAGTACTGTGTATAGAATAATGATTAAATTGAGTAATAAAATGATGCAAGAAAGCCAACTCGTTTCAGTACGTCTGGCCCAGCTGACCCTTCGAGCTTAAAAAAACAAAACAAAAACATTGCATCATTAGACAGCCAATTTGTAATTCTATAACTAGTGTGTGTGTGTTTCCCTTACTCTCCTGCTTGTGCTATTTTGGTAGTGCCACATATATTTTTTTTCACCATGAATATAATAAAGTAAATATAGAATTCTAGTAGCATTTAGAGAAGATCTGTGAAATGAATATAAAAATTATATTGTAACCTTAACAAGAATATATTTCTTATATCCGTAATATATGTATATTTGTTTTTGCTGAACAAACTACCAAATTTTAATTAACAGAATACAACATGCATCCAAAAGGCACTCATAGAGAACATCTATCTATCTATCTATCTGTCTGTCTGTCTGGCTGGTAAACCCGTGGGCGACCCGCACATCACTACTATTTATCTCTGCCATCTCACTAATGCCTTGTTCACAGCTGCCTTCCCCACTTGATAATCTACTAGGGCCTGATTTAAGCACAGTTAAGCCACATATGCTCTCTTGCATCTTTCATGAAGAACAGAACCAACGGATTGCTTCTGCCCATCTCTTTTATGCATAGGTAGTCATTTGGCCATAGTTATCTGGTGGGAATAACCTAATTTTGAAGATCTGCTCGTTTAGTGAGGTCGCTAAACAAGCAGATCTTTCTCTGATATGCCCACCTTAAGGTGGGCAATATCAAGCTGGTCAAATTATTGGGCCCAATGATCTGATCATGATTGAGAATACAGGTGGTCTAAGCAAGGATCACTTCAACAAACCAATGCCGTCCTCACTCCAACAGGGTTTTTACATTTTTCCAATTGATATCTGCCTGATTTTCAGCTAGATATCAGTCAGGAAAGACAGTTGAAGCACACATTGGGCCAGGTTAAATAAAGTCAGAAACAGTTATCTCATGAAAACTCTTGGACAAGATTCAATTTAAGGAGAAAAAAAATTTCTCCAAATTTAGTTTGTGGTTTTTCTCATAGCTTCAATAAGCGTTTTTATGTGATAAACAGAGATACGTTTTTCTGAATTGAATTGCATCTCAATATTGAATTACATTCATGACTTTTCACGTGATAAACTGAATTGAATCTGGGCCATTGACTGTAGGCAGCTTTTATCAGCCCATATATGGGCACTTTAACCCATTTTCCCCAGAAGATCATATCTGGCATATAGATTTTAACATAATTCTACAGGGCACTAGAGATTCTTAAAAAGTTATCTTTATTTCAAGCAAGTGGCACCTAAACCTTATGAGATGTCTAGCCCACAAACACAATATAGGCATACTGAACAACCACAAAGGAGACTGCTCTGTAGGGATACCTTTTCTACCTCGTTAGAATCTGTCAATAATTCACAGGGAGATTCTGTGGTTTGTGAATCTCTTCTTCTGGTTTGTAACAGAAAAATTTCAGCGATTTCATTAACCGAATTAGTACTCAGGGTAGTGACAAGCAAAATTTTTCGTCAAGTGTCACCGCAAAAATGACCCCTATAGACTCTAATGGGTGAAAAAATTAACAATTTGTCGTGCAATTTGTCGCCAATAGATTTCAATGCATTTTGACAAATTTTCGCAGTTTGTGACTATTTGGCAAAAGAAAACAGGTAAGATTCGTCCATCACTACTCAGTGTTTGTCTATAGCCTACTATCTATAGCCTACTTTGTACTGGCCATTTACAATGCAACACACAGGGTGCAAAGTGAAAAAAGGGGAGCCATTTTTTGCACTTTTCAGGCTGCTTCCTGCATTTTCTAACTTGCTGCAGGCAAGTGCCCCTGGGTTAGACAGGAAATCCGAAGCAATCCGAAGCAATCCTAATGCCACCCCGACAGCGATGCGTATGCTTGCTCACAGTAGAGAAGATTTGTGGCTGGGCGACTAATCTCCCCGTCTGCCACCACCACCCTAAGGGTGAGAACAAACAGTGCTACCAGTAGCAGCTGCTTGTCAAGCTATAAAACAGACAATAGTAATAACTGGCTTTACTAGGACACTACGTGTGTTTTAGCAGAGGCAATTCTCAGTATAGTATATGGCAGGGTATTTTCTGTTGTTTTGTAGCTGGGACAAGTAGCTGCTACTAGTAGCTCTGTGTGTGTCTTCAGAGGGTAAGGGCACACATTGAGATTCGGGGAGATTGGCAGGATGCCACGAAACGCGTTAAGCGGGCAGCCAGGGTCCACACTTTGCTGCTGTAATTTGAGTTTTTATATATATTAAATAAACTTTGATTTTTTATATTTTTATTGGTCTCCTCAGTGCTCCGCTGTTTTTGCTCTTTTCCTGGGGAGATTTGGTTGCCTGGTGACTAATCGCCTCTTCTTTGCAGGCCCGGATTTGCGGCAAGGCCTAGGGCGACACAAGCTCAGGGGCGGCATGCCGCACGTCCGCACTTAAATTTAAGCTGAGCCGGAGCACTAGGGACTCTGTGTCCTGTCACAGTTCTCTGGCTGTAAATGAAACAGATGCGCATGCGCGCGATCCGAGGGGAGACGGAGGAAGCCGGCCTCCGGGTGCACGCAGCACAAATTCCTCACGAGTAAACTTCGGCCGACTTCGGAAATCTAAGTGCCGCGAGTGCATTGGCGCAGGCGTTTTTTCATTAAAGCCGGCGGAAGACACGGGGAAGCAGTTCAGTGAGATTAGTCGCCCCAAAGAAGAGACAGTTAATCGTCGGGCGACTAAATCCCTCAGGTGTGCCCTAACCTTAGAGTATTTTACCAATGTAATTTCCAAGCACAGCTGCTGATATTCAATAATAACATTCAGGGGACGCTTTGAAACCATATTAGCAACATGTTAAAAGGTGGTGTACTGTGCCCACACCATACATGTAGTTCTAAATGGGCATGGATATAACAGTGGCACTATATGTTATGCACCTATCTAATCTTAGATAGCGGCCACAGAAACCACAATCTTCAGTCAGTTAATGAAAAGAGCCACATTCAGTAAGTGAAACCCGAGGCCAGTCCTCACAGATGAGGGGCACTTGGTAAATATGGCTGAACAATGGCAATGTTTGCACTTAGTTTCTATGTTATTTGCATCCTTGCTATTGGTATTTCTGTGGTATTTGTGTGTCTGTTTAGAGATATACAAGCCCACAACGTTTCAGTCCAGTCTGAGCAACCAATCAAGTAAGATAAAACAAAATAGTTCTTTAATGGCAGGCAAAAGATGATGAAACTCCATAGGACATTGAGTTTCCAGCTATAGGGAGAGTTTTGTGGAGTAAGTTTTTTTTTCCAGTCTGTAACCTCCTCCTGTCTCCGCGCATGGATATCGATTGGGTAAATATTAGCCGCTTCTCCCCCTCACTGACCTCTTTTTTTTTCTGGGACTGAAGTGTCACCAAGTGCAGCGCGGATTATCACGCTCCGACTGGATTTCGCAGGCGCGATGCAATTGGTTGTCTAAAACGGGAGATGCGTTGTCATTGGTTGCCTGCTTCCCTTCACGTGCTGGTGGGCGGTCTCGCTGTGGATAAGCGTTCGGCGCGGGCAGCAGTCAGTGCCAATGTCTCACCGGCTGCAGCGGAGCGAGTATCAATCTGTGGGCTGCTCATAATCAGGTACATCCCTCTGCATGATAAGGGCTTTCTTTTCTACTGAACTATCTGCCTCGTCCCAATGAACCCACTGACTGGACAGTGCTAGTATTACTGCAGTGTAATAGAAAAGTTATTTGCATTAGGAACAAATCATGGATTTAAAGTGACACTGCAATAAATGTAATAAATGAGAATGCTGGAGTGTGTAACCTGTCCTGTCAGCTTGCAGGTCCCCTCTCCGCAGGTGCCACTGCTTATTTCTGATATTTACATTGCTTGTGCACTAGTGCAAAGGGAAATAGATATGTTTAATGGGATAGAAGGGATTATGCTTGTTATTGACCCACATTCTGTATCACTTGTTTCATGCTTTCACTGCCTTTAGATAAATACAAATCAGGAAGAGGCAACTGGTCTCCTGCTGTTCTTGAACTGCACCTATGCATTGTCACCTCTAGAGATGCTGGGAGTTGTAGTTTAACAACAGATGGAGGGCTGCCCACTTTTTTTATTGACCGCAAGTAGGACTATTATTCAGACTTCCATGGGGCTTAATTCTGCTCCAGAACCTGCAAAGTGCAGCACAAGTGAATTTAGCCCTGGACGAGCAATGTACATTAAAATAAATGGTCCAGGGCTGCCTCTTAATAAATAAAAATGTATTTAATTATTTTCTGATATATATACTGCTCCATTATACTTGGAGGTCTTTGGGTATCAACAATGTTAAAAGTTGAAATGATTAGGGATGCACCGAATCCAGGATTCGGTTCAGGGTTTCGGCCAGGATTCTGCCTTTTTCAGCAGGATTCGGTCGAATCTTTCTGCCTGGCCGAACCGAATCCTAATTTGCATATGGGGCAGAGAGGGAAATTGTGTGACTTTTTGTCACAAAACAAGGAAGTTAAAAATGTTTTCCCCCTTCCCTTTCCTAATTTGCATATGCAAATTAGGATTCAGTTGGGTATTCGGCCGAATCCTTCGTGAAGGATTCGGGGGTTCGGCCAAATCCAAAATAGTGGATTCGGTGCATCCCTAGAAATGATACGTATATAAATGGATGGACAAGCTGGTGCCTTGAGTTCAAGATTCACAATTCTTTGCACAATTGAAAGCCGTTTAACCCAGCGGTCATGTCAAAAGTATTTTAAAGTAGACAGTATATTGTTTTAAAGCAACCTCAGACATAGTGGTAATAATTCACAGCATTATTGAATGACTGTGCATGTTATTATATGAAGCCAGGCTTTATTAATAAAAAAATATATATTAATACTAAGTAGACTTAATGATCATAACGTACAACTGATTCTTTTGCAAATACATAACTGCATCCAATGAAACAGTTTATCCTTTTGACAATAATAAAACCATAAGGGGGCAGTGCAACGCATCTATTATTTCCTCCAGGCAGATATTTTTTGTGTGACGCAGTTTGTGGTCTCCTTACTGAATTGTTTCCACTGGGTAGCACAGACCATACAGACTTAAAGGTTTTCGTGAATACAATTTTATATATGGATTTTATCTCTTTACAGAATGATACAGATTTTGGAACCCCGTTCTCTTCCACGATCCATAATGCCCCAGATTTTGGAACCCCGTTCTCTTCCTCGATCCATAATGCCCGTAGATGTGGCAGTTAGGATATGCCTGGCCCATTCTCCACCGCTAAAAAAATTTCTCAGCCCCACCGATTGCAGGGGAAGAAATTTTATCAACCGATATAAGCCACTAAGACCATGCCTCAGTCTGAAAAAGGAATCCGAATCCAGGGGCAATGAGTGGAACCGCTCAAAATCCAGAAACAAAAAGAAGGTGGTCTTTGCTGATTCCAAAGGTCTTTCCTTAACTTCAGTGCATGTGTTCTCAGTTTTCAAAGATGAATCTTCATTGGATCTTCAGTTTGACCTGATAGACCTAGAAGATATAACAGCCAGTTTAAAGCTGCATGAAGAGAAAAACTTGATACTGGGATTCACTCAGCCTTCCGCTGATTACCTACAGTTTCGCAACCGCCTGCAGAAAAGTTTAGTCTGCCTAGAGAATTGCAGCCTTCGGGAAAGATCTGTAGCAGGTACCATCAAAGTTAAAAACCTGAGCTACAAAAAATCTGTCAAGATTCGTATCACCTTTAACACCTGGAAATCATTCGTAGATGTGGATTGTGTCTACCTGAACAACGTCTATGGAAGCACTGACATCGACACTTTTTCCTTCGTCGTCAACATACCCCCCAACATTCCCAGTCACGAGAAAATCGAATTCTGTATATCCTACGAAAGTGAAGGGCAGGTCTTCTGGGATAACAATGACGGACAGAACTACTCAGTGACCCGTGCAGAATGGAAATCAGATGGTGTACACACACGTTCACCAACTAAAACAGACATTGCATCATATGAATATAAGAAGAAACCACAAAACAATGACTTTGATCAGTTTGGAAGCCCCAGAACATCTGCTGGTCTGTATCCTGAATGGCAAAGTTGGGGTAAAATAGGGGGTTCACCTTACTGGTGAAGAACAGCATTAATGTTCTGCTTCATTCATTCTCATCTAAACTTCTTAGTGTTGATGAGACCTCATTTGCAAATATACAAATGAAAATGCTTTAAATCAAGGTATAAGGAAAGGTGATAACTATATGTTCACAGCCATAGCTTAGGACAGTACGCTTTTCACAAGCACATTGCTAAAACACAGTATGTACTGCCTTTGTCTACTGTAGGAATAGAAGCTCAGTGCTTATGCCAGCGGAACCTCTGGCTTTGATCATATACACAGAATATACATTTATTCAAGATTAATATTATGAGATCTAAACGCTGCAGCTTGTTTTTGTAAACTATGTAACCCACATGAGGATAGTTCTTACAAGGAGGGCAGCAGTTAGAATTCAGGACACCCTAAGGAGTTTTGTCAATATCTGTTTTTTTTAGGATGAATCTGTGGTACGAAATGGCTAACGATACAACAAATGAAGATCAACAAGCTGCAAATATGGAGAAGCATGCCATGTATTTCTAGTGACCTGCCATGTATAGATGAGCATGAAACGCGCCAGGCACCTGGAAAAGGAGTGTTAGGTTTGAATTTAAAAGCTGGACTTTAAAAACCTTTCACAGACTCCGTAAGTTTAAGTAGTGTTAGATCATGCAGGGTGACCCATAAATGTGCAATCTGTATCCTTGTAGCTGTCCAGCATACCACCATTAATAGTTCAGCTGCAACCAATGGATCACTTTTTGGTCATCCCTGTTATAACGTTTATGGATGTAATAAAGAATTAATGAATTTGCACTGCATTGGAAGCAGGCATGGGTACAGAAAGTGCACTAACTAGTTCAGTGTGATTTTATTGGGAAGGGAGGGTCTTGTAGTGTTGCTTTAAGTTATCCCAACAAGTCTGCTTTGATATAAAAACAAGTGCCTTTTCTAAAAGATTGCCAAAAACTGCATAGTTACACTACATCATCACTTCTGTAATATATTCTCAGTTTTCTAAACTATTTTCCTTCCCCACTCGATCCCGCTGTATGCTAGAGGTGTAATGCCTCTCTGGTCCACTGGGCTCTGGGAAACCTAAAACAAAGGATGTATTATTTTGGCTGATTACACGTTCAACCTTTTAGTGTTATGTGCAAATAAAGAGCAACCTTCAGGATGACAAAAACCTTCATACTCCCTGCCCTGTAAAAAAAAATGCACTTGTTTGCAAGGAATCTATAATATTCTCTGTCTTCTACGTTTTTTGAGATAATTAATTACAGAAAGCAGAAAATTCAATTTCCTTCATATTGAAGGCAACCCAAATAATTTTTGCACCTTTATATGTGAATTTGGTATTTGATAGCAATGTAGTTTCCTTAATGGATACAATGATTGTAGTTGATATTTTTGCACATCAGGTAGTGTTTTCTTTCCATTGAGTAATGACAGCTTTTTATTAAATACCTTTATGGCGCAGAGAATTATGTTTTATTTCCCCTTTTCTTCTCTCAAGAACTCTTGCACTTTTTACATGAAATAGCCGAGCAGTGTATTTTTCTATTTTGTAACTGGCTTAAATGTGTATTTTTTGATGTACATTACGTTTGTAAGCTGACAATACTATTTTGTGATGACAGAATGAAAAAATAGGGCAGCATTCATGACTGTGAAATGAACTGTAATACTTATTAAGACTGATGATCATTAATTTGTTTATTTGATATGACTGTCCAATGTGTGAAATGAAATCAGCTTTAAGGAATGTTTATAGGTCACTTTATTAGCGCTATATATCGGATATTGATCTTTAGAGTGATGAGAGAGAGAGAGCAAGTCATGAGTTCTAACCCAAAAGTCTGTTTCCTACAATGTTTTATCACTGTAAAATAAACCGTTCTACGTAAAATGTGAACTTTCAATAATAAATTATGTTTTGTATAATGACAGTGGTCTAATTATTTCATTCCCAAATAACTTTAGTTTTCAGATACCAAACGTACATAAAGATAATGGTTTTATATATATATATATATAATATATATATAGTGAATAAAGTACCCCCTCTTGTAAAATATAGGGATATTATAAGTTACCGAGGAGTTTCATGACCAACCAGATCGCACTCCATCGTGTAGTAACGTCACACGCTACTACACGATACAAACGCTTGAGAAAGGGAAGGAATGTTTCCTGAAACGTCGCGTGAGTGTGGCCTTTTATTGCTGGACTTCAAACAGATAAGTGATATGTTACAAATGTCGCTATACTTTGTTACATTTTAAACAAGCTAATAAACGCTATGTTTTAACCATGGAGTGCGATCTGGTTGGATAAATATATATATATATGTGTGTGTATGTGATATTGTAATACAATACAATATTTTGAGATATTAGAAAAAGGGATAAGCCATCAATTATTTTTGACATAAAAAAAAAAACAGGGTAGCACTTAAAGCAGGTGATAATCATGGACACCCACATAGAAGTCATAACTTTATTGTAACGTTTGCTGACCCCCTAAATGAGAATTTCATAGAGGGCAATATGCAAGTGTGTGCCAGTTTGTTCTAGATATAAAAAATGTTGAAAGCAGTGACTGAGCAGATGTAAATTAACAGCACATACTGTAACTTGCCAGCCAACTGGATACCTGCAGGCCAAAAATAGCCATCTGGGAGATTTTTATAGCCTTCGACTCCACTGATCTTTTAGGATGACATCACCATTATATTATAATCTTGTCTCCGAACATGTCGTTTATTAAATAACTTTACTACTAACAGTTTGACAGCACTGCTGTAACTCTTTAAGAAAAGAAGTCATGAAAGCAACCACATGCAATATAATAATATCTGCACGTGGCCTGGTGCTGAATTTTGCATTAAACAAGAGATACAAGGTTATTTCTGTGTCCATGGCAACAAATATCCCAATTTTCTTACCGGAAGGCTAAAGATACAGCAATGTCAGAAAAACAACTCATTTGTGCAGTTGTATAGCATTAACCTATGCAGCACAGTTCACTATGAGACAGTTAAAAGTAGATTACACATATATAATGTCAAATTATCGGGTGTGAACCTTTAACTTTATGGCTGGCACTTCTGTTTTCACCAGTTCTTCTCACTGGACTTGCCTAACATGTTTCTGCCAGAGGTTCTCCTGATTAGAATGCTAATGGTTGCCCATATTCTGGAATCTCCAGTTTTACTTCATACGTAGACATGCACACCTGGTAATGGAGTCTTAGTACAGGTATGGGACCTGTTATCTAGAATGCTTGAGACCTGGAGTTTTCCGGATACGTGGTCTTTCTGTAATTTGGCTCTTTATGCTTTAAGTCTACTAAAACATAATTTAAATATTAATGAAACCCAACAGGATTATTTTGACTCCAATGAGGATTAACTATATCTTAGTTTGGATCAAGCACAAGCTACTGTTATTATTACAGATAAAAAATAAATAATGTTTGAAAAATGGTCTATCTGTAATTCAGAGCTTTCTGGATAACGGGTTTTCAGATAACAGATCCCATAGTTCTTTTAACTTTTACAGGGTAAAGAGAAATGATGAGAAAAATAAGCAGCCTCTGTGGTGGCACTGGAAGCTACAGCCACTATATTAATAGTTTATGAAGTAGGCAAGTGTATCTTATACAGGTAACTCTGTCTGCAATTAATGGAGGTCATAGACAAGGTGGTGAAGATTAAATTCACATTTAAGGGAACTCAATGTGTTTGAAGGTGTGTGCTGTAGAACTACCCAACTCACCACCATGCATGGCTTTTATAGTGTCCCCACTGGGGCAGGGCCGCCATTAGAAATCATGGGGCCCCGTACAACAAAAACCCACCCACCCAAACCTCACCCCAGATCCCGTCCACACCACAGTTAAAAGACCACACAGACATCAGCGCTAAAAACAGTAAACCCCCCACAAAAGTTATAAAAAGCCATTGATGGGGAGGGTCCACTGAAAATAACTGTGGCCCCAAAGCCCCCCAAAAAACTTTTAAAAAAAAACATTGGTGGTCAGGGCGCCCCCTACAAGTTAAAAAAATAATTGATGACCAGGGCCCCCTATAAGTTAAAAAAAAACATTGGCGCCAGGGCCCCCCCATAAAAGTTTTTTTTTTAAAAAAAACCATTGGCACTTATGGGGGGGTCAGGACCCCCCCCCATAAGTTCAAAAAAAATGTTGGAACTAGGGCCCCCCATAAAAGTTTTTTTTTTTTTTTTTTTAAAAAACATTGTCACCAGGGCCCTCCTTACAAGTTAAAAAGAAACATTGGAGCCCCAGAGAATATTAAAAAAAAAACATTGGTGGCAGGTGCCTAGAGAGTAATAAAATAATACATTGGTGGCTAGGGGTTTAAAGGAACAGTAACACCAAAAACTGTAAGTGTTTTAAAGTAATGAAAATAGCATGTAGTGTTGCCCTGCACTGGTAAAACTGATCTGTTTGTTTCAGAAACACTACTATAGTTCATATAAACAAGCTGCTGTGGAGCAATGGCAGAAATTGAAAAACTGCTATATAGAACAGGTTAACTAATGGATAACAGATAACACCATTAGACAGACAGAGCTTATCTGCTATCTGCTGTGTAACTTGAGCTTTTTCTCCTTTGAATGGCTGCCCTAATTGCTACACAGCAGATTATTTATATAAACAATAGTAGTGTTTCTTAAGCAAACACAGCAATTTTACCAGTGCAGGGCAACACTGCATTATATTTTCATTACTTTAAAACACTTTTATTTTTTGACGTTACTGTTCCTTTAATAAGATTGAGCTGTCAGACTTTCTGCTTCTTTCCAAACTCTCAAGTGCTCCTTAAAGACCCACCTGTTTAAAGAAGCTTATTCAATGTACCTTAATTAATCAATCATTGCTGTATCAAAAATTACAAAATTGTTTCTATAAACCCTTGTTTGTTATCCTCCATTTATTCCCTGTTTGTTATAGCTAAGGTAAAGCACTGCATATCATGTCGGCGCTATATAAATAAATGATGATGATGATAAAAACACCACTGGTGTTCAGTAGAACTGAACTTGTGGCTACAGGACTTCAACTTTAGTCTACTTTCGCAGTTCAGACTTCAGCTTCGGCTCCTTTTGTGGCTTTGGGTCTTAACGCGGCTTTGGAACTTCAAATTCTTTTGTGGATTTTCGCGGGACTTTGGCTCTTCAGGACTTTGGCTCTTCGGAGGTTCAAGACTTTGTCAGGTGCGGCACAGTTTCGATGGTGTCAAAGGGGGCCCAGCTATTTCAAAAAGTGCAGCACAGCCACCCCCCCCTTAAGCCCGGGTTGTTACAGCAGTACCCCCTGTGCCCCCTTGATGGCGGCCCTGCACTGGGGTACCGGCTCTATTTCAACCCCTACCTGGTACTCAACATTGAGGCTGGTTGCAAAAGACACTATGAAACTTGCATAGAGCATAGGTAACATTGTAGGGACTGCTGACAATGTTACTATAGTTTACTGGTTTAGTGGTTATTATTCCAAGTATAGCCAATCTTCGGTTGCCTTCTAGATGCATCAGAAGCTTCAAAATGTCCCCTAAACCCAGAATAGCATACCCATTGGGTTAAGTCTTCTTGTGGTCCAATATTTGGTCAAGACCTCCTTGGCAAATAATATGCTGGAAATCTTGGACAGTAAGTAAGCATTCACCCCACCCCAGTAAGCATTCACCCCATCCTTCTCATTCATTGATTTCAGCTGCAAAAGAGGGGCCCTGCAGGTTGGAAGCTTCTGATTGGACACAACTATTAAATCATAGAAGAGAATCTAAATATGGGGTAAATAAAACTGAGTAAAATCCACAGCACAGTTAGGTATGGAGAAATTATTACTACAACAGCCTTTTATTTCAGCTCAGATTCATTTGCATTGACTGTGAACCAGTGGTACATTCAGGTGTCACCAGAGCCAAGTTGAATTTTTACCCGTATAAAGAACGTTACTTGGCAAAAGCCTATGACTTGGACAGAGTCAGAGTCCGTGGAGATCACGCTGACTCAAGCAATGCTAAACAACAAAAGCAGCTGGCAAGCCTGGCAGGCACAAGGTACTAAAGGTGAATGAGAGCCAATTTATTTTGCTTGCTGAGCATGATCAGGTTCTCAAGAAGAAGCCTTATAGTACTCCTCCAGCACTTCACTTAGTCATGGGTTGGGAATGGCCTCATGCCAGCTACAGATCAAGGTTAGGCTGGTAAAAAAGTGACTAAACCTTCTTTGTGTTTCATTTTTGCCAGTCAGCAAATAAAAGCCCTTCGCTGTCCACAACCTCCTGCTATGTTTTAACATTTGCATTTCCACACAACTCAAATAGGCCATATAAACTCACTTGTTTTGAAATATTTGTCTTTAATCTGCAACCCTGACCTGGTTTCAAAAGCATCTACATTCTTTCTCCTTTTAATACAGAGACTAATATTGTAGCCTGTTGCAACTGTAGCTATATTCATAGTATATCCACTAAGGTTATTTTTAAAAGGGATTAGACGTCACCAAGGATTTCTTCAACTGAATTGAAAGACGTCATTGAAGGTCATTGTAATGCACAATTTTGGAAAACATAATATGCTTTTAAATCCATCCCACCGCTGGGTCAGCATGCTGTTCAGCCCTGTGCTTCTTTGCTACTCTAATCCATTGTAATCTTTAGCTGCTGCCATGGCATCAGTCACAATGCTGTGCTCCCTTAGTTCAGTATTTCAGTGTGTGACGACTATTGGGCAGGTTTACTAGTGATTGTTATGTAACAACCAATTCTATTCAATCCATAAAGACTTTTAGTTATTTCTGCAACTATCAAGAGATGTTTCCAGGAAAGTGGATGCTGACCGGCCAAGGATATCGATTTTATCGATCAAATTGATCTTGTAGATTTCTTCATATTCTATCAAAGTACAAATGGCAACGACCAGCAAGATTCCCCTTTCAATCTCTTATAAATCTGCTCCTAAATATCCCATGTTGCATCTTTGTCTTTGAGAAGGTTAGAGAAGACATGAAGGAATGTGAAAGCTTTTAATTTGATGTTGGCCTTTACAAACCCAATTAAAAGAAATCTAATACCTCCTTTTCTCTGATTGAAACAAACACATTAAAGGGGACTTGTAACCCTAAGAAATAATGCCAAATCTATTGGGTTTGTCAAGAAAAATAAACTTCCTACTATATACATAATTTAAATCTTGTTTCTTTAGTCTTGGAATTCCACAATCACAGCAAGCAGGCAGTCCCCATTTTATGGACACTGTTATGCCAAAATGCCAAATCTTGTTTATGTGCCGGTTGGGGGGGGGCTGCTGGTATGAATGGAAAGAAAGAGTAATTGACTGCCCCACCTCTATGACTTATATGAAAAACTGATGGGTATGGATGTGTTAATTACAAAAAAAAAATTAGAGTTTCATATTTGATTTGAAATGGGCTTTTATTACAGCTTTGTATGTCTGGGTCACAGGTCCTGATTAAAAATCATAATACAGGTATGGGATTTGTTATCCAGAAACCCACTATGCAGAAAGCTCCAAATTACCGAAAAGCTATCTCCCATAGATTCAATCTTATCCAAATAATCCAAATTTTTGAAAAAGGTTTCCTTTTTCTCTGTAATAGTAAAACAGTACCTTGATACAAACTAAGATGTAATTCATCGTTACTGGAAGTGAAACCAGATTGGGTTTATTTAATGTTTACATGATTTTCTAGCAGACTTTAGGTATGAAGATCCAAATAACGGTTAAGATCAGTTATCCGGAAGACCCCAGGTCCGAGCATTCTGGATAACAGGTCCCATACCTGTTATATAAATGCATCTTGTGCATTATATAAGATAAGAAGGATCTATTATGAAATATGACCTCACGGTCATTTATCATCACTGGGCAAATTTGCACCAAGACAGCACCTATGGCAACCAATTACAATTCTGCATTTCGTGTGCTATCTGCAACTGACTGAAAAAAAGTTAATCACTCACTCACTCACTTGCTATGGGTTCTTGCTTAGGTACAAATTTGTTTGGCAATGAAAAGGGAAAGACAGTAATCATGTGTTTGCTTTCAATAAATGCTACTGTTGATTGATTTATATATGGGTTACTAGACTTACAGCAAACATTTGACCTGTTATAATAATACCCATCTCTGATACTCTTCACCCTCAGCTTAAAGGGTTTACATTTTTAACAAAGTTTGCACCAATGACTCGATTAACATTAAACAATTCTGTACCAGTGTAGTAACTCAGCAACAAGACAGGGATTTCTTTTTAGCTTCTAAGTTGCAGTATATAGTTCAGAGCTAAATACTCATTGGCTGCTATATGTTACTGCACTGGTTTTTAAAGGAGCATTTATTCATATGCCCTTCTGAATGCTGTGCTTTAAATCTATAATAAAGCAATTTTCGGTCTGGCGAAAGAGCGTTACTACTTTACTACTAATTCACTAAGTTTTTGATTTTACTGACCGTTGCCTCTTTTAACAGACTTGCCTTCGCCACCTCAGACCAGACGAAGTGCAATAGAGTAGATAGGAGTTCCACAAAAAAAAGTTGCAAAAGTCCCAAAAAACGCTGTTTTAAAGGGTGATAGACTGAAAAAGATCGTACCCTCCTTCCCCCTACATTTGATAACATATGGCACCTAAACTATACTGTGGGCACATGTGTAGGGCATTATAACAACTTTATATAATTTTATTAAGGTTCCCTGGCCTTGTGTAGTGTAATGTATTTGCTGCATCATATACGGCCATTGTACTTTAACTGCACGCCATATGCTATTTAGCCAACGCTAGCGTAACTTCGAACTGCTGAGTGTAATTTCGCCAGCGTTCGATACCCTGTGCGCAACTTCGGATCTTCGTGAATTAGCGTTGTCCAGGCAAATTTTCACCTGGCGAAGTGTTGCGATGCGTTAGTTAGTTAGTTAGTGAATTTGCCCCTCTGTATCTAAAGTTTTGTTTGGATTTTATAGCTTTTAAATCATGGGGAGTACAAAACTAAACTGTTACTGTGGCTGATTATACAGGACTCCCAAAAACATTGTATAAAATTACATGTCTGGAACTCCCAAAAACTCCTCTTTTGTATTACCTCTGCCATGCACAGGGCCCCCATCAGGGGAGCACAGGAGGTTCAACTGTATCGGGCCCGGGCCTGAAAGGGCAGCTGTAGTCCCGAAGCGGTAAAAAGACCCGAAGTCACGAAAACAGCGGAAATGTAAGTCCTGAAGCGGCGAAAAGACCCGAAGTCACGAAAACAGCCGAATTGTAAGTCCCGAAGCGGTGAAAAGACCCGAAGTCATGAAAACAGACGAAATTGAAGTCCTGAAACTAAGAAAAGACCCTAAGTCACGTAACAGACGAAATTGAAGTCCTGAAACTAAGAAAAGACCCAAAGTCACGAAAACAGGCAAAATTGAAGTCCTGAAGCGGCGAAAAGACCCAAAGTCACAAAAACAGGCGAAATTGAAGTCCTGAAGCAGCAAAAAAGACCCGAAGTCACTAAAACAGCCAAAATTGAAGTCCTGAAGCCAGTGATCCCCAACCAGTAGCTCGTGAGCAACATGTTGCTCTCCAACCCCTTGGATGTTGCTCCCAGTAGCCTCAAAGCAGGGGCTTATTTTTGAATTCCAGGCTTGGAGGCAAGTTTTGGTTGCATAAAACCAGCTGTACTGCCAAACCAAGCCTCAATATAGGTTGACAATACACATGGGGCTACCAAATGGCCAATCACAGCACTTACTTGGCACCCCAAGAACATTTTTCATGCTAGTGTTGCTCCCCAACTCCTTTTAATTCTGAATGTTGCTCACTGGTTCAAAAGGTTGGGGATCCCTGTCCTGAAGCGATGAAATGACCCGAAGTCACGAAAGAACGCAAAGTTGAAGTACTGAAGTCACGAGTTCTACTGAATCCCCTGGCCACCAATGTATTATTTTAATACTCTATAGGCCCCTGCCACCAATGTTTTTTTTTTTTTTAATATTCTCTGGGGCCCCATTTTTTTTTTAACTTGTAATGGGGGACCTGGCGGCAATGTTTTCTTAAAAAAAAACTTTTATGGGAAACCCTGGCGCCAGGGTTATTTTTTTAACTTGTAGGGGGCCTTGGCCACCAATTTTTAAGGGGGGCCCTCGTGCCACAGTTTTTTTAACTATGGGGCCCTGATCATCAATAGCTGTTTATAACTTGTGTGTGTGTGTGGGGAGGGGGGTACCTTTTTAGTGCTGATGTCTGTGTGGTCTTTTAACTGTGGTGTGGAGGGGGCTGGATCTGGGGTGGGCAACATGATTTCTAATGGCGGCCCTGGCCATGCACGCTTTGTCTCGCTAAGACAACAACACGAATATATGATAAAATAAGAGTATTTTCTGTGTGATTCTATGAGATTCTATGAGGATCAGTAAAAACCGTACTTGTGCTCTAATTAGTGCATCCAAACTGTCAAGCAACTAAACATACTATAGGTTTCTGATTTCTATGACTCATTTTGCTGCTGAAATTCTTCTAGGATTCTGTGTATACGCCAAGCATTTCTCTCTGTATCCATGAATAGCTCCTTGCCATTTATGCTAATCCTTTCAAATATCACTTGAGCAATTGCAAAGCCTTCCATTCATTAATATTCCGTATCTCTTCAGTGCACGAAGATACATGCAGAAAGGTATAGGCAGAAAGGTTACCATAAAGTAAACCCCTATCAGCTTTCTGTATACTTCAAATACATCAGCACATCTATAAATGACGTACTGTATTACTGTTTTTAGGGATGTGCCAAATCCTCCGTTTTTGGGTTCAACCAAATACTGAATCCACCACAAAAGATTTGCATATATACCAAAACCAATAAAAATCCCAATTTGCATATTCAGATTTCAGATAAGTAAATACATTGCCCACAGCTTCAAAGGGGTGGGTCACCTGTGAGTTAACTTTTAGTATGTTATGTTATGGTTAATTCCAAGCAATCTTTTCAATTGGCCTTCACTTTTTCTTGTTTATAGTTTTTGAATTGTTTGCCTTCTTCTTCTGACTCTTTCCAGCTTTCAAATGGGGGTCACTGACAGAGAGCTTCAAGGTAGAGTCAGATCATCGCCAGGTCTTTTCATTGGCTTTTATTAGCTACCTTGCAGCCTTGTTTCAGGAGTCATAGTTAAGAGTGCATAGAAAGAAAACACTGTTTCAATAGCATTTATGCTATGCTAATATGTGTACAAATATGAACATTTTAATTAATATACTATATTATAAAATTGATTAAAATCACATTCTCTTTTATTACTCAAGAGGCGGGGATTACTAAAATCAGAATTTATCTCATTATTTAAATAAATAAAACCACAACCAATCTCCCATACTCAATTTTACCTTATTTATTATTAAAAAAAGCTCTATTTAATCTCTTTCTTACCCCCTAGTACAAATATTAGTTTACAATACAGAAGGCAAACACTATGAATGTATTACAGAAATGTTTTTTATTTAATGTCTTGACAAGAAAAGCAAAATACATAATGTTATGCATGTGTAAAAATCTCAATAAACAGCAAGTTAAAAAAAAAGAAAAAAAGCTCTATTTAATTGGTTCGGATAAAAATTGTTTTTTCTCGAAAAGGTCGGATTTTTGGGCTAATTCCAGCACAGACCACAGAAACTTCCAAATAGGATAGGGACCTCTGCCATTGACTCATACACAACCTTGGCAGGATCTGGCTTTCATAGTTCTCGAAAAATTTGAGTTCTGCCTCAAAAAGCCTGACCACAGTTTAGTAAATAACCCCCTTAGTGTTTGGATGGAGAGCTCCTTTAAGTAATTTTAAGTATTATATTATGTTGTTGCAGCAGTCACAGTACAGTCCAGATGTGTGGACAAGGTTCTTGTAGTTTAGCCTGTTGTAACCTGCTATGGTGTGAGGTGCATAATCAGCCCTGTTGATTCAGTGCCAAAGGGAATAGTTTATGTTGCAACTTTGATATTGTGAAGCATACAAGTCAAATTCTCTTTACTGGCAGCTTACACTCAACAAACATGGGTCACAAACTGAAGGTACAGACAGGAAACTTTACAAATATGATTTGTTGTGGGTTTTTAGGTATTTGATGAGAGAGGGTAAAGATTTACACGTTAAACTAGGGACAGACGTAGCGGATTTCGGCCTGCGGAGAAACATGGCCAAGAATCCATTCCCCTGCTGCTCGACCACTGTTCCATGTGCCTGCACATAGATACATTGCCTCAGCTTGGGTGCAGGCACGGTGCATTTCAGTGCCAAAACACAAGAGTCTGCATTTTGCACCAAAGTCTGTTGCATCTGCCTGCACCCAAGCAGAGTTAATATATCCGGGTGCAGGCAAATGGAACAGCGGGGGTATGAATTGCCTTTGTTTCTCCTCAGGCCAAGATCTGTCACATCTATCCCTAGCATTACAGCCACAGCTGAATTCAAGCACAACCCACCAGAGATGCAAAAAGAAAGTAATGGCATAACATTTTCAGTGTTTTGATGGTCATGGTTCTCTGATAAAGCATAAATACATAAAACAACCCATGTGCCATAGGCCTAAGCCTATTGGAAAGTAAGGCATTTTGATTTCTGAAAACCTTTTTAAGACAGAACCACCAAGATCAGAAGAGCTGGAAACACTTGCTTCCCATTCTACTGAGTGGCTTGTATACCATGCCATGCAGTGTCAATTATCACAAGAGAACGTCAAAGCAGTAGTTTTTTTTTTTGAAATAGAAAATGTAATTCTATTTAATTGGTGGGTCAGATGTGTTTAAATTAGCTGAAAGAAACACATGGGCCTTGCTTTTAGTACAGGTGCTCCTTATATGTCATGAATCTGGTTCCACAATATAAATACATAGCATAAACAAATGGCAAGGGCAACACTGTGAAGGCAGGTGCAAAAGCTGTATGCCCATGTTAGTTCAGAGTCTGCAAAATACAGCATTTCAGGGACAGAGCCATTCCAAGGGTATATGCAATGTTTAATACATTGTGTTCATTGCTTTCCCCTAGTAGTTGCTGAAAATAAAATGTATTCAGTTGCAGGAAACTGCAAGTCTGCAGCATTTGCATGGCACAGAATCTACAGGCTTGTGTCCCCAGTCATCTGTAGAAAAGGGGGTTATATAACTTCTGAAGCTATGATAAAGTGTAAAGGCTGATTATTTAATAGGGTGGCCAAATTTCATTGCCTGAATCATTTCATTGCCTCCATAACTAATTAAATGTTTGCCATACCTTAAATATCACTTTAAATTCATCAAGATTTGCACCAACTCTGCCAAAAAGACATTGTCCAGGGTTAGCCTAACCCGCTGAACTGTGCATGGCAACATAGTACCTTTTGTAGAAATTGTCCTCAACCACTCAACCCACCCATGACCCATGGTAATCTTAATACTCAACTGTGCAGGGCCCTTGAGAGGCTGATCTGCCATTTACATTGGGTATTTATGCTCCTCCTGTAGGCTCAGCCCTGCAATATCTCAGGGTTTGAATCTCTGATACACTGAGCTACCAAGGGAGCCAGAGAATCAGGTCTGCCAATTCCACTAGGCTGGGAGTGGCTTGATACTCCTGTAGGCTGAAATCCAGTTTACTTCGGTCATTTGCCAGTATTACTGTAATGTACAGTTATTCATCATGTAATACATGTTTATTATATATATATTATATATTACATATTATACCAGTAAAATGTGTAGGGGCAAATTTACTTACCTCCGAAATTGCGCCAGCGTAGATTTGACAGGACAACGCTAATTCACTAAAATCCGAAGTTGCGTCCAGGGTGCTGAACGCTGGTGAAGTTGCGAAAGTGTTACCGCGGCAAGCATAGCGCAGTTGCCTAGCATTGCCTAATTTGCATACGGCGGGAAGTTAAAGTTGAATGGACGTATATGTTGCAGCCAATACATTACATTACACAAGCCCAGGAAACCTTAATAAAAGAAAATAGAGTCGTTATATTGCCCTACACATGATCCCAGTGTATAGTTTATGTGCCATATGTTAGGAAATGTAGGGGGGAAGCCGGGTACCCCAAAACAAAATTACGATCTTTTGCAGCCTATCACCCTGTAAAAAGTAAAAGACGCCAGCGTTTTTTTGGGCGAATTTTCACCAGCGTTCGTCACTTCGCCCTTTAGTAAATTCCCCCCCTAGAGTGTTACGAAATAGATCAATGTCACCTTCCTTATTTTCTTACTAAACAGAAAATTCTTACTTTACAATTGATTTGCTTTTTCCCTGTAGTAATAAAACAGTACCTTGTACTTGTACAGTACTTGATATTAACTAAGCTAATGCTCATCCATCAAGATGTCCAAAATCCCTTTGAGGTGTTTGTAATGAGTAATTGTTTTAGAAACCTTAAAACAGTGATCCCCAACCAGTGGCTCATGAGCACTGGTCTCAAAGCAGGTGCTTATTTTTGAATTCCAGGATTGGAGTAAAGTTTTTGTTGCATAAAACTGCCAAACAGTGCCTCCTGTAGGTAGCTAGCCCACATAGGGGCTACCAAACAGGCAATCACAACTCTTATTTAGCACCCTTATTTGCTCTTTTTGCTCCCCAACTCATTTTACATTTAAATGTGGCTCACTTGTAAAAAAGTTGGGGACCTCCACCTTAAGATATGGTCCTCCATGTTACAGAGAGACCTCTTATCTAGAATTCTAGGTCATCATAAGCCTTATGCAAACTATTACCCACTTTCAAGCATTTTTTGCATTCTGTTCATCTGCTTAAAGAAAGGCAAACGGATCCTTAAATGTATAAGACTGGTTATATCAGAAAAACTGATGAGCATTCCTTTGTAGAACTTCTATATATAGATATTTCTTACTTGTGCAGTCTGGTATCTTAATATGCTTTGTCACTGCCAAAGAAGCTCCAACTCCTTATGTTATTTACAGTATAATAAAGGTTTACAGGCTAGAGGCTTAAGCTTCTATGCCAGCTGGGAACTATCTGTCTCTGCCTTCAGCTTCTGTCCTCACAGGAATCAAAGTCAACAAACAGGTGGCAAAAATTTCAATAATGTGTAAAGCAAGCAGCATTTTCACTGCCAAATATGCAACGCTTGGGCAATGCATTGAGCCGGTCTTTCCAAATTACTTCCCATTTTGTCAACAGTGATGAGCAAAATACAATTAGAAAAAAGTGGACAAATATAATATAAACTTATTTCTTTATACACTTTCATAGGGACATATCTGTAAGAGGCACTGGGAGATTGCAGAGATCCCTTACCTCCCGGTGCTTCTCTCCTATGTTGGTGCGCACTTCCGTGTTCTGGCCCCAAGTGACGATCGTCGCAACGTTACTTAAAGGAGCCTAATCTGAATTCTTGGCTCCAAAGCTGCTATAAAAGGCCAGTTCCCCATTTGATGGATGCCCAAGCTGGTTTCAGTTATCTGTTCCTGCCAAAGCGTTTGATTGTGATTTGAATTTCTGTTTTTCACTTCTGCCTGACTTATGACAACGTTTCCTGCTGCCTGCCTTGACCCCTTTGCCTGATTTTAACCACGACTGCTCTAAATCCCTGCCGGTACCTCACTTACAGACTTGACTCGATTTACGCACTTCCTTGTTGGATTCTGCAGCAGAAAGCCCGGGGCCCAAAAAGGGCGTCTGAAGGTACCCATCACTGTGCAAGGTTCCCAATAAAGTGGACGTTACAATATCACAAGCATTATAAGAGATCTAAGTTCTCAACTAAGTCCTCAACCACCCAAAACTCCCATGGTAAAGCTGAACTGTGCGGGGCACTTGAGAGGCAGATGTGCCAGTTGCATTGGGTGTGCATGCTGCTCATGTAGGCTACAGTACACATCATATCTAAGCCTTGCAGTTTGAATCTCTGATACACTGAGCTACCTAGGGAACCAGAGATGTAGGCCTTCCAATCACACTAGGTTAGGCGTGGCAGGATACCCCTGTAGGCTGGAGTACTGTCTACTATGGTCAATTAGAACCAATTGAATGTATTTAATATTTCTTATTTCTTTATCCACTTTCATAGGGACATATCACCAGCATCTAAACTGCTGCACTACACAGTTCAACCTCACTTTATTCCAATTTAGGTATGCTACAAATTCCAGCATACTTTTAACATATTAACAAGGTGAAAACCAGGGCCACGATCAGGGGGGCACTGAGGGCCTGGGTGCTTTAAAGTTTTAAGTGGCGTAACTACAGAGGAAGCAGACCCTGCGGGTGCAGAGGGTCCCAGGAGGTATAGGGGCCCCATAAGGCCCTAATTCATACAGTTTCAATAAATATTGGTAAAACAGGTCAACCTCTAGACATTTTGGAGGCCTGAATAATAATTTGCTGTGGGGCCCAGTGATATCTAATTACGCCACTGGAAGTGTTAAGGGGGGCCGTGCTGCGCTTCCTAGACTAGCCGGGCCCCCTTTGAAGCCGCCGAAGTAGTAGCCAAAGCTGCTGATATAGGAGTCGAAGACACCAAGGAAGCCAAAGAAGGTAAGAAAACGTGAAACTGAATACCAATGGTCATTTAAAAAAAAAAAACACCTGGCCACTTTTTTAACACTTTATAACGGGGGGGTACTCTGGCCACCAATGTTTTTTTTTACTTGTAGGAGGGTCTCTGGCCACCAATGGTTTTATTAATGTGTAGGGGGGCCTGGCCACCAGGGGGGGGCAGAACATTTTGTCGTACAAGTCCCTGCGAAATTTTAAAGCAGTATTGCTCAGTAAAACATTTTTGCCAAACACAGGCATCATTGTATTCATATGGGTGTCCACAGGTCTGTCTCTCCATATTTGAGACCTGCATCAAAGAGAGTAGAAGGCAGGGTGCAACATGCAAAAAAAGTGCAATGCCAGTAGATACAGTAGATATAAATGGAATCTGCTATAGCACAGCTAGTAAGTTTCAAGTGTGTTTTAATAATAAATAATCAGTAAAGATCATATATTGTGGATAAGATACTGCAAAATGAAGCCAATAAACAAATGCCATGGTTATCAAACTAAGGTCTTCCAAGGACATAGACCTCCTGACTTACACAAGAGTGTATAGATTTTTCAGTTTGCCGCTGACTCTAACAGTAAATCAGTGTCTAGCTACTTTGACAGATGTTAGTTCAGACTCAGAGACTGATATACATTATGAAATTCTCAGCTGAGGTTAAGCAAGCTATAGCCAATGCTCCATACATTGGGGAGAATTAAACTTGCATATACTGTATATATTAAGTCTCTTAGGTTTAAATAGAGTGGTTACATTTGTTCACTGTAATAATATGTCAGAGACCTGAAGCCACCCCCATGAATACAGCACTGACAATATTTGGCAACACTGTATTCATGAGGGGCAAGAGATGGAGGCAAATAGGCGTCCCACCCAACCCTCCCCACAAAAGTTAGGGAGCAATCTGGCTAGCCTGGCCTGTATTAACTATATTTTTTTGTTAATGAATTGCCTAATAGAGTTTGTGTTTACATTAGAATAACAGTGGTTAAAAACATTTTTTAGTTTTCTTTCCTTTTTTTTAATTAAAAAAATTAGTGATTTAGGGGCCTATTTATCATATTGTGTAAAACAGTGGAGAAAAACATCACGGTGACTTGAAATCTAATTGCTGATTGGTTGCTATGGGCAACATCACAGTTGATGTTTTTCTTAAATTTTTTAGACAGCACGATAAATAGGCCCCTTAGTGTATTTCTAACCTAGAGAAGCGTTCATTCCCATTACATCACAGTATTTAGAATGTGTTACGTCATTCCATGCAGTGCAAACAAGGAAGTTTATTTTTTCTTTGAAAACACCTAGGGGCAAATTCACTAAGATGCGAAGTTGCGCCATGCGCAACTTCGCCGCACTTCGCCAGGCGTAGTTTCGCCAGCGCTTCGCAAATTCACTAAAATCCGAAGTTGCGCACAGGGGTAGCGTAAGGTTGCGGAGTTGCGCTAGCGTTGTTTCGCTATATAAAGCGAAGTTGCGCTAGCGAAGGCTAATTTGCATATGGCGCGAAATTCAAATTTCAATGGAGGAACACGTATCTGCACTACAAATGCCTAGAAAACCTTCAAATCAGCAAATAAAAATTTTATTTTGCCCTACACATGTGCCCACTGTCTAGGTAAGTTGCCATGAGTCAGGAAATGTAGGGGGGAGGAAGGGGAGCCCCAAAAAATTTTCGATCTTTTTCAGCCTATCAGCCATCATGTAGAAAACACGCCAGCGTTTTTTGGGACTTAGAAAAAATTTTGACTTTTTTTAAACAATCCCTATCTACTCTATTGCGCTTCGCCAGGTCTGAGGTGGCGAAGGAAGTCTAGCGTAAAAGGTAGCGTTCACTACACTGCGCAAGTTAGTGAATTTGCGTAGTTTTGTCGCTAGCGAAGATTCGCCTGGCGTAAGGTTGCGAAGTAACACTAGCGAAACTACGCCAGCGTTCGTTAGTGAATTTGCGCAGTAGCGAAAATGCCAAACGCTAGCGAATTAACGCTAGCGTTCGGCGCTTCGCGCCTTAGTGAATTTGCCCCCTAGTTTACTATGCCAACATTCCCTACCACTGTTTAATATTTACAAAGAATTTTAAGGGTGGTGGAGATTGGGGGGAGATTAGTCACCCAGCGACAAATCTCCTCTTCTTCAGGTGAATAATCTCCCCGAAATGCCTTCCTGCCGGCAAGAATTTGAATCGTCGGTGGGATGGCATTCGGATCACTTAATTTTCCAAAGTCGCCCGAAGTTGCCTCACAAGAAAAAAATCTCCCCTGAATCTTCACGTCTGCCACCACCCTAAGAGTCACCCATATTTATATCCCAGTAGGGGAGGAAAAGGGCACGCTCTAGTAAGAATTGAGAGTGGTCCCTGTATAACAGGGCATGGTCTCTACATAAGAGATTGTGGTTAGTGGAAATTCGTGAAATTGGAAATTTATTTGAAATTCACAAAAAAATCGTAAAATTCTAACGTTGTCACTAAAAAATCTAGCAATTCGAACGTTTTCACAAAAAAATCAAGCAATTTGAAAGTTTTCACTATGAAATCGAGCAATTTGAAAGTTTTCACGGGAAAATCGAGCACTTCGAAAGTTTTCACTAAAAATCCAGCAATTCGAATGTTTTCACTACAAAATCGAGCAATTCTACGTTTTCACAGAAAAAATTGAGCAATTCAAACGTTTTCATGAAAAAATTAGAAGTTGACCATGGCAAATTTTCGCCGGCGGCGAAAGGCGGGAATTTGCTGCAAATTCGTACCAGACAAATTTATTCGCCCATCATTAACTATGGTCAAAAATGTAGTGGCCCATCATTAACTATGGTCAAAAATATAGTGGATTCAGGTTAAAGGCTTTGTTGACACACAAGAATGATTTTTTTTTATGCTTTTCCACCAAAACAAGGAAATTTAACTACACGTACCAAACCTTATGGACATGTCCCTTGCTGGATACTTGTTTCTGCCAATGCTATTCCCTCAAAATACAGCTTTTGTCACAGATAGTAACAACAAAAGAAATCATCTATAGGTAATGAACTGCAGAAAGAGAGAAACTCTGCTTTGAACTACAAATCTTATTGTCTCAGCCCTTTGCCCTTCCTCTGTGCCAGTGGCATTAGGGCTGTGCCTGTCTTGCTGGGGCTGGAATAGCCTCGTCTCCTAACTACACTCCCATACATGCCCATATATTGGTAGCACTTCCTGCTCTAAGTCTCTGACCAGTGAAGTAGTAATTTGGGCTGAAGCAAGGAAATTACATGTAGTATTTTACTTGATTTCCTTATAAAGCTGACTTTTCAGCATAAATCTATTGCAGCTGAGATACTGCTGAAATAACCTTCCAAGCAAACTGTTTCTCTTACATATGATATTGTACATAACAACCTGATGTAAGAGCTGATGCTGATGAAGGATGCACTCCAATGTACAGATTGCACTATTCTCCATCTTACCGTATATACTCGCGTATAAGCAGAGTTTTTCAGCACCCAAAATGTGCTGAAAAACTCAACCTCGGCTTATACGCGGGTCATACCGTAGATACGCTCCTTCCGCGGCCCCAGCAGGACTGTCTGTGACTGACTGTCACGATCGCCGCCCGGAGCAGGTCCAGGAGCTCCGGGCGGCGCGTCCTTCCCTGCCGGCGTTCGCTCCCAAAATGGCGGCGCCCATGGCCGCCACGTGGGTAGCGGCGCCGGCCGCTACCCACGTGGCGGCCATGGGCGCCGCCATTTTGGGAGCGAACGCCGGCAGGGAAGGACGCGCCGCCCGGAGCTCCTGGACCTGCTCCGGGCGGCGATCGTGACAGTCAGTCACAGACAGTCCTGCTGGGGCCGGGTCACAGGGGGTCGCACTGCTGGGCTGGAAGTCAAAGCTCTGCGGGACAAGAGTTCGATGCTCAACGCTCTCCTTCGATCTTCGCTCTCCAGTTGCTCCCTCTGTCTCTGCAGGGCTCGCAGGGTGCTGGGTGTAAAGGGGAACATTTCTCCAGCCATTTTATGAGGGATTTTGATGTTTTCACCCCGTCGGATCAGCAGTGGCATCACTATGCGTCTGTGCTAGAGAACTGTGTCCTATTTATAACCTGGCCCACACTGATCCTTCTCAGGGTAAGCATATTTTTGCAGTGTCATGTTCCTGCTGATGGAATTATGGGGAGGCTCTTTTAAATAGTTTTAGATAGATTTCTATGCCATAAAACATGATTACACATTTACACATTCACATTTTGAAATCTGACATGGGGCCCCTAGGCTTATACACGAGTCAATACATTTTTCCAGTTTTCTTAGGTAAATTAGGTACCTCGGCTTATACACGGGTCGGCTTATACACGAGTATATACGGTATGCTGATTTGCCTACACAGTAAGGTACACAATGAACTGATCCAATATAAAGATTGATATTGCTCTATTCAGCCTTCAAAAATGATTAATAATTTGTCTTTATAAAACTCAGTGTCTAAGCATAAATCTAGCTTTTAGAAGTTTTTTTTCCCCCCAGGAGTGCTGTTATGCATAACAAAACTGGATGGAATTTAGGTCACATTATTTTTCTTACTCTAAGATAAATGTAGTGGGTGTGAATCCAGCATGAGTTAGGCTGTAATTAGCTCTTTAACTGGCAATTGAAAATTAAATGCATCCCATAAAAGTTATTGGTACAAGCTGTTGTGGATGTTGGACCTCACCATGATATCTGTTCTGCTTTGTACATGAGTTTTTTTGCCTTCCTCTTTGTTTTTTTTTTACTTCCTCTGGATCAACTAGCAGTTAGGCAGGTTACATATAGATATAAGGGTCGGGGCACATGGGCAGATTCGGGGAGATTAGTCGCCAGGCGACAAATCTCCTCTTCTTCAGGGCAACTAATCTCCCCAATCTGCCTTCCCCTGCCTTCCGCCGGCTAAAATGAAAATCACCTCTGGGCAGGAACTCGGAGCGATTTGTTTTCCGAAGTCGCCCGAAGTTTCCTTGTGAGGCAATTATGGGCGACTTCGGAAAACAAAGCGCTCCGAGTGCCTGCCCCCAGGTGATTTTCATTTTAGCCAGCGAAAGGCAGGGGAAGGCAGATCGGGGAGATTAGTCGCCCCGAAGAAGAGGAGATCTGTCGTCTGGCGACTAATCTCCTCATGTGCCCTGACCCTAAAAGGTTGGACTTGATGGACTATGTTACTATGTGTTTGATATAAATGAATACCTCTCAACTTGCACAGGTGACTTTGAGAGCTGATATGTGTATATACTGTAGCTATCAAAAGGGGAGTAGCAATAGGAGGAAAGATCACCCAATTGACAGGTCTCAGAGGATAGGAAGAGAAGTTAGATCTACAGTTATAATTGCTGCCATTGATACTTGTTGAACTACAGAACAATAAGCAAGTTTTATGAATTGGTAGCCATATTTTGAAGTAAACTTAGGAGAAGCCGCACACCACACACTCCCAAAGGTTCTTATCCTGGTGCCCAGTGATAGAGGAATCGGCCGCCTCACAACAAGGGTAAGAAGAATTTCACCGGCACACAGGAGTTGCAGTAGCAGGGCAAGCCCTTGCAATTTTATTATGCAGTAGTGCAATGTTTCGGGGTCACGCCCCTTTGACAAAGGGGCGTGACCCCGAAACGTTGCACTATTGCATAATAAAATTGCAAGGGCTTGCCCTGCTACTGCAACTCCTGTGTGCCGGTGAAATTCTTCTTAGCCATATTTTGACCAAAGAAATGGACTTGGACAAAGGGCTTGCAAACTTATGGTTTAAAGCAGGGGTGCCCAAAAGGTAGATTGGGATCTACCAGTAGACCTTTAGCTGATGATCAGTAGATCTCAAGACACTGTCAACAAACAGCTTGTTTAAATCTCCCTCCTGTTTCATGCTTTTCATTCAGATTTTTTTTATGTTAAGGTTACATAAGAAATAGATGTTTAAATATAACAATGTACATTTTCTCATAAATCAATATTTAAAGGGGACCCGTCACCCAAAAAATTATTCAGAATCCTATTTTATCACATTAGTCAAGCAAAATGAACTTTAATTACACTGTTTAAATGATTTGAATCTTGTTTCCTTCAGTCTGGGAATTCTAAATGATATCAAGCACGCAGCAGCCATTTTGTGGACACTGTTTTTAAGGAAAGCCTTGCATTATCTCAGAATCTTGTTTGTGCACCAGAATGGGGTTCCCGATGTCCATTCCCATGCCCTGGCTGCACAATTAAATGGTTAAGAGAACTGGGGGAATGTGTGGAGAGCAGTGACATCTAGGAAGTGCTAAATGGAAAGTGTAAGTAATTATCTGCCCCGCCTCTATGCCCATGGCATAGAGGAGGGGCAGACAATATTTGATTGACATCTGAGATTTTTAAATGAGCTTACAGCAGCTATGAATGCTTTAATAAAAAATAGAAATTGGATTTCATGTTTAATTTGAAAAGGACTTTTATTATACAGATTTTTGTGTCTGGGTGACAGGTCCACTTTAAGTAATATTTTCCAAGGAACAGAATGTTATTAATGTTTTTATGGAAGTAGATCATAATGGGACAACATCACTAAAAGTAGACCTCACATTAGTAAAGTGTGGTTTAATGAGATGCATCCATTAGCCACACTTTTAGCTGACTTGATTTACAGTATCCCTACAACAATAATCGAACGTTGTTTAGCGTGTTGCAAAATATATGTTTCTTGTGGTGATATTATAATTGCATATGGCAGTGTTGCACTGTATATATTGACCACACCATCATTTTAGCAGGGAGCTCTGTGCTAATACACACACACACAGTAATATTTTTATACATTTCAATTCATTCCCAATAAAAAAAGTTTGGCCAATTGTAGAAGTAGCCAGAAATAAAAAATAGGTTTGCTGATGAGCACAGGGGGTACTCCTGTACCGGGTCTAAAGGGAGGCCTGCCTGTGCTGCACTATTTGAAAAAGATGGGCTCCTCTTGACAGTGACAAAGTCGTGCCGCTTCTTCCGAAGTCCTGAACTGCCAATGTCCTGAAGAGCAGAAAAGACGAAGTCCCGAAGCCACGAAAGAAGCTGAAGTTGAAGTCCCGAAGCTGTGGAAAGAACCATAGTCATGAAAAAAGCTGAATTTGAAGTCCTGAAGACGCGAAAAGGCCCAAAACCACGAAAAGAGCCGAAGATGAAGTCCTGAAGCCAGGAGTTCAGTTGTACTGAACACCAATGTGTGTTTTTTAATTTTTTTAAACCCTTAGCCACCAATGTATTATTTTAATACTCTATAGGCTCCACTGTGGTGTGGGGTGGGCGGGATCTGGGGTGGGGCTTTGGGGCTGGGAAGGGCTGGGATTCAGCAGGACAGTCACATATATTATTACTTAAAAAGTGTGGTCAGCTTTAGGCATGTGTTCCAAAATAAAATTAGCAGCTGCAAAATGTAACTGGTTAACCATATACTGTATTTTTCTTTCTATCACTGCACCTGTAGGAAAAAATAAACCTAATTTTGCCCAGCTACAGATGTCAGATACTTATCTCTTGTTGGGGTAATAATAAAGATCTTATAGTCTTTGAGGTGTCTTCAGAGTGTTTGAATTACCCTAAAGGCCAGCTATTTTATTTTACATTTAGATCATTGTTTCTAAAATAGTATTTCATTCTTCTGTGTGCTTTGCCATTGTCTGTTGATTTTTTTAAATTGCATATTAATAAAGCTTCTGGAAAATAGTGTTGAGAGTGGAAGGATGTTGTTGATGTGGTAAAGGAAATTTCGACAGTGCAGCAAAAACTTAATTCCTAATATTTTAATAGCAATTCAAAATTATTGACAGAGAGACAAATATCAGTGACTTCCCTCATTTTGCTGAAAAGAAGTCCTTCATCCTCCTATAAGGAAGGACACTAAGATTTCCATAGGTTTCTGCTAATTACCAAATTTCATTTCAATTTTAGTTGAAGTTCTTTAGAAATAGGGTGAAATGAGTTGAAGTAGTAGTTATACAGAAGTGAAACATTTCCACTAAAGTAAATATATTTGGAAAATATGTGCCTGAGCGTGAAAAAGTCTTTATTGAACAATAAAATAATATCCATTTACACTATATCTAGTATAGGTCAATCTAAAAACAACTGGACTTGCTGAGTAATCAATGAAGACGTTTCACTACTCATCCGAGCAGCTTCTTCAGTTCAACAGCAGCTTCTTCAGTTGACCTGGATGAATGAAAATCTTCATAGTTATATCCATTTAAACTAGCCTGGCTGTGGGTTGCTCTTTAAGTGCTTACACATTCACGCTTATTTTGAATTTACAGTTTTTGTTTTTCCAACTTCAACAGCTATCTAGCAAGAGGGCTCATTTACAAGTGCCTTGTTTTACCCACAATGCATACCTTAAGTCTCAGAATTCCATTGTAATAGAGGGTGCTACAATGTGTGTATTAATATGTGAGCTCTCATACAGATCCCATAGTAATGAGATACTGATACAGCATCATGTAACATGATCTTTGTCTGCTAATGCAGAAGTGTTAATAAAGTTTTGTCTTCTTGAAGCAAGAGAAGCATGGTGTCTGTGTGCAGTTTCTCATCTGTCTAATGAAAGCTGCAGTCTCATGTGAGATTGAGCTACTGGTTATGCCGTCTCTTAAGCAGAATGGCAACACAATGTGTACAAATATTTTCCTAATTCAGTGGTGAATGGCATAATTTCAGGCAAGCTAATGGGGGCAGTAGTGATGTGCGATCAGCATACGCCCTCCCTCCACCAGCGCCCGCCCGAGCCCAACTTCCAGCTTCCCTTTATAGCCCCTCGCTGACCGCCACGCCGATGATGTCACAAAAGGGGCAGGGTGAGCAGGCGCGCGGATATAAATATGGAAGTTCGGAAGCCGGCAGCTGAAGGTGGCGGGCGGGGTGTGCAGGGTGGGCCCGCACATCACTAGTGGGCAGCACCACATATGGGGTTAACATGCAATTCATTTGTATTTGAAGAATAGGTGCAACATGCAAAGGGACCACTTTAATTAACAGCTCTAATGATGAACGAATCTGTGGCATTTCACCGAAAAACTCGCAAATTTACCGAAAAATTTTAGGAACGGTTGAAAATTTTTCGAAATGCATTAAAGTCAACAAGCGTCCGAATAATTTTAATGCGCGACAATTTTTTTGTGTGTGACTTATCTTGACGCGCAACAATTTTTTTTTTTTTTTCGATGCAGATTTTTTAGCTGTGAATCAATGCCTGGTGAATTTATTCACCCATCACTGAACAGCTCCTTAGGACAGGTGGTCATGCATGAAAATTAATAGGTGATTCTAGAAACTTCTGCTTTGCCTTATGATGCTTCTGTGCCACCATAAAGCCTAATTGAAGAGTCTGATTATTCAACTTTTATTGAACTGGCAAGTTAAACTACTAAGAAAATATTATGTAACTTGCTATATAAATAGGCTCATCAGTCTACATTCCTGCCCCCCCAAGAGCCACTGTTGTTGCACCCTTTTATCTGTTCCTGGGTAATGCCAGTATTAAAAGTGCATAAATATGGCAGCAATATTTCTTGATAAAGGTTAAAAATACCAGTAAATTATTGCAACCTCCTGTTTGTAAATAACAATGAAATCCTTGTGGGGAACTTCTATGGGCACCATGTCCAGCTAAACTTAACTTCAACTCAGTTTCTTGTAAGCCTCTTGCTCAGTTTCCTCTATTACGTTTATGAGGCAAACAGTCTGAATTGTTCCTTCCTTTTACTGAAACTAATCTACACAGAAAACAAATAAACCCAGTGCCATTCTGCATGTATTACTACCTAGGCACAAACACATCTAATCTCTCTATGTAATATCTAATATTGTTACTACGCACTGCTCAATCTTAGGGTAAAACAAGGGCCTGGATTTATGATCTAAAGTAGGTTAATCACCTATGTCCATGGCATGAATTTTGCCTTTACTTAAATATATATATCTTGAAGACGGCTCAAGTGAGGAGCCAAAATGTTGAATAAATATTTTTTCACTTTTTTCAAGACCTGATTGATGCAGTCTTTTCATTGTGGTAAATATGGCTTTTTTGACCTGTTTTGACCATGTTTACCGAGTGCACCATACTGGATCTCTGTGTTACTTCCAATATCCTCATATTTTCCAACAAGGGGTACTTTATTTATTATAATACACAAGTTTTAGTGAGTCATGTGACAAAAATGATATCACTACTCACCGTTTATAACTGATGTCATCACTATATATACACACAAAAGCCATATATATATATATAGTATATGTAGTATATAATACACAAAAGCCATGAATATCCTGTAAATTATATCCTTATAAAACTCAGTGTTCCTCAGTGACTTATATATCCTTATATATATCCTTTACGGAAAGGCAGAGACCAAATAAAGGCATATACAAATAATTTACATTTTGAAAACAATTCTGTGATTATAAAACAGATATAAAAAAGATATAATTAATCCTTATTGAAAGTAAAACCAGTCTATTGGGTTTATTTAATGTTTAAATGATTTTCTAGTAGACTTAAGGTATGAAAATCCAAATTTCGGAAAGATCCGTTATCCGGAAAACCCCAGGTCCCAAGCATTCTTGAGAACAGGTCCCATGCCTATATATATATATATATATATATATATATATATATATATATACATACATATATATATTAGGGATGCACCGAATTCACTATTTTGGATTCGGCTGAACCCCCGAATCCTTCGCGAAAGATTTGCTGAATACTGAATCGAATCCTAATTTGCATATGCAAATTGGGGATGGGAAGGGGAAAACATTTTTTACTTCCATGTCTTGTGACAAAAAGTCATGCTATTTCCCTCTCCACCCCTATTTTGTATATTTTGTATATGCATATTAGGGTTCGGATTCGGTTCGGCTAGGCAGAAGGATTCGGCAGAATCCTGGCTGAATCGAGGAACTGAATCCTGGATTCGGTGCATCCCTATTAAATACAGTACCCCCTATTGTAAAATATAAGGATATTATAAGTCACCGAGGAGTTTCATGACCATATACTTTTATACAGGTCATGGAACTCTGAGGTTACTTCCAATATCCTCATATTTTCCAACAAGGGGTACTTTATTTATTATAATACACAAGTTTTAGTGAGTCATGTGACAAAAATGATATCACTACTCACCGTTTATAACTGATGTCATCACTATATATACACACAAAAGCCATATATATATATTATATGTAGTATATAATACACAAAAGCCATGAATATCTTGTAAATTATATCCTTGTATATATATATATATATATAGCAAATTTGAGTACAGTGCACACGGATAACCGAAAAAAGCAATGCCTGTGTGCTGGTTACATGTGTCAAGAGAGAAAAACCGCACCAACAGGTCTTTATACAAAAATAGAAAACCTTTTATTCAACGTTTCGGCTCGACCGCTGGAGCCGTCTTCAGGAACAAAAAAAAGGTATATATATATAGATATAGATATATAGATATATTGTTCTTGCAATACTGAATAAAAAACATATAAATATTCAAGGAGATGATACTAGAGGCTTCAGCTTTGCCATATGATGCTTCCTGTGTCTGTATTAATTTTAAATCCATGCCAGCATAAAGCCTGATTGAAGTCTGCCTTATCCAGCTTTTATTTAACTGGCAAGTTAAACTGCAAACAAAATATTATGTAACTTGCTATATAAATAGGCTCTCTATCTGGCTGATCCTGCACTAACAGCCCGAGGAAAATAATAATCTGACTGATGGTTGACATATGTTTGTATCAATGCTATTTTGCTTTGGAAACAGAAAAAAAAAAAACAATGAATACAATGTAAGTGGTTTCCTATACAATGTAAGTGGTTTCCTATTAGCCAAATACAGGTGGAAATAAACTGCTGTTCATATATTTAGGATTTCATCCAGTTTCAATGTATCTGCTATTACTCACTCATTGCTTTAATATTTTCTTGTTCCAGTATCTGATATTATACCAACGTTTTAAAACATGCCCAAGAGCAAACACGGAGGCTGGAAACTTCTCTACCTTGACAGTGAATGATAATTTCTGACTCATTATATGGGTTCAAGGCCAACCTAATTGACTAGCTAGCAAGTAAACACATTAATGAGTTCAGTCGCAGAATATTGGGAGCCTGTACAATTACATCATACTGTACATAGGCTGCTTGCTTTGTATAAAAGCTTGGCAATGCTTAGAAAAATAAAGCATGCTTATTTGACTGGCCCTAGTATTCACAAATATATATATATATATATGTATATATTCTAAATACAGTGCAGCTATGGATTATAGGAATGCTGTCTCCCTAAGTATCCATTTGATTCCAATAATCGAAATTTGATTTTTCTCTGTGATAATAAAACATTACCTTGTACTTCATACCTTTTAGCAATGCATCAGCTTGGAGACCTAGGAAATGCAAAATAGTCAATTTTAGGGAAGGATTACCTCCCCTTTAAGCAAGTTTTCACAATAAATTTAGGAATAATTTGGTTAGCCTATTTGGTTTATCAAATGTTTATTAAGGGTTTTTATTCTTTAACATAACATTTTGCTAATTATTTTATTTAAAAAAGTCTGACCAACCTAAAATCCACAATTTGACCTTATTTGTTATTAGAAAAAGCTTGATTTAATTTAATCGGGAAAAAACTCAAAAAATCAAGCAAAAAAACTGATTCGTACGTTTTTTCACATTTTTTTCCCAAATCACTTGATTTTTTTCTGACTTTTTCCCAAAAAAGACTGAATTTTTGGGATTTTTGCCCAAAAAGCCTGAAATAGTCGGATTTTTGGGTTATTCTAGGGCAGACCACAGAAACTTCCAAATAGGATAGGGACCTCTCCCATTGACTTATATACAACCTCAGCAGGTCTGAGATGGTGGATTTTTGGATTCTGACTTTTTGCAGCCTCGATGTATAATACATCTCAAAAAAATTAAAAAATCTATGTTTATGTTTTTTGGACTACTGTTTCCCCGTTATAGAGAATGGTGGGATTTGTTGACAGTTAGGGGAGCAACCAACTGGTGGGTTTATATTCCCTGGGTTGCATCATCCCTTGTGAAGATGCTTACTTTTGTTTAAAATATAAGACTTGAATCTCTTTTGAGAAGGTAAAACTGAAGGATGATTTTTTAAGGGAGAAGCCAACAGATTTCACATGAAAACCAGAAGGCAGTTACTATTGAGACGGGAAGGAAAGTAGGAAGAAATAAATGGAAGGCTGGCAGAGAGCTGCTGTACAGAGAGCAGGGGCTGATTTCTGATTGGAAACTGGTCATACACAAGGTCATTGGCCCAGTCCCCTGATACCTAAAGGCACAATGGTTGACTTTCAGCCAAGAGTCAGAATAATTGACAAAAAAAAACAATGAAACACCAGTCATTGTAGCTGGAAATGTATTTCTGCATAGGAACAGCTCCAGACCAATCATTTCTCAAGATACCTTCCCAAACAGAAATAAGAAAAAAGAAAGTTGGCAGACACCATGTGTTTTTCAGAGAGAAGTCACTGTTTGCTTAATGGTTTTTGGCAAAAGGAGAAAAATAAACAGGAACTTCAGAAATCTGTCTTGGCTGTTCTGAACAGGGAAAAATGAAACAGCTTTCTATTCTTGTAGAGAAAGTTAAAATCTTTTGCTGGGTTGGCATCCTGTACAATATACATATTTGGTTTCACCCTGTGATATTGTTGGATGGGTACATCGTTTCTTGCAATATCAACAGTTTTTATATTACATTTGATATATCTTGCAAACTGAAAATGTAGAATATGCTTGGCTGTGTTTAATAATATGTTGTGGATAACAAGGAGTTATAAATTGGTTATAAGTTCACTAAGGAACATCTGCATGGGTATAATAAGCATGTTCCAGCGATACAGTGCAATGTACGTATGATAATGGCAGGGTGGAATATCTTGGCAGAAACACACATTAGGTTTTGTTTTTATTCTGCATCCTCTTTTGATGTGAACATTCCAGGTGATTTCTTGTACAATCCATACCCCACAGCAGTAACATTCCTTCTCTTATTGCAGCTTACTTTTTTCTCAAGAGATATGCAGCCCAATACTAAGCCATGCTCTGTGTGCCTCTCTAAGCACCTCTTTCCCAAATCCTTAGGGCTTTATAGAAAAATGGTCTTGCAAATCTCAGGCAGAAATGGCTTCATAGAACTTTATACAACTCCTCCTTCCATGAACATACACACATGAGTACAAAAGTGCAGAGGCATAGGCTAACATATTGCTGTAGCACTTCTGTTTGAAATATTTGTATTTTCATGCATCTTATTGCTGCTGCCATTTTATCTCTGATTATGCTTAATAGTTTATTCCAGGGAATTCCAGGATACATCCCATTTCTAGCACCCACGCTTGGAACACATTCATGTGCCAAATTATATTACATTATATTAGTGATGATGATGACACACTGAGAAAATGTATGAGGACCATGGGAATGACAATCCATGGACAATCCCATTCTGGAAAAAAAAGCCTGGGCATGTAGAAAATATTGTGTTTCTTTTTGTGCATCTTCACAGTAAAATTGGTGTTAATTCCTCTTCAACCCTATTATACGTGCTGCCTCCTTTATAATTAAAGTAGGTTTGTACCAAAACAAAAATTTGGTGTTTTTCTTTTGCAAAACACTGAATTTTTTTAGATTTTTTCCAAACCGATTTTATCAAGTTTTTTTTAATGATAAATAGGGTGAAATCGTGGATGGGAGTTTAGTCAGGCTTTTTTTTATTGAAATAATGAAAAACATTCAGATTTTAGTAAATAGGCCTCTACATAAACCAAATAGAATTGTTTTGCCTTCGTTAAGGATTAATTACAGGTATGGGACCTGTTATCCAGAATGCCCAAAAAAGATGGTGTCCAAAGTTTAAATTAACGAAAAAAATTATCTAAACATTAAGGGGCAGATTTATCAAAGGTCGAATTTTCGAAAAAAATTGAATTTCAACCTATTTTTTGTGTACTTCGACTAGGGAATGTCCAAATTCGATTTAAATTTGACTAAAATTAAAAAAATTTGAATATCGAAATGTATTATGTACTGTCTCTTTAAAAATTCGACTTTGACCATTCACCATCTAAAACTTGCCAAATTGCTGTTTTAGCATATGGGGGACCTCCTAGAACCTATTTGGAGTCAATTGGTGGACTTTGAAAAATCAAAGGTTTTTTTTGGGAAAAACTTCAAATCGAATTTGCACGAATATTCCTTCGATTCGAATTTGGCCAAATACGCACCTATTCCATAGAAAACGGACCTAAACTTCTACTTAATTTCGGTTGGTCTTTTTGAATTCGAATTTCGACGTTTTTTCAATTCGAAATTTGACCCTTGATAAATATGCCCCATAATAACCCCAACAGGATTGTCTCCAATAAGGATTAATTGCATCTTAGTTGGAATCAAGTACAAGGTACCCATTTTATTTGTACAAAGAAATTATTTTTTGAATTAGAAGGGAGTCTATGGGAGATGGCCTTCCCATAATTCAGAGCTTTCTTGATAGTGGGTATCCGCATAACGGATCCCATACCTGTATATATTCGTTGGGATCAAGTACAAGGTATTGTTTTATTATAACAAAGGAAAAAAGGAAATCATTTTTAAAAAATGTGAATTATTTGATTAAAATGGACTCTATTGGAGGTGGCCTTCCCATAATTTGGAGCTTTCTGAATAACAGTTTCCGGATAAGGGATTCCATACCTGTTTTGCTTTCCCTGTCAACCACTGTCTATCCTGCAGCCACACTATACAAACATGTGTGGGATGTTGAGGGCCCTTGTGCAGCCATTAGGACAATAAAATACTCTGATTTATAAAATGTCCAGACTTAGCACAGACCTGCCCTTTCCCACACTGTGATGTAAAGAAAGCCATCAGTGTTTGTGCAACAGGATGTGCCCTCTGCATTTATTGCCTCCAAATAATGTACAGCTGTAAAACATGATATTAACCCTCTTGCCTGAATGCTTCCTAATGCGACATGACAGTTTGGCACAATGTTAACTCACTAACAAGGCTACAGTATGTGAGCTTCTTCCTATAAGAACAGGAAAGCAGTACATTTGTGAGTATAAAGTCTTTTGTTTTGTGTGGTTTGAAATGACAAGTATTTAAAGGGCAGGTGGAGCTAAAATTAAGTTCAGTGGAGCATTTACAAATATAAACAAGTATAGGACCTATTATCCAGAATGCTCGGGACCTGGGGCTTTCCGGATAACGAGTCTTTCCAAAATTTGGGTCTTCACACCTTAAGGCTACTAGAAAATCATGTAAACATTAAATAAACCCAATAGGCTCATTCTGCTTCCAATAAGGATTAATTATATCTTAGTTTCCTACTCCACCTATTCTCTGATACACTCTCTCCTGCACTTACCCACCTATTTAATCTTTCACTCTCTACTGGTACCTTTCCATCAATATACAAACAAGCACTAATCATTCCTATCCTCAAAAAACCTTCCCTTGATCCCAGCTCTCCCACTAACTATCAACCGGTCTCCCTTCTTCCATTCGCATCCAAATTACTAGAAAGGCTTGTTTACAAACTCCTGATCCAGCATCTCACTCACAACTCCCTCCTCGACCCCTTGCAATCTGGCTTCCCGCCCATCACACTCGACTGAAACTGCACTCACCAAAGTAACCAATGATCTTCTATTGGCAAAGTCTAAAGGTCATTATTCCATTCTAATCCTTCTAGATCTCTCTGCAGCCTTTGACACAGTTGACCACACACTCCTCCTTGACATTCTACACTCATCTGGCATTCGGGACACTGCTCTTTCATGGTTTACATCTTATCTGTCTGACCGTTCCTTTAAAGTTTCCTTCTCTAACTCTACTTCTACTACTTTCCCACTCTCTGTTGGAGTTCCTCAAGGCTCTGTTCTTGGCCCCCTGCTGTTCTCGCTCTATACAACTTCACTAAGAAAACGTATTCAGTCATTTGGACTTCAGTATCACCTTTATGCTGATGACACCCAACTCTACTTGTCTACTCCTGATCTTTCTAATTCTGTCCTTTCCAAAGTCACAGACTGTCTCTCTGCTGTCTCCTCCTGGATGTCACAGCACCACCTGAAACTGAACCTTTCTAAAACAGAACTCATTATTTTTTTCTCCAAGATCTTCCCCTCTCCCTCAGATATCACTCACCGTAAACAACAACACCTTTCATTCCACCACACAGGCACGCTGCCTAGGAGTCATCTTAGACTCTCATCTGTCTTTTTCACCACACATTCAAACACTTGCAAAATCTTGCCGTATTCAACTGCGCAACATTGCTCGAATACGACCATATCTCAGTTCAGAATCAACTAAAACACTGATTCAGTCTCTCATCATCTCCCGCCTTGATTACGGCAACTTACTCCTCACAGGTATTCCAACAAGTCACCTTTCACAACTCCAATCTATTCTAAACGCGGCCGCTAGACTCATTCATCTAGCTCGCCGCTCAACATCAGCTGCTCCCATATGTATGTCCCTTCACTGGCTCCCAATCTCTTCTAGAATCAAATTCAAATTACTTACACTCACATTCAAGGCCCTTAATAATGAAACCCCTCCCTATATTTCATCTCTAATCTCCAAATACACTCCTTCACGAAACCTTCGCTCTGCTTCTGATCTTCGCCTCACTTCTCCTCTGATCACTTCTGCCCATTCTCGTCTACAAGACTTCTCTCGGGGCTTCTGCTTTTCTCTGGAACTCTCTGCCACAAGCTGTCAGACTTTCTCCTTCTTCCCAAACTTTCAAGCACTCCTTAAAGACCCACCTGTTTAAAGAGGCTTATTCGTTGTACCTTAATTAATCATTGCTGTATCAAAAATTACAAAGTGTTTATATAATCCTAATGTCTCAATTGTACCCTAACCTTTAGTTTGTAAACTCTAATCTCCATGTCCTTCTAACCCTATTGTACTCTGTAATCCTTGTTTGTTATCCACCATTTATTCCCTGTTTGCTATAACTGCAGTAAAGCACTGCGTATCTTGACAGCGCTATATAAATAAATGATGATGATGATCAAGTACAAGCTACTGTTTTATTATTACAGGAAAAAAGGAAATGATTTTTAAAAATTTGGATTATTTTAAAATAATGGAGTTTATGGGAGATGACCTTTCCGTAATTCAGAACTTTCTGGATAACGGATACCATACCTGTACAGGTATAGGATTGGTTATCCAGAAACCCATTATCCAGAAGGCTCCGCATTTCGGAAAGGTCATCTCTCATAAGTTCCATTTTATCCAAATAATCCAAATTTTTAAAAAAGATTTCCTTTTTCTCTGTAATAATAAAACAGTAGCTTGTACTTCATCCCAACTAAGATATAATTAATCCTTATTGGAAGCAAAACCAGCCTCTTGGGTTTATTTAATGTTTATATGATTTTCTAGTAGACTTAAGGTATATAGATCCAAATTACGGAAAGATACGTCATCCTGAAAACCCCAGTTCCCAAGAATTCTGGAAAACAGGTCCTGTATCTGTACAGGTTTGGAACCTGTTATCCAGAATGCTGGGTTCAAGAACCTGTTAGTTTAGGCAAGGGGTGATGGGAGCAGAGCAGGGTTGGACTGGCCCCGGCACATACACGCTCCCTGCCCTTGCTGCCCTCGGCAACCCTCTCTGGCCTTGGTCGCGAATGTGGGGGGGGCAGCAGCCCTGGCCAGGTACTCTGAGAAACCTCCTCACAAAGGTGATTGGAGGGGACCATGCAGAAATTAACCCCTATCCTGGCTGGAAGCAGACAAACAGATAGAAAAGGGAGAGAAAAAAAGGGAAAAGGGTACAGTAGGTATGAAAGGACCCTTATGGGCACAAGGTCTATGTAATGCTGCAGTATATGGAATGATTAAGATGCCTAAATACAGTGAAACCTGTAACTACCTCTAGTAGCAGAAGCAGTCCTTAATTTGTTCATTCAGTTGTGAGACTGCACACTTATCTAACTACAAGGTACTGTATAAGGGCTTATTGAGTTTGCCCAGGGAGCTCTGAAAACAAATTGCATTGCTGTGACTGTAAAAAGAAACAGTTGCTACAGCTGTCTGCTACATATACTTATTATAAATGCTGGAGCCAAGTGAAGCAATAAAGCAGTTCCCACTTATGATGAAGAAATGAAAAGAGGGAACGTCCAGACAGTGAACTTGAACCTGATAAATTACACTTTATCTGAAGGGTTACTGTTGTCAAAGCAGAAAGTATTTACTTTGTGCCAGAAAACAAAAATGAGTTCAGAGTGTGTTTAAAAAAACATGGCAATGCAATTTGCACACTGCACTGTGTCTATAAATGACCCTAAGGGGATTATTTATCAAAGGTTGAATTTTAGACTTTTTTCTAGACCTCGAATGAACTCACAACTCGAATGGTTTCTAATTAAAAAAAACTTGAATGAGCGAGTTCGGGTTTAACAACCTGAAAACACGAATTGTTCAAGTTTGCAGCAAAAAAATCTCAAAACGCTCTAATTGATCGTGTTTTTGGGCAAAACCCCTGCAGTGAGCACCAACTATTTGTTTTGTTGTTTGGATATGGTCTTAAAAGTGCATGTGATCATATGGCTGTGGTTTAAAGTGGGTGTGGCTTAGAAAGGGGCATGGCCAATGCTGGATTCCATTATTGGCCCTCCACCATGAAGGCCAGAAAAATTCCAGCCCTCCATACCATAGAAGTTGGACAGCACTGCCATAGACAGTCACTGTTTATTGGGGGCTGTTTGGGTCTCTGTTAGGGTTGCCACCTGGCCAGTATTTTACCGGCCTGGCCAGTAAAAACGATGGTTGATCCCAATGTTATTAATAGGAAAAAAAGGTAAATATATAGGAAGGCCGGTATTTTTTCTGGAAAAGGTGGCAACCCTAGTCTCTGTGTACTTGAAATACCAGGTCAAATTGTGAATCCCAATCCTGTCAAAGATTTGACTTATGATAAATAAATAAGCATTGATGAAGATGATGGTACTTTTGTGAGAGTCCCCCCTGGTACTATGAAACAGAAAATTGCACAATACTATTTAATCCCATGCAAAAACCTACTGTGTTTTTATTTAGGCCACTTTTCTTTTTTGACCGGTTGTTCAATGAGAATTCGTTAACCAAATGATCCTACCTGTTGATTGTGTTATCATTAAAAGTCATCATATCACAAAATGTAATTTACATTCTATGCAAGTAATACGATTTCAGTAATATTTCAATATCAATTTTTTTTAGACATTATATAGACATTATATAGACAGACACTTCCTAGTTAGTACTGCATCAAACCTGGAAACTATTTAGCCCTTAATGAGAGCAACAAAAAAGCAGAAATAAAATGACGATGGCTTCCGCAGTAAGAGAAATGTAAAAGAAGATAAACCGACTTAGAATTTTTGTATTTAACTGATCAGTGTAATTAATTTTGAGTTAAAAAGCTGATTTTGTAACAGTTGCTAAACCCACATGGAACACAGTATTCATTATTTGCCAATAACCTACTGGGACAGAATATCTCTGATGTAAGGGAATTCTCAGGCATGAAGAGTGCCTTTAAGCTGATGACAGATCTCATTTTTGGCAGCTAGTATACGCATTTGAGAATCTACTAGACTTTTCTTAAATCATGATGAGAGCAGTATAGTGTGGCATGGCTCACGTCAAACGCTTTTCTACTTTTAGCAGCTGGCTGAATTCCAAAGGTGTTATCTATTTTCCGTCAGTGCAATGGCATGGTAGAATGAGTCAAGCTTCAGACCAAGGGCCTTTTCCACATAAAACTATGAAAATACACATTATTTGATTACATATCTTTATACTTTCACACAATTATACACTAGTTTAGCTTAAAGGTGAAGGAAAGCTACGGAGGCATTTTATTGCCAATAGATTAGCTGCAATAGTGCAAGCTAGAATGCTATATTTATTCTGTAGAATGTTTTACCATACCTGAGTAAAAAGCTCTAGAAACTCTCTGTTTCTTTAGGATAGGAGCTGCAGTATTAATGTGGTGTGACATCACTTCCTGTCTGAGTCTCTACCTGCTCTGGGTTCAGATTATAGTAGAGAAGGGAGGGTGGAGGAAGAGGAGCAAACTGAGCATGCTCACGCCCAGGGCAATGAGGTTTAAGCTGAAGGCAGGAAGTCTGATACAGAAGCCCATGTGTACACAATAGAAGGAAAGTGTTTCTTTTGACAGGGGACTCAGAGCAGCACTACTTTGGGGGTTTACTGGTATATTTAGATGGACCTTTCTGATAAGGCTTACTAAGTGTTAATCTTTCCTTCTCCTTTAACTGGGGCCCTATGGATGATATTGCTTCCACATCACATTTAGCCATACTGTATTTTTCAGTAGTTTGGGTTATGGTAGGAAACCATTGCATCTGTGGGATGCCAGACTACTACAGGTATAGGATCCATTATCCGGAAACCCGTTATCCAGAAAGCTCCACATTAGAAAGCAGGTCACTAGTCAGAATAAAACCAAAGACCTTCTGGCATTGTTGCTATCTTTTGTGTCTCCATGCCATTCATACTATTAAATCATCTATTACAATCAGTTATTTGACTTGTGTTAAGTTCTGTAGTTATAGCTGGCACTGCCTTATGTATTGGATCTTCCCCTGTCCCCTCTCTGATTGGCACATGCACAGGACAGACTGTCTAAATTTTTTCCCTATATCCTCTCTCCTCTATCTATCTATCTATCTATCTATCTATCTATCTATCTATCTATCTATCTATCTATCTATCTATCATCTATCATCTCTCTCTCTATCCTTCTCTATCTATCTCTCTCTATCTATCTGTGTATTACAGGTATGAGACCTGTTATCCAGAATGCTCAGGACTTGGAGTTTTTCAGATTAGGGATCTTTCCATAATTTGGATCTCCATACACTGACTGCTAAAAAAACAAAAACTTTAAACACTAATTAAACCCAATAGGATTTTTTTGCCGCCTCTAATTTCATATTACTTGCGATCAAGTCCAAGGTGCTGTTTTATTATTGCAGATTAAAAGGAAATACTTTTTTTAAAAAATCTGAATTATGTTCTTTAAATGCAGTCTATGGGAGATGGCCTTCCCATAAGTCACGGCTTTCTGGATAATGAATCCCATACATCTATTTATCTATCTACCTATATATCTATCATCTATCCATCTTTTTGTTCATCTTTTAGGGTTGATGGAGTCCAGCACAGATTGTGACAGCTCTCAGTGAACCCACGGCTCATATAATGTCTTCATAGAGAGCTGATTATAGTGTATGTATGTATACCTTATGTAGAGCATTATGACGTATTTGAATTTGTTTCCTAAAAATATTTCTATTTTAAAGCATGCAACGGTTTTTACAAAGTGCGCCCTAAAATACCGGATTTTTTTGTATGTTCCCTTTTTATATTATTAATTGGCTCCTCCAAAACTAACAATTCTCGAACAGAATCAATGATTTCCAAGAACTATGGTAAGTAAAAGAACATATTGTTTTTAGCAAGCAATGTCTAAATCAAACAGGTGTTTGATGTGCAGATAACTTTATCTATTCAGCAGACAAAATTTGGCTTTTCATTGCTTTTTGACTTTCAGATCGTACATAAACAGTAAGATATAACATATATACACTTTTAAACATAAGGATATCAAATTAATTAAGGAGTTCATGAAACACCAGGATTTATTTTACTGTCCTTTTATTTAACAATAAGAGGTATTTTTTTTAATGAAAACACAGGTTCATTTAGCACTTGGGCAGAAACTAATAGTAGTCAATGAGTGATTAGCTTCAGCCAGCTGCAGGTAGAATAATGAGGGCAAATATCTAATTCATTCCCATGGGTTACTGCCCCAGGGAAAATGTGCCCAGTGTTTATAAATGACCCCTGGTTTTCTGTTGTAGGGTAGTGCTGTTTGAATGGGAAAAGGTAACTGAGGACTAGAAGGTCAGGAAGCTACAGAGTGAAAAATATGACATGAGATACACAACAGGATGGCAAAATTGTCAATAGGCAACAAAGATGCTAAATATGGGGAGGGTCAAAATCGAAGAGGGCTTCTATAACCAAGCTTGACCATTTACCATTAATATTTCAATATACCGTCTATAAACTTTCTCTTATTATTTACTAGAAATACAATAGATAATGGCCTGGAGGGAAATGATCATGGAGTGTGATGAATACTTGCATTCTAATTAGTCTTCCATCAAAACATTTTTATAAATTTTTTCCCCAATGAGGAACAAGCTAAATATCATGACTATTTGAACCTTTTAACATTTTGTTCTACTCAACCAAATGATTCTTGCATAAAACAAGCCTGACAGAATCAGAACCTTAGTAAATATATGTACATTTTTTTTATAATCCTATGACTAAGTGGACCCATGTAGGCATGACATGTGTCAGGCTTATTATTTGCATGGAACCTTTTAATAATAAACAATTGTACAGCATATATTGATTAAGTTCCTGATTGTGCCAGTTGGTTTTATGCAAAGATCACTTGGTGTTCTCCCTAAACTGAAGGTCTTGGGTATGTACACCTGGACCCCCTGTGAGATATGGTGAGTCTACTTACTGTTCAGAATAACCTAATTCACCCTTAAAAGTTTCTACTCAACCAAATGTCATTCCTGATTGGTTGCTATGTACTTCTGATTGCAATGCTATGGTGGCAGGTTCCTCTATAACACACTGGCAACTTGCAGCCCTCTAGATGTGTAACTTTCAGAACCCCAAATAGCCTTTTGCTGTTGGTGGGAAGCCAGGAATTTTAATACAACAAATTGTAATGCTTGCAGGATGACTATTCCTCTCCTAGTCGTTTCTTATATCAAGGACTCCCTGTTCATGTGAATGGAGCTGGAGGCATTGATTGTTTTTCTACTACCAAGCACCTAAACAGCATTATGTCCATCCTTCTGATGTTTGATCACTGACGTGTACAATATACACGTGCCAAAATGTTAATCCCCCTTTATTAGATAACAGCAAGATGAATAACTATGGTGACTGTGAAGATCTACTGCATTTGTGTAGGCTCCCTACTGTATATTAAACAGGTAGGGGTTTTCTGTATGGTTGATTTTCCTCTTTAAAACTGAAAATGCTTTACTTTGGAGAAAATATTCAATTTCTGTTTGAATGATTGGGCAACTCCATAACACGTAAGAGCCGATTGAACAGTATGGTTGTTGAAATCTTATTCAACAGAAAAAGCTTTCATAGGGATAGTGCATGTTAGGATTCATGTACATACTTGGCAGTAGGATTCTGCAAGCTGCCAACCAAGAACCCATTTTATGTATAGCTTAATTTAACTCCGAAGGCTTTATAAATTATTTTAAACGACCGTTAGGCATGTCTACCTGCAATAAAACCTATCAGGATGATTTATTTGCAAATTAAATAATCTACAACACGATGCTCCAGAAAATCTTCAATGCAGCAAAAACAAAATACAGTAATCCTCTTGTTGGAAACAAGATGTTATTTCCAAACATAAAGGAAACTGGGTTATTTCCTGTACCTAGGAATTGTGGGATGTGGTATGTATACAGATGTGCCACATTAATCATAGTGATAATATGTAGATGTGGCTTAGGATGCCATGCTTTTTTGAAGGCAGACATTTGGATTCTCTGTGCTTAATCTTTGGTAATCCTCTAACAGAGCATCATAGAAAGGTGTAAATATGTGCACAAATGTGCTCTGCTTCTTTCCTGAAGTTTATTTGGTACAGCACTGTTTAGGCCAAGGCATTAAGATGCTATACACATCATGCTACCCGCAATGGGATAATGGAGGCGGAAATGTTGGGTTTTGCTTACAGGAATATGCATCTGTTTATAACTACAATTTGGCAATATTCAGTAAAAGAGCTCTTCTACACAGTTGTGTTTATTCATATCAATGGAAGAAGACAGGATTGCATTGCCTGTTTCATTATGTAGATACAATAATAAAATGTTTCTCTGGATTTACCAAGCAAAAACATTTGAACAAAGCAACTGTCCAGTTGAAAGTAATCTTTATTTTCTGAATGCATAGTTGATTAAGAGATAATGTAATACAACTGGGAAAGTTTGATATAAGTCTAGGTCCTGCATCAACTAATCAGCAATAGCATATACTGGTCTCATGTTTGAAAGCAGATAGCATATTGGTTGCTGCGGGTTACTACACCTGGGCAAACATGGCACCTTTTATTACAATTCATTGTGTCCCTACCAGGCTACTTCACAAATATATGTATATACATCAAAATATCATTAGATATTGATATCACATTATTTACACAGATTGTAAAATAATATTTGTATTTAGAATATTGGAACCTTAACCTAGTTCCAGATTGTTGTACCTGAAACTTTATATACCAGGCATTTATTTATCTGAGCATACAACTGCATGTATGTAATAAGGATGAATAGATCATATAAAGTGTTAGTTTACTGGAAGGAAGTGTACACTTAAGGTGGCCATAGACGTAACAATTATGATCTTTCTTGGAAAAGATCTTTCCAAGAAAGATCGTTTGTTTCAATACACAGGTGTAGAGCTGAATCATGAGATATACAGGTAGAAACAATAGAATTCTACTTGTATCTGACGATTCAGCACTAACAGCGGACGATGTTTGGGTGCCATTCAGCCCGATCGTCGAGCCAGCTGATATCCAAGTCTTCTACCGATATCGGTCGGCTATTTTCCCACCATACACGCACAGAATATCGCACGAAAATTAATTTTGTACGATATTATCTGTGTGTCTATAGCTACCTTACTCCCAAGGATCAGCAAGACCCAAGGAAAGGTTCTATATACCCATAAACATTGTTTGAATGTACAGAGAACACATTCAACTCCCCTGCCTTTATTCAACAGATCTTTAGAAGGCCAGTTAGTATAGTAGATAAGCTTTTCCACTTGAAGTACTTTTACTAGGCCAGACAGGGCACTTTTACTGTTATCTTACATGTAGCCATACATGTATGGGATCCATTATCTGGAAACCCATTATCTAGAAAGCTCTGATATATGGGAAAGCCATCTATCATAGACTCAATTTTAACCATAAACATTTTTTTTATTTTTTTTGTAATAACAATACCTTTATTTGATCCCAACTAAGATATAATTAAGTAGGGTTTAATTAATGTTTAAATGATTTTTTAGTAGACTTAAAGTACTTTGATTCAAATTATGGAAATATCTGTTATCCGAAAGACCCCAGGTCCTGAGCATTCTGAATAACAGGTCCAGTGATGTAACTATAGACAAAGTAGGCCCGTGGTCACTGGGGTGCCTGGGAACAGGGAAGCCCGAACCATGGGGTCAGTTTCCCCTTTAGTATTAAAAAAGGAGGGTGCATCCAGTTATATACAGTTTATATAATGAGACTGATTCCCAGTTGACTGGTGATTACAAAGAAAATATCAGTAGATCAGTATACAGGCCTCATCTGAAGGCCCTGGCAGCATCTGAAGATACAACATTCAGACCAATAATATACATGTTTTAATCAATAAGGCTGATCAAAGACATCAAGTTGATTGGGTTTGACTATTTCATTACCATCTATGTATCCAGCTAGAGAGGAGAAAGGCAAACACATTCCTCCTGCAGGCCATCTACCCATTAAATCTGTTAGGAGGTAAAGGAAAATCCTTTCTGATCCTAAAAAATAACATTTGGATAACTCAATGGATCAGCATAGTTTTTATTTTATTAATGCTAAATGTCTTTTCTCTTAGAAAGTCATCCAGACCCTTTTAACCCTAACCACTAAATGACTATATATGCAGGGATTTCTGTAGCTTAACCATGGCAGTTTCACAGTGTTGACAGTTTGACTGTTGTTTTGGTTCCCTTTCCCTCCAGGAACTATAACAACCCCCTTTGACTACTTCTAGTATTTTTCTAAAAAGGCCACTATACCATCAGACCTGTCCATAGAATTGCACAGGGGAAGACTTATGATTGCATAGATTAATCGTTTCTCTCATTACAGGGTATGATGGAACCCAGGGAGTTATCCCTGAAAATGGGGTGTCCTATATGGCCCTGTTTGACTGTCTGCTCTCCAGTAATATCACATAACATACCCCTGAACTATTAGGCCATGACCTCTCCTGGCTTGTAATGGGAATATAAACAGGGCTGAATTTACATAATGGGCACCCCTAGGCCCACTGCAGTTCGTCGATCGTTTCATCATCTGGACTGGAGAAATGGGGATTGGCGCATGGGAAATTTAAAAAATGATTGTATCTCCAGCACATCCCAAGTTTTTTGAACGAATGTGGGTGCGGTTGGGCAGCTTGCGGCCCCCTAAAATCCTGCCGCCCTAGGCCCGGGCCTAGGTGGCCTTTCCACAAATCCGGGCCTGAATATAAACATAATAGAAGACCTGTGAAAGATGACAAATACCTTGTAGCCAGCCTTTAAATAAGACATATATCTAGACAGGGATAGAACTACAACATATACCCAGTAATATAATTAGGAAATGTAAAGCACAATATGTAGGGACAATGTATGGGGAGCTATGTGCAGAAATATCAGTTAATGTGGACAGACAATATTGGTTCATTGATGTAGTCCTCGCTCCAGCCCATGGGGGTCTATATTAAGAAAAAACCCTGCTGCCACCAGAAACTGAGGTGACGGGGTCGAGGGGGTACCTGTTCCTTTGACTATCAGCCCATGTACACTGGTCAATGGAAAGGTCTGGTCCTAGGGTGATGCCTGACTAAAATACAGCCCATGAATGGGGACGTAAACCTTCAAACTAGGAATCCCAAACTTAATTACAGACGCAAGGCAATTCTCAAATGAGAATCATCACTACAGCATCAGTTATGTCATGTTACTGATTACTATGCAACTGTTACTGTTAATTTAACACTGACACTGGTAATGAAACATTGGAAGGACATGGGAAAAGTTTTATTACGCAGCAGTGCTGTAAGAATTTGTCTCTGTTGGTCTATAGCACTTTTCATGTTTTAACCCTTTTGTAAAATGCTGAAGAATGATGGGAATTGAAGTCCACCACCATTCCTGTTTGTGAATCAACACCACTTGTCTGCCCCGGTTCCTACAATGTTGTTTCTATGTATCTAGGTCGGAGCTGGATGGCAGATTTCTTTTCATTGTTTTTTGTGCTTAAAATTTCGCTCTGTTTCTTTGCCAAGAATATCTCCATAACCCCCATGTACTTCTTTTCATTTGCAGAAGAATGCTCTGCTTTTCAGCTGCATCACAGACACAGCAGTTATTAAACCTAAGGCTACATGATCAAAAGACTTAAACATTTTTATGGCTGCTTCTTTAAGTGAACAAATGATTCTAAATAAAAGTGTTTTGATGAAACTTTCATTATAAACAAACTAGAGCAGATACCAGCTAATTTACTGTCATGTGCTGAATAATGGGCTCCCACCCAATGTTCTGAACATTCAAGAAACAATATCACTGTATCCTCAGGCCTGGATTTGGGGCAAGGCCACAAAGGCCCGGGCCTAGGGCGGCATAAATTAAGGGACGGCATGCTGACCAGCCACACGGGCAATTCGTTTGATGCCGGAGCACTAGCCACTAGGCACTAGTGCTCCGGTAAGAAGAAAGAATGCGCATGCTCACTATTGAGAGAGAGAGAGATTGACAAAAGACGCCAGCCTATATTGATATTTATTTTTTTATTTAAATTCGCATACAGAATACCTGTGATGTTATAAATCTGTCAGATACTCTTTGGCTTTCTAATCAGATATTTTGTTTTTCATGAAGTTCTATTAAGGCCTTGGTTGGCCCTGGACAAAGAGCCAAATGGTGGGCCCACATTACTGTGAAAGCCAGAAGAAGAGCGGCAGGGGGTAAGGAGTGCAGCAGGAAGGAAATAAATTTAATTTATAAAACCATCTAGGACAGTGGACCCTAGAAATCAGTGGGCCCTGGGCAGATGCCCAGTTCGCCCCTATAGTTAAAGCAGTGACACAGTTGATGTATGAAGATTCTCCAGTAAGAGTCTCTGTAAAAATCTAAAGCAGGTGAAGTAGATTTGGTCCTGTGGGTGATCAGGTTTGGGAGGGGCCTCTGCAGGGTCCCAATGACATATATGATATATATATAGAGAGAGAGAGAGAGAGAGAGAGAGAGAGAGAGAGAGAGAGAGAGAGAGAGAGAGAGAGAGAGAGAGAGAGAGAGAGAGAGAGAGTTGTATGGTATCTATTATTCAGAATGCTCGGGACCTGGGGTTTTCCAGATATGGGGTTTCCAGTCATAAGGGGGTTTCCAGTCATTTGGAAACCCACAAATCTAATAAAATCTGCAAATAATTTTTAAGAATTAGAAAAAAATTATATGTGACCTTATCCTTAAATGATAGACTGGTAATATGTAGGAATATAGGAGGGTTCCCATAAATTCGCAGAATATTTTTAGAAGTGCAGAGCAAGCCAAAAATAACAAGATAACGAGTGTATACGGATCATCCTGTTCTTTACCTGCTTGCCCTAATAGAACAAAAGGTTTCATTCTGCAAATAAACATCTCTATTAAAAGGACAAAAAGGGTAACCATCAGAAAAATAATCAGACCATTGACCCCAGTGATAGTGAACATATTAACTACAATATTTTGATGCCAAATAATGCATTTTCCTGTGTAACAAGAATGCTGAGGATTAAAGGTAAGAGCACACCAAAACACCAAACAGTTCAAATTATGCTATTATTTACTCTATGGGGCAGATTCACTAAGCAACAAATTTGTGCCAGCGTCCGCTTTGGTCACATCGCAACACTTCGCCATGCATAAATTTGCCCAGACAAAGCTAATTCACTAAAATCTGAAGTTGTGTCCAGGGCACCGAACGCTGGCGAAGTTGCGCTAGCGTTACTGCACCAAGCGAAGCGTTGGCTAATTTGCATACAGCGGGAAATTAAATTTCAATGGACATATATATTGCAGCAAATACATTACATTACACAAGCCCAGGGAACCTTAATAAAAGGAAATAGAGTTGTTATATTGCCCTACAGATGATCCCAGTGTATAGTTTATGTGCCATATGTAAGGAAATGTAGGGGGTAAGCTGGGTACCCTAAAATAAATTTACGCTCTTTTGCAGCCTATCACCCAAAAAAAACTGAAAAGTCGCCAGCGTTTTTTTGGGACATAGAAAAATGTCCAACTTTTTTTGAGGAAGTCCTATTCACTCTATTGCACTTCACCTGGTCTGAGGTGGCGAAGGCAAGTCTGGCGCAAGAGGTAACGTTCAGTAAAATCCGCATCTTCGTGATTTTGCATAGTTACGTCCATTCGCCAGAGCGCGACTTCGCCAGTAAATCTGCCCCTATATATCTAGAATTTACTTCACCATCTAGGAATAATGCCAGATTCAAAAGTGTAGGCTAAATGCACATTATTTACAATTGCTTAAAGGAATTATATTGACTCTGTAGTTGTTAATAGTCTTATTTAGCTGAAGCTAAATTCTGCTAATAGAACTTTCACTAATCTGCCACATTTCACACAGATAAAAATTCTGTCTTCTCCTGCTCCCCATATAAGTCAGTGAGAGAAGTCCCAACGATTTTTTGATCTGCACTGGGTTTCGTGCAATAATTCGAAGTCTTCAGGGTTTTCAGGCAAAAATCCGGAAAAAATCTGAGTTTCCGGGTGGAAAATCTGTAAAATTCGTATCTTTCAAGTTTTTTTCAGATCTTTTCCCGCAAACCCAGAAGACTTTCTGACTAGGGGTCCACCAATTAATCTTAGACCAGGGGTCCACTCTTAGTAATATTATTCCTAACTCATCTATTCTGCTTTTCTTTACATACTATAATCTATTATTCCATCTATTTAGTCAATTTGTTCTTATAGAAATAGGGAATGGCCATGAAATAGGCCAAATGTCTAGCAACATGAGGGACCACTGACACCTTGGCCCACCGGGACTTTTCCTGGTATCCCTGTGGGCCAGTCCGAAACTAAGGGGCAGATTTACAAAGGGTCGAATATCGAGGGTTAATTAACCCTCGATATTCTACTGCCGAATGTAAATCCTTTGAATATCGAAGTCGAAGGATTTACCGCAAATAGTTTGATCAAACTATTTTTCTTTGATAGTTTGATCAAACAAATATTTCTGTATTCATTTCACATGCTAAGGGGGACCCTTTCCAAAGGTTATACATATGAATTGTGACTTGAACTTAAAAACATTGAACATATATAGGCAGAGACTCCAAGGGGGGCAAGTATCCTCCCTTGCCCCTATTTGTGGAAGCCCATGTATATAGGCACATCCCCAAAAGGATGTGCATGAGACCATGGCAGAAGGTTAGCATTTTGGCTTACTGTGGGGGGGGGGGAGGTATCTCCCAAACTGCCCTTCACTTCCCACCTTACCAGAAACAATATATAATTACTAGGAATGGGAAAGAATGGGTGTGTGGTCAAGATATGTCATCATATCTATATGCTTTCATTTCTGACCAATAGAAATCCCGTGCATTAGGTGTAAGAAGCAAAAAAGGCAAAGTGCATCTTATAAATGTTGACTGTATAAATAAATGACATTTTAAATAGTGCTTGGAGCTTCTCCTATAATGTTTAGTTTCCAGTAGAATGAGATTTTATTCAAAAAAAATAAAAAGCAATAAGCCTGGATGAGCTTGGCATTTAGGCAGATAGCTGGGACAGAAGATAATTACTAGCTGCACAATGTCCAATCTGATTTGGAATAATAGGAGAATACTGCTTGTTATTTTGCTTTACCTCCCAGCAGTTACATAACAGCAATTATCCATGAACTACAAACAGCATTAATTCCTCAAGTATTTACACATAACAAATGCCCATTGGATGTCTGCCCAGCAAATCAATGTAATACCAGGAACATAAAAGAATAAAAACGAAGCATACTAAGAGCGGAGTTTATAGGTGGCTATGTTAATTAAACTCTATAATAATGGCAATGCACTGAATCTGCTTACATTGAAAAGGACAATTCTATTCTGGTCGTCTCCTCCAGGCAGGTGTGGCATTGGATGATTCTGGTTCCTGTTGGATGAGACCAGTAAGGGGAGAGACAAGGAATGTGTGTCTCATTTATACTTCATTGTGACTTGAGCCAAGACACACAATTCCATGGTGATTACTCATGGATACAACACACAAAGGATTTGACTTAATGTGACCTGTTCGGATACTGATTTATGATTTATCTCAACTCAGCAAAATGAAGTGAGTCATTTTTACTATTCACAAGCAGTTACTTCATAAGGTTTAGGGCTGACTTGCTTCCACCAGTTAATGTAATGTGATCCAATCAATGCAGGATGCTTTGATTACAAACTGATTGTAATTGAATTAAAGGCGTTTAATAGAGACCTTCTGGATTTTCTATAAGTGTCCCTGGTTTGTCAACCTTACAAGTGTTTGGTAACCTATGTAACCTGGATGAGAAATTGGACAGTTTACAGCTTTTAAATGAGTCGGTTTTTTTTTGGGTGGGTGGGGCACCAGATATTCAGAATGATAATAAAAATATATATATATATTTTTTTTTATTAACAATTTTTGCAATTTACAATTATTTAATAAAGGGAAGAAGGAAAGAGGAGAAAGAAGGAAGAGAAGAGACAATGGAGACTCCCTGCTGCAGCATTTATCAACAATTAGTTTTTTTATCCACAGATGATTTTAAGAGAAAAAAGTACGTTCATATAGGTCCATCCTTTTTATTTAAGCTTGTATGTGTGCGAGGTTCGGAAGGCTGGTCTTTTTCCAATTTCATGCCAGTAGACTTCTGTTGGCTAGAATAAGTCGTGTAATATCTTTGAAGCAATGTAAAATGCATGAAAAATATATTTTTCATGCATTTTACATTGCTTCAAAGTTTTGGAAAATGTCAAGAGAACATCTTCAAGGTCAATATTAAATGTAATAGTTTCTAAAAAAATATATTGCATAGGTGCCAAAGAAATCAGTGCAGACACAGGTCTTCGCAGAATGAGGGTCAGGCTGGGGTAGGAACATAGGAATTCACCATACTTCCGCCTAAGTTGTGGGTTATTCAGCCTCATAATTTGGGGCCCAAAGCTTCAAAGGTTTATTTACAACCACAGGTGCAAGTGTGATGCACAAATAATGGCAAGGATACATGGGCCAATAAAAACTGCTGTCCTGACAGAGTCAGCAGCTTATTGCTGCATGCATTGGCCTGGGCAACTATCTGGCTGAATATCGGGCTGATATCTAATGAACAGGTCGGAAAGTCCCACCAGGATAAGGATGGCTTTGACTCAATGATGTGGTTGAAATGAACAAGACAGTAATTATGATTACATGGGGTTTTCATTACTACAGATGTCTATAATGCTTGGACCAGGGGTTTTTCCCATAATTTGGATCACCATTTTCACAAGTCATTAAATAAACCCAATAGGATTATATTCTGCCAATATCTTTGCCATCTTGGAGCCAGGAAGGAATTTTTCCCCTTTTGAAGAAAGTTGGAGAGGCTTCAAACATGTTTTTTTTTGCCTTCCTCTGGATCAACTAGCGGTTAGGCAGGTTATGTATAAACTTAAAAGTTTGAACTTAATGGACGTGTGTCTTTTTTCAACCTAACTTACTATGTCACTATGTAATATGGACCAGATACAAATGATTTTGGTCCCTTCACACCCACACTGGGCAAAAAAAAAGATGCCTGATGCACACACAGGCCCGGACTAACAATCTGCGGGTTCTGGCAAATACCAGAGGGGCTGCCATAAGATGCCATAGAAAGTCACTATTTAGTGGGCTGGTGGGGACCTGATTGGGCCTCTCTGTACTTGGAATGCCAGGGCCTATTTTGACTCCCAGTCCAGGCCTGTGCACACAGGTGGAGGCCCGGCCGCCTCCCAACAGTAACTCTAGTACAAAAAATTGCACACAGTCATGTCATGCTTAACAAAGGGGTCCGCTGCACTGTACTCCGCAATAAACACTTGCCACTGGAATTTTTTCTAGTAGAGTTTCTATGTACCGTAATATGGATTCATGCAGCTTGTACCAGCAATGTATTGTTTTACTATCACAGACAAAAAGAAAACTGTTTTTAAAAATGAGAATTATTTGCTTTCAATGGAGTCTATGGGATATGTTCTTCCTTTAATTTGGAGCTTTCTGGATAACGGGTTTCTGGATAAAAGATTCCATACCTGTATAAGGAGGCTTATACGGATAAATCAGTGAGGGAATTGCTATTTTTTAGCTTCTGATAACTCATCGCCCTTCGTTTCTGAGATGAGCAACAGCTAGGTAACTTAGTGGAATCTCTTAACTAAACAGCACACAAGGGTCACAATGGAAAAATGGATTGTTATTGTGTAATGTTATTAATTTCCCTTTATGTTGTTTGGTATCTATCAAATCACTTGCTAAGAACCCCTGGTGCCCTACAATATATCTCTGAAAGACCTGAAAATCTAGTGATAAGGAAACTATATTAACTACAGGCTTCTAATATTTAACACTGGAGCTTGAACTCTAACTAATGTTTATTTTTGGGCACCCTCACCCCCAGATGATTGCGGCAACTTTGAGAGAACATTTGGAAACTTGTATAGCTCAGAGTCATGCCAGAAAAATATAGATAGAGAAGAAAAGCCACTGAGGGAATTATTAATAAAAGGCTTTTTCTTTAGCTCTTTATCACTAAAAAAAACATGTGTATTTCAAACCTTTATTAACTCTGTACGTAAAACGAATAGTTCCCTTTCACTTGCTGAGAGTTCACAGAAGCAGTTTAGCAAACGATTCTGGTCTGACCTCTGTCAGCAAATTATTGTTACTCTTATCAGTGCCTTACATGAGCCATAAACATATATATATATATAGAATTCTGTTATATGAGCAGGTATTGTAAATGCCAGACCTCATGCAAACAGTTGCATTGCATTGCAGACCATTTAGCTGACATAGCAAAGTAAAGGGGCAAATTTTTTAAAATGTGAGATTACAGCTCATCACAGAAAAAAAGCACTCACTTTCTATTCATTCATTTGGGTTTTTTGGGGTGAGCAAATCTCACATTTTTATAGAACTGCCCCTAAAAGCAGGGTCGGACTGGGCCGGCAGGACAACGGGAAAAAACCCGGTGAGCCCACGGCCCTCTTGGGCTCCCTGCTGGCCAAGTCCTGCCCCCCAATAAGCCATTGGTTTCTTGCGAGGTGCATCTTTCGCCCGTTCGCAAAAGCGGTGGATATTTTGCACGTTCATACATGCGCGGCTTTTGGGCGTTCGCGCTTGCGTGCAACGGGGGTGGGATGGGGGCCCCCTGTGTCTGCAAGGATGGTGTTCGCTTTACAGCCCTAGGGGGCTGACCCTGCCTAAAAGTCAGAATGTTTGTTTTTTTTAAAAAAAATAGGTCCAATGGAATTTGCATAGTTCCCATTGACTTCTATAAGACCTCCACTACAGCAGTTTTGTATTAGATTTTTTTCATGGTTTTTACACTTAGGGGGCAGATTTATCAAAGGTCGAATTTCAAGTTTATGTGAGTTTTTTTTTAACTCGAATATACTGACAACTTGAATGGGAGGTTATTTAAGAAAAACTCAAACGTCTAAAACTCAAACGAATGTTCTCAACCTGAAAACTCGGATCGAATTTGAATCAAATTCGACTATACTCTATTTTAGGAAGGCTATTAACATCTTCAAATGGGTCACTGGACCTCTGCCATTAACTTCCACATGAACTCGGCAGGTTTTAGGTGGCGAATGGTCAAATTTGAGTTGTTCACACGGTCCAGGTATGATAGATTCAAATTTAAGTTTGGATTATTGCCAACTCGAGTGAGTTTTGACCAAAAATCCAATTCGAAAATTTGAATTCAAATTTGCAATTCAACCCTTACTAAATCTGCCCCTTAATAAATATCAAATTTTTAGAGTTTTCGAGAAATAAAAAAAAAAAACACTTTTTTAAAGAAAAATATGATTTGGGAAAAAAACTAATTTTAGTAAATTAGCCCCTAAGAGTCAGCAGTGTCGGACTGGGGTGTCTGGGGCCCACTGGGTCTGCCAACTCAGGGGCACCCCATCCCAGTCACAAAGTTCTCCAGCCTACAACCACAGCATGCATCCATCAATGAGCTACACTACATCACATTCCATTACTTGAGGTAGCAATCAGGGGTGGAGGTAAAGTACTCAAAGTTAGGCAGACAGTGGGCCTGGAGCGGGGGGCTCATTAACATATAAACTTTAAAGGAGAAATCAACCTGTGAGTGGAAAAAACCCCTACCCCCCACCCCAAGTAGACCTCCCTCCCTCCTCCCCCAGGCTAACTACCCCCCCCCGGTGCAGATTCTTCCAGCGAAGTTCCACGTGTCCATCTTCCGTGTCCTCTGTAAGCTGGAGGAGGGAGGGAGGTCTACCTAGGTTGGGGGTAGGGGTTTTTTCCCAACAGGTTGATTTCTTCTTTAAGGCTATAATCCAATGGAGATTTTGATTTCTGATACTTGTAACACCAATAAGGCAGCTAGTGGTCCATAATTTATAGGAGTTTAGGACTTGGTCAGTGACAAAATGGCAGTGTCAGACTGGGGTGTCTGGGTTCCGTCCAGGGCTGCCACCACCAGTCTACACTTGTTCCATTTATTTGCAGCCATGATCAAGCATGAGCGTGGAACACTCAAAGCCTGGCAGGGAGCAGGCCTGGGTCAACAGGACCCTCTAAGCTTTTTCCAAATGTCCCACCAGCCCTGTCTGACTCTGTTCATAGAAGGTATGTGTTCATATCCCATAGTGCCTCAGTCCGTTATGCCAAGTTGCAACCCTAGCCAATTGGAAATATGGCATCTATATAATGTGTTGCTCAGGGACACTTTAAGTGTAGGGCAAAGAGGGCATTTGATCCAGGATCTTAGCACAGAATGACAACTTCTAAAAAAAATGTAGATTACTTTAGGAGTCATTTACTATTTCCCTGGGGCAGAAGTGCAAGAGCACTCCCTGTAATGCTCATCCATGGATCACTTCTGTCGGGGGAATGGTTGTGCTGTGCTCCTTAAATCAGATAATAAATCATGGGGGGCCCTTAAACTGATCTGTGCCAATTTACACAAGTGTGCAAAGTGCAAAAAAAAGTGTACATTGCGTCCTTAAACAATACCTTAAGTAAATCAAAGTATATCAGCGCAGTTAACTTGGCTACTTTATCAGTAGTTAGTGGTTAACCTCGGAAGATGCCAGAGCAAACAAAGTTCTCAATAAATGTCTGCTGCGAACGTGATCAGGGGAACCTGCCAGCGTGATCACCAGTAGAACCTGAACGGCAAGTGGTAATTTCCAAACTGCAGACTCATGGAACAGAGCATGATTCATGCTTTCTACAAGATAAGTGTTACAAGGCATGCATCTGCTCTAGTGCTCCTGATTAAGGAGATTACCTGCTCACACTGCATTAAGGATGTTTAATGTTTAAAGAGCCGCAATATATATATTTTTTCTACATCGGGCTGACAACATAACTCCTTTTTCCACTTTTTAGTGCTGGTGAAAAAGGAATGCTATTGTCTATGAAAAAAATAAGAAACTCTCTCAATGTAACTCTCAATTGGTAACTTTTTTAGTTCAAGGGACAATACGGACCTCATTTATGAAGGAGAAGGCGCATTCACTTAAAGACACAGAGCACAGTGTTATCAGGTGCCAGAGAATTCTGCGCTTTAAATTAACTTTTAGTATGATGTAGAGAGTGAAATTCTGAGACAATTTGCAATTCAGTTTAATTTTTTATTACCTGTGGTATTGGTGTTATTATAACAGCTCTCCAGTTTGCAATTTCAGTCCAAATTACCTTAGCAACCCATGGATTGATTTGAATAAGAGACTGGGATAGGAGAGGGTCTAAATAGTGAGATGAGCAATAAAAAGTATTTTATAAAATAAATTTGTAGCCTTACAGAGCATCTGTTTTATAGATGGAGTCAGCGACCCCCATGTGAAAGCTGATCAGATGAAGAAGGCAAATAATTCAAGAACTATAAAAAAGAAAAAACAGACAGTTGAAAAGTTGCAAAGAATTAGCCATTCTGTAACATACTAAAAGTCAACTAAAAGGTGAACCACCCTTTAATACCCCCCTGCAAAAAAATTTGCTTTCCACATTACAGGGACTCCTATGCTCCCACACTCACAAAAAAAAAATGGACCTGACAGTAGGGTTTCAGGCAGGAGAGAATGTTTGGGGCACGTGGGTCATTTCTGGGTACCCATGCGGTCACAGGGCCTCCTGATAGGTAGTTATGCCACTGTGCCTGCCACAGACACGATATTTGTGATATTGACAAGGGTTCCCACTTCCCAGCTTCTTACACCCCTTGATGAACCCAAGCTTGCATGCTGAGAATGACAAATATGGGGAGTTGGGTCACCCATGTGTTTCCCATCTTTTGCCCCTTCTGTATGCAGTTGTCAAGGATTAGGTAGGGGGCGCTGTAGAGTCTGAAGGGAAAGGGCGAGTCCTTGAGGCAGGGGCTGTATGTGCCAAGGGGAAACTTGAAGGGAAGCAGGAACAGGTAGATGAGGGCGAAGAGTCAGACTGGAACAGGACGGATAGGACGACGATCAGGACTGGACAAGACAGGAAGAAGAGGGCGACGACTCAACAGGAAAGGACTGGACGTGGCAGGAGTGGAACGGCTTGGATGGGACAGGACGGTGCGGGCGTAGATCAAACTGGAGCAAGATAGCAAG